>NC_091778.1:42625000-42928030 GCF_029378745.1 Bos indicus | reverse complement strand
GGGGTGGAGATATAAACCCGGGCATAAGAAGCTGCTTCTCTGTGTCAGGGGGTTTCCGGGCTCGAAGCTCCATCACGTGTGCTGTCCAAGCCATGGCTTCCAAATGCCTCAAGGCCAGCTTCTCGTCGGGGTCTCTCAAGGTCCCGGGAGGGGCTGGTGGGGGCTCGGCTCACGTGTCCACAATATTCTCCAGCAGCTCTTGCAAGCTCCCCAGCTTCTCCCGGGGGCCTCGGAGTTTCTCTGCCTGTTCAGTCGGGCTGGGCAAGAGCAGCTGCAGGGCCGCCAGCTGCCTGCCTGCTCTCTGCCTCCCCTCTGGAGGCTTTGCTACCAGCTACGGCATGGCCGGGGGCTGGTTTGGTGAGGGCATTCTTACAGGCAATGAGAAGGAGACCATGCAGTTCCTAAACGACCGGCTGGCCAGCTACCTGGAGAAGGTGCGGCAGCTGGAGCGGGAGAACGCGGAGCTGGAGAGCCGCATCCACGAGTGGTGTGAGCAACAGGTGCCCTACCTGTGCCCCGACTACCAGTCTTACTTCCAGACCATCGAGGAGCTCCAGAAGAAGGTGAGGGGGTCTGAGACAGAGCCTGGGGCCACCAGCACCAGCCTGGTACCTCTGTTCCCATGGGACACTTCAGAGGTCACAAAGCTTGGTCACAGCTGTGGCCTCCTTCACTCCTTCCAAGGAGGTATCATTTGGCCATTTTACAGATGAGAACACTGAGGCTCAGGCTGGTTAACTGACTGATCCAGGGGGTGGTTAGTGGAGTCTGAGCCTGAGTACAAACTCTATGAACTAACTGATTGTGAGACCTTTAATGTAATACCACAAGCTCTGGGTTTGAATTTATTTTTTTCTTTCTTTTCTAAGGTAAGGGGATTGGGCTTGAAGTGTTTGGTGCAGACCAGGTTTCCTATAACTAACTCTGGGAGAGCCTTTCATAAGTTTCCTTCTTGCCCAGCCCGCATCCCCAGAAAGTCCTAGCCAACTCCTGGAAGGGAGCATTTGTGTCCAGGGAATCATAGAGTATGTTCTTGCTAATGACCTACTGAGAGACCCCTCCAGTCCTGGGAGACAGGAAGACAGGAAGAAGCCGCCGTGTCAGGTCTTCCCTGCAGCGTGTCCCTGTCTCTAACCCAGGTTACAGGTCTGAGATGCCCTGTGTTGCTAGGGACCTTAGGGTTTCCCGCTGTGATCCCTACAGCACGCCCATAAGCTTCATGGAGCCTCAGCTGCCAAGAGCCCAGGGATGGGTGACCCTCTCCCTCCAAAGACAGCCCATGCCAGCTGAGCAGGGCAGCAGAATGGGGAGCTCCTGCCAGCAGAATGCCTTTTCTTTCCCTGAAGTCACTTCTTTATTTCCCCAGACCCTGTGCACCAAGTCTGAGAACGCCAGGCTGGTGGTGCAGATTGACAATGCCAAGCTGGCTGCAGATGACTTCAGGACCAAGTGAGCTGTCCCATTTGCCCTTTGGTTGGGGTTGGTACAGCTGGACATGGGTGGCGTCCAGACTCAGGTTTTGGGTTGCCCTGAATCACCGAGACATAAGGCAGGACACACAGCACCAGGCCAGTCTGGGGTGGGATCCGACATAGATAATAGAAGGAAAAAACAGCTTCAGGCATCCTCTTATGTACCTACCAGGTACGAGACCGAGGTATCCATGCGGCAGCTGGTGGAGTCAGACATGAATGGCCTACGTAGGATCCTGGATGATCTGACCCTGTGCAAGGCCGACCTGGAGGCCCAGGTGGAGTCCCTGAAGGAGGAGCTGCTCTGCCTCAAGAAGAATCATGAGGAGGTGAGCATGGGGGCAGGTGAGCATGGGGAGCCAGGGTAGGCATGGGGAACAGGTGAAGCTGGGGGAGAAGGTGAAGCTGGGGGAGAAGGTGAGGCTGGGGGACAGGTAAGCATGGAGAACAGAAGAGCATGGGGGGCAGGTGAGCATGAGGAACAGGTGAAACTGGGAGAGAAGGTGAGGTTGGGGGGTAGGTGAGCACGGGGAGCAAGTGAACATGGGGAGCAGGTAGGCATGGGGGAGGCATCCACCTGGGAAAGTTAGTGCTGACCCTGGTCTGTGCTACAGGAAGTGAACTCCCTGCGCTGCCAGCTGGGTGATCGACTCAACGTCGAGGTGGACGCTGCCCCACCCGTTGACCTGAACCGGGTTCTGAATGAGATGAGGTGCCAGTATGAGACCCTGGTGGAAAATAACCGCCGGGAGGCTGAGGACTGGTTTAACACCCAGGTGGGTACCTGGAAACTGTCAGTGCAATAGAAACCCATGGTAGGTCACAGAAGTGACCTTGAGGCTCTGAATCAAAAACCTGAGTTTGAGTCCCAGCCCTGTTTCAACTTCACTGTGCACCTTGGGCATATTGCTGTCCTGAAGGTGACAGTGATCTCAAGGATGAGATGAATGGGGTGGACGGGGTGATCTGGACAGTCCTTGGCTCATGATTCTAAGTGGCTTCTGTCGACTTCTGAAGCCAAGTCCCCGGTATTTCTGACTGGGTCCCGTGTGTGTGTGTTTCAGACTGAGGAACTGAACCAGCAGGTGGTGTCCAGCTCGGAGCAGCTGCAGTCCTACCAGGCGGAGATCATTGAGCTGAGACGCACGGTCAATGCCCTGGAGATTGAGCTGCAGGCCCAGCACAGCATGGTGAGCCCGAGGCTGGCTTGGGGCAGTGGCTGGACCAAGCCTAGCAGTGCAGGGGCCTGCCCACCCCAGCCGCCATGCTCTGACCACGTGGGCAGGTTCCAGAGGGTCGAGTTATTGAGTGTCAGGGATTTTCTGTGCAGAGAAGAGGAAGGAGGGCCCAACTCCCGCTCACCAAGGTCCCAGGGGGTAAAAGACAGGTAACTAGTAGCACTCAGCCTGTTCTGGCAGCATCTCCTGTATTTGTGAGAACAGATTCATTCTGAGTAATTATCAGTGACTCAGAGATATTAACAGGGGAGCTCCTGTCTAGATCAGGAAGCTAAAGGGCTAACTGACTCATCTCAAATGAGATATCTGATTGTGGCTCATCCAGGCTTGAAGTGATTCTTCCTTTCTACACAATCCTTGCCCTCACAGAGAGATGCTTTGGAATCCACCCTGGCAGAGACAGAGGCCCGCTACAGCTCCCAGCTGGCCCAGATGCAGGGCCTGATCGGCAACGTGGAGTCGCAGCTGGCAGAGATCCGCTGTGACCTGGAGCGGCAGAACCAGGAGTACCAGGTGCTGCTGGACGTGCGGGCCCGGCTGGAGTGTGAGATCAACACGTACCGGGGGCTGCTGGACAGCGAGGACTGCAAGTGAGTACCCTGCATGCTCTCTGGTCTATGAAGCCCTGGAGAGACAGCGTGGTGGCCTGGGAAGAGCCTGGTATTTGAATTCAGTGGCCCTGGGTTTTGGTTTAGGTCTTATTATATAGTCATCCTTTGACCCTGGCAATTTCCTTTACTCTCTGGGCCTCTTCCTCACTGGTAAAATGAGGGGGCAGGATTAGAAGACTATTTTTCTTCTTCATTCATTAATTTGAAAAAAATTATTAAATTAATTCTTGAATGTAATTTATTATTATGTATTTCATTTTTGTTAAATCAATATTTAGAGTTTTCATCATTATGACATCATTGTATTTTTCATAGCTGAACTACATGATGCATTCTAATTGCTTCTTTCTTTGACAAGTGTGATTGAATGCAAGTTCAAGGCAAAACATCAGAGTCAGGAGCAGAGAAAGGTTAATTGCAGGGCCATCAAGGAGAACAGGTGGCTCATGTGCAAAATCCTTGAGCCCCAGGACTTGAGGGATTTTTAAGGGGCTCCCAGTGATTGAAAAACAGCAGTTGGAAAATCATAGTGATATGACTTTCTTTTTTCCTCCTAGGCTCCCTTGTAACCCGTGTGCCCCGGACCACTCGCCCTCTAAGTCTTGCCTCCCCTGTCTTCCTGTGGCCTCCTGTGGGCCTGGCACAGCCCGCACCACCTGTAGCCCCCGCCCCATCTGTGTGCCCTGCCCGGGAAGCCGGTTCTGAGTGTGACTAGTCCAGAAAGCCAAGGCCATTGTATCCAGGGCTTGGACTTGGCCTCAATTCAACTGTAACCCTAAAGCCCAATCCCCTGTAACTTTGTGCCTAGCCTAGGCCCAGACAATTACATACTTTATCTTTCTCAAAGCCTGCTACTAGGGTCGGAAGCCTTAGTGGCAAAGACCTCGAAGGCCTCAGCTCCTCATCATTTTGATGGGGGCCAGCGCCTCTGTTCTCAGGCTGCCTCCTGGGTCAGGTTTTCCTACTGGGTGCTATTTCAGTGGTATCTGAAATGCAGCAAAAGGGTGCTATTTCAGTGGTATCTGAAATGCAGCAAAGGGCTTCTATTGTACAACAATAAAGCACGTTTGCTCTGGTTCTCTATGCCTAACCAGCTCTGGTCTGATATTGTTGGCTTGGGTCTCTGTTGGTTTGGGTGAAGAGGGGTGGCTCTTAGGCAGATGAGTGGGGGAGGTTGGCCATGTATGACCCTGGGGATGACAGGGTCTCTATGTCCCTCTTTGGGGTGTTAGCAGTCTACAGTGGGATGTTTAGCTCAGTTTTCCTGTTTAAGATTCTTCTCCAAGGGCTTCTCTGGTAGCTCAGTCAGAAAAGTCTGCCTGTAGTTCAGGAGACCCGGGTTTGATCCCTGGGTCAGGAAGATCCCCCAGAAAAGGAAATGGCAAAACACTCCAGTATTCTTGCCTGGAAAATCCCATGGATAGAGGAGCCTGGTGGGCTGCAGTCTGTGGGATCCCAAAGAGTCGGGCACGACTGAGCGACTAACGTTGTCTTTCCAAGGTTCTACTGTGGTGACATGTGTTACAAGCCCCTCCTACCCCCTTAGTATACATGGTCGACTTGGGGTTCCAGGGGAAGATGGTTAACACTGATATCAGTATAATGTGAAGCATTTTAGGCCACTTCATTGGCCTCATGCCTGTGGCCATAAGAGCAGCAGTATGGAATCTCACACCAGAGTCCCATGCTTTTAGAAATGCGTTATCTTCAGTCCCTCACACAACCCTTCCAGTTCAGCATCTCTCTTAAAACCCCACAGCCTAGGGACTTCCCTGGTGGTCCAGTGGCTAAGACTGTGCTTCCAATGCAGGGAGTCTGGGTTCGATCCCTGGTCAGGGATCTAGATCCCACATCCTGCATGCTGCAACAAAGATCAGAGATCCTGAGTGCCACAACTAATCTCTGGTATAGCCAAATAAATCAATAAACAAAAAACCAAACCAAACCCCACAGCTCATCCAAATCAGGAGATGGGGGAGTGAGCCTGCCATTGTGCTTCCTCCCACAGTTCAGAGAGTCTTCTTCCTAAGAGACTCATCATGCTCTGGAGTTCTCTTGACCTCTGATGAGGTACATGATGCCTTTGGGTCCCAAGGAATTTCCACATGGAAGTGGGAGCTCTCAGTCTCTTGGACCAAAGACTCATTTGTGCCCAGAATGTCCTTCTTCAACAGACCAGGCAAATTGCAAGCTCTGCCAATCCCAGTTGGAAATGGAGAAGGAGGAAGGCTAAACTCCTTGAGACATAAAGGAAGAAAAGTTGTTCCCAGATAGCCACATACTCTTCAAAAGATGTGAAGAGCACCACTAAGGAACTTCAGTGATGTCAAGAGACATCACTTGTGACAGTGCCAGAGGTGGAGAACAGTTTGATGAAAGATGCTGACTGAGGTGATCCTGAGACTCCCCCAGCCCTTAAGAGTACCCAGTAGAGTTCACCTTGTGCTGTGTGTACCTGCTAAGTCGCTTTAGTTGTGTCCGACTCTGCGACCCGATGGACTCTAGCCCGCCAGGCTCCTCTGTCCATGGGATTCTCCAGGCAAGAATACGGGAGTGGGTTGCCATGTCCTCCTCCAGGGGATCTTCCCAACCCAGGGATCGAACCCTTATGTCTTCTGCATTGGCAGGTGGGTTCTTTAGCGTCACTTGGGAAGCTCCAAACATGGTACCAGCAAGGACATTTCTGAAGTGAGCATTTTTGACACCTATGCACTTCCCAAGCTAGATGTGGAATTTCATTACATTGTGAGTTGTGCCATTCATACCAGGGTAGTCAGGCATCATTTCTTGTGAAACCTGGAAGGACCAAGCACCTCCACTCCCATTTAGACCTGTGGAGCTAAGCTAAGCCCTAAAAGACTGAAGAAATACTGTTCTCTGAAAAAACAATAAAATGGAAATTATACTTTAAAAAATTAGAGATATTTATGTTCCAATCACTCAGTGGTTCTCAAAACCACCTGGAGGATTGTTAAACATGGATGACTGGGTCCCATTCTCAGAATTTCTGATTCAGCTGGTCTGGGATGAACTCGAGAAACTGCATCATTAACCTGTGACCTGTTGATTGCTGTGGTCTGAGACTAAACCTGCAATATCTTCAGGGTATAACTATATCTTATATTTTGAGAATGAGGACTTTTAAAAGGATTTTTTTGATGTGGACCATTTTTAAAGTCTCTATTGAATTTATTACAATATTGCTTCTGTTTTATGTTAGCATCTTTTACAAACTATATTTACAGTTTTTGGTTTTTTGGCTGCAAAGCATGTGGGATCTTCGCTCTCTGACCAGGGATTGAACCAGGATTGACCATGGATGTGTCTCCACATTGGAAGGTGAACTATTAACCAGTGGGCCACCACGGAAACCCTGGGGGTGAGGATCAGATGGACAATTTAATGCCAAACACCCAGCACAGTACCCGGTACTTGCACACATTCCATAAGCACTGGTGATGATTTTGAAGCCTGGTCTGATATGTCTCATTCCATGTAGCTGGTATTTATAATACCCTTCCTTCTGTCTTCTTGACCTAGAATTTATGGTTGTTGCAACAAATTAAACTGAGGGATGATTTAATCTAACCCTTTCAATTTTCTGGAGGGAACTGAAGCCCAGAGAGGTAGAGTGACTTTCCCAAGTCACACAGGGAGATAGGTCTCTATCTTGACTTTTCTTAAGCAACATATTTCAGGGAATAGGGCTGGGTGGCATTTTTCCTTCCCTGCCCCTTTACCAACTCTTCTAGAAATACATGAAAAATAAGACAAATACTTTTACTTCAATATTATATTGAGAAGGTGCATGAATAAAAAGTGACTGCATAACACACACATTAAACACAGTGTGTGAGCCCACGAGTTTTGCACTCGGGCCTAAAAACCACTGGTCTCTCCTTAGGTTGCTTTCTTGGGAAGTGCTCAAGGACTTCTAGAATGAGAGACACCTGCTTCTGTTCTCCTGGCTCCACTCATCCCAGTGCTGCAGTGTCATTTCCTGAGAAAGCTGATTCATTCTGCCTCTGGTCTCTGAGGTCCCAAAGTAAACCACCCCACTGCCTGTCCAGCTTTTGCAGAAAGTGAGAGCAGAACCTGTTTCAGCCTCTTCAACAAACAGTAATCGAACTCTCTGTATGTGGAGCAGTGAGAAAGAAAGGGGAGGATCCAGAGAAGGTCTAAATTGAGCTTCTGCTCACAGAGGTACTCATGACATTGACCTCCTTTCCCAAGAGTACGGTTCTCACCTCTTTCTTCCTCAGTAGTGTCCAGCTGAAATGATGTCCCTGTGCTGAGTTTGTTCTCTCCTCTAATTTTTTTCTTCCCTTGGGAGGAAGATGATGCTCATGAATGAGACTCAGAGGCTGTTTTTCCTTCCTCCCTGGATTTATACCATTGCCAGGATCCATGCAGCTTCTGTCACCCACACATTTCCTCCTTAAGGGCCAGGCTTCCTCTTCTCACAAAGGATGCTCTCATTAAAAGCCTCTGCCCCAGAACTGTGGCCTGTCTCTGGGCTGGAGAAGGCAGGGGCATAGGGGACAAGGTCATTGGCAGCCCAGGGTCAGGCCCGGCAGCCCTGGACTGGAAATGAGGGCCGGGGCCTGGAGTTGGTCCTTTGAAGATATATCCTGGAGCTCTCTCCCCTGATCAATGATAGAAGACCAGAGTCCCGCGTTAGCCAAATGACAAGCTTGGCCTCTTTTATGAGGAAAGGAACCCCTTATTGGAAACCAAATTACAAATTAATTAGTGGCTTCCTCTGGGATTGAGTCAAAACATCAACACCCCTCCACAATGATTTGGTAGCAAAAGGCCCCTTACTCCATGAGTATAAAAAGGCTCGAGCAGAATGCGGTTGGCAGACCACATTACAATTCAGGTAGCTGCAGCCTTTCTGACAAGCCATCTGACTGCTCCCCAGCCTCCATCAAGAGCTGACCCTGGTCCTTCTCTGTTGGCTCTAGCTGCATGAGCTGCCAGCCAGAGTGGTATCTGGGTTACATCTGCCAGCCTGGGATGTGTGTACCTTCTCTGTCTGTGTCCACCACCTACTACCCAACCAGCAGCATCTTCAGCTCCATGGGTTCCAACAGTTTGTTCTATGAAAGTGTCTTCAGTAGCAATGAGAGGGAGACCCTGCAGTTACTGAACAACCGCCTGGCTGCCTACCTGGAGAGGGTGAGGCAGCTGGAGCAGGAGAATGTGGAGCTGGAGAGACAACTCCAAGAGGCCTGTGAGTTTCAAGAGCCCACTGTGGGTCCTAACTACTTTCGTTATTTCCAGATCATTGAGGAGCTCCAGCAGAAGGTAAGGGCAAGTGGTGAACAGACTCGCTGGGAGGGCGACCCAAAGAGCTGAGATCCAGATTTGAATCTCATTCATTTCTTTAGCTATGTTCAAGGGAAAGAAACCTCCCTAGGGCGCAGCATTTTCTCATAGTTCGAGTGCTCAGCCAGAGTCCTTCATGTGGAAAGATGCTTGGGATCTAGTCTCAGTTCTGTCATTGCTTCATTACCTGACTCTAGGAGGTCCCTTCCCTGGGCCTCGGGTTCCTCATCTGGAAAATGGGAATAATAAGGGTCCTTATGTCTAGAAGATTCTATGGGCAAATACAGGTAAAGTGCTTAGCATAGCCCTTGATGTGTTGTGAATTTTCAGTAAACGTGAAGGCTTGTTAAGGACCCTTATGTCATGTCTAATAAAGTCTGTCCTTCCTTGTTGCTCATTGCCTGCAAAGCAAGGCATTTAGATTCCATGACTATCCCCCAGAGTCCCAGGGGTTTTGGCAGGGTTGGCTGCAGGACTCACTTGGGTTCTTTTTGCTTCTTCTTGTCCTGGATCGATCCCTTCTGTGTGCTGTGGCCCCAGATTCTGTACTCAAAGGCAGAGAATGCCAGGATAGTCGTGCAAATTGACAACACCAAGCTGGCTGCAGATGACTTTAGGAGCAAGTGAGTTTGGCCCAGGAGATGGGGTTGGGTGTGGGGTAGAGGGAGAGCCCTCTCTCCTGGCATGTGCTCGGGGACAGCATTCTGTTATTTTCACAGACAGCTGGAAAAGTGCCAGCGGCTCCAGGTCATCCCTGGGTCTGGTATTCAGTTTCAGCCCTCAGTGGCTGACCGTGTTCTTACACAGGTATGAGATGGAGCTGGGCTTGCGGCAGCTGGTGGAGGCCGACACCAATGACCTGCGCCGGATCCTGGACGAGCTGACCCTGTGCAAGGCTGACCTGGAGATGCAGGTGGAGTCTCTGAAGGAGGAGCTGATGTGTCTCAAGAAGAACCATGAGGAGGTGAGGCCTGAAGTCCAACCAAGGTGGCCCTGGGGAGCCCAGTGGGGAGAACCTGGGGTTTGGGGTTGGCTAGACATGGGTTGAAATTCCCAGGCTGGCCATAGATTGTATCTGTGACTTTGCCCAATTTATTACAACTTTCTGAGTGTCCTCATCTGTAAAATGGGGCTGGCTCTATCAACAAGGCTGCTGCGAGAATTCTGTGAGGTTACGGGTCTTAAGGGCTTCCCAGGTAACGCTAGTGGTAAAGAACCAGCCTGCCAATGCAGGAGACCCAGGAGACACAGGTTTGATCCCTGCGTCGGGAAGATCCCCTGGAGGAGTACTTGGCAAACCACTCCAGTATTCTTGCCTGGAGAGTTCTGTGGATAGAGAAGCCTGGTGCGCTGCATTCATAGCATTGCAAAGAGTCGGACATGATTGAAGTGACTTCGAACTCACGCACAGGTTCTCAAACGCCTGTCTCTTGGTTGGTGCTAAGAAATGCTAACAACCTTCCCTTCTGCATTTCTTGGACTTCTGTGATTGCCAAGTACTTGTGGTGGCTTTTCTCACAAGAACCACATACCGGCAGTAGAGTGGCCCAGTAGGGAGGAGGAGGGGTTATTTTCCAGAACTGACATGAAATGGCTGTCTATCTCTGCTAGGCTGGACTGTGAGGTGGCCCCCGCCTCTTCTAAGGGAGAGGCAGTGGTTTTCTTCTGCTTTCTCTCCCCATCCTTGTTCTTCCTTTCATCTGTTTATACATAATATACTTCATCCAAAAGGCATGAGTCAACCCTCTGCTTTCTGACTCTTCCTCATCTACTGTAGGTCCTTGGTATGAAACCCCTCTGCCCTGGGCACCTGTGTGCTGCGAAGCTCACCTGAGCTCTGGTGTTTTCTTCCCTCGTTCCCTGGGTTGACACTCAACCTCTTGACTTGGGATTCGAAAGCACAAGTGTCTGAATCCTGGCTGGGTTTCCTAGGCTGAAGTGAAAAATAACCACCAGTTACCACATACTCACCGAATGCCTGAAGGCACCTGACTCATCCCATCTAAATCAGAGAACTGGGAGCTGCCCCAAGAGGCCGCTAATGAGGAGCTATCACCGAGTCTTGGCAGCCTCAGTGACAACTTTCTCTCCTTGGCTGCCAAGCCCGGGAGGCGCCTGCTGTAACTGGGGCCTTGAACCAAGTAAAGCCAGGCTCCCGCTGCTCTCCTTCCCAGACAAATGCAGGCTGGGATGGTGGCAGGGGAGACAGGGCCCAGCTGTCCCATTTTAGTCCAAATGGATCAGGCAAACCCTGATGCTGCTCTCAGCTTCTGCCAAAGCAACAGGAAGCCTCTCCCATCAAAGAGAGGTCCAGGTGGAGCTGAAAGACCCTTGGGATGCTTCAGAGTGGCCGCAGTCCTCACAGGGCCCCTCTAACATGGAGATTTTTAGCATCCTTTGCTTCATCTTCTCATATCTTCCTGGGTAGGTGTGCCAGGATCGCGTAACTTCATATTTGCCCGGTGCTCTTGCATCTTTTCAGGAAGTTGGTGCTCTCCGATGCCAGCTTGGGGACCGCCTTAACATTGAGGTTGATGCTGTGTCCCCAGTGGACTTGAACAAGGTGCTGGAAGAGATGCGATGTCGGTATGAGGCTCTGGTGGAGACCAATCGCAGGGATGTGGAGGAATGGTTCAACAAGCAGGTGGGTCTCTCGCAGGGAGGCTGGCTTCCCCAGGGTCCCCGAGAGGCACTCCCAGACTTCTCCTGTCTCCCCCATTGCAGATGGAAGAGCTTAACCAGCAAGTGGTCACGAGCTCCGAGCAGCTTCAGAGCTACCAGTCAGATATCATTGATTTGAAACGAACGGTCAACACACTGGAGATCGAGCTGCAGACCCAGCACAGCCTGGTAAGTGTGCTGATGGGCTCCTCTCCCCCAGCTCTGGATGCCAGGCAGCATGGAGAGTGGGTGCAGGCTTCCAGGAAGGAGGAGGGGCAGCAGGAGGAGGAGGAGGGGAGGATGGGGAGGAAGTCCAGATTCAGCCGCCACTGCTGCTTGCCCAGCTGACCTCTCCTGGAGGAATGTTTCTCCCAAGACCCAGCTCAGAGATAAATGGGCCATGGTTCAAATCTGATGTGGGCTAAGTGACCACTGTCAACTACTCTCCCCAAGAAGGCTTGATCTCTGCTTAGCCTGCTCTTCCAAACCCATGCTTTTCACCCTTACCTGTAGAGCTTTAAAAGTGCTCCCTGCCCAAGTTCCTCCCCAGATAAATTTAATCAGAGTTTCTGGAGGTGGGGCCTGGGCCTGGGTGCTTTTTAGAGGCTCCCATGTGACTCTAACGTGCAGCCAGGGTTGAAGACCACTGATTTCAGTGATGCTTGTAGGGGAGGAGCCTGGTGAACCTCAGATCTAAGGCCTGAAGCCTAAGGTTGAAGAAGGAATATGGAATTTAGGGTCACATGAACGTGGGTTCAAATCCTGGTCTGTCTCTAGTTGTTTAACCTTGAACAAGTCCCTTGACCTTTCTGGGCTTCAGTTTTCTCAGTTCTGCAGAACATCCCTGCCTAGGTTCTCCCTGGCTCACTCTCTTTTTTTTTTTTTAATTGAATGGAAGTTTCTTTAAATTCTATAGTGCTTTTCAATTTTCAATAGTTTCACACACACGATTTCATATAATCCTATAATAATCTTTTTTTCCCCTACCCTTGTATTGCCTCTCACTCTTTTCCTCTCCCCACTGGTAACCACTAGTTTGCTGTCTGTATCTGTGATTCCTCTTTGTTTTTGTTTTATTCACTAGCTTATTGTATTTTTCAGATTCCACATATAAGTGATATGGGCTTCCCAGGTGGCACTAGGGGTAAAGAACCTCCCCGCCAATGCAGGGGACATAAGAGATGTGGTTTGGATCCCTGGGTTGGGAAGATCCCCTAGAGGAGGGCATGGCAACCCACTCCAGTATTCTTGCCTGGAGAATCCCATGGACAGAGGAGCCTGCAGGGCTATAGCCCATGGGGTCACAAGGGGTCAGACAAGACTGAAGTGGCTTCGCATGTATGCATAAGTGATATCATACAGTATCTGACATACGACTTAGCCTAATGCTCTTCAGGTCCATCTATGGTGCTCCAGATGGCATTATTTTATCTTTTTATCGGTGAGTAGTATTCCATTGTGTGTATGGACCACATCTTTTCTATCCATTCATCTGTCGATGGACACTTAGGTTACTTCTGTGTCTCGGCTATTGTATGTAATTCTGCTGTAAACATTGGAGTCCATGTATCTTTCTGAATTAGTGTTTTTGTTTTCTTCAGATATATACCCAGGAGTGAAACTGCTGGGTCATATGGTAGTTCTGTTTTTAGTTTTGTGAGAAACTTCCATACTGTCTCTTTCACAGTGACTGCTTCTTGGTTCTTTCTGAGCCAGGCCATGGAAAATAGGCCCATTCTTATTAGTTATTTTCTTTCCCTTTTCCTTAGAGAGACTCCCTGGAGAATACCCTGACAGAGACAGAGGCCCGCTACGGCTCCCAGCTGGCCCAGATGCAGGGCCTGGTCACCAACGTAGAGTCCCAACTGGCTGAGATCCGCTGTGACCTGGAGCGGCAGAACCAGGAGTACCGGGTGCTGCTGGATGTGAGGGCCCGGCTGGAGTGTGAGATCAACACGTACCGGGGGCTGCTGGACAGCGAGGACTGCAAGTACGTGGCATGTGTGAGGTTTGGGAGAGATTATAGGAAGTAATTGCCCATAATATAGAGCCATGATTAAGAAGTGATTAGGAAGCTGGCATGATCCGAAGACATCAGGCAGGTATTCATGGTGCCATCCCACCCCTGGCCCATTGGGACCATTCTGCTCCAAGCTGACAAACTCCTTCCAAGTGTCCACATGTGCCAGGTGGCACAGGGGAACTGAGATGGATGATGACAGAGCATCTATTCTCAGGTCGTTTCCATCTCCAGGGAGACAGACGGGCCACTGGAGATCATACGGGTGTGTGTGGGGGGATGTCTTTGACACTTGGGAGGATGATGTAACTTCATGTGATAAGCTGTGGAGGGAGGGAGGACAGGAAAGGTCAATTGGGCCTCATTCAATGGAGAACCACTAAGGTCCATGCTGGGGAGGGAGGATTTTATTTAATAGACCATTGGGAGGCCTTACTTTTTTGAGGAGGAAATGATAAAATTTGCTTAACTGACTAACTCCCTTGAACTCAAAGACAAGAAAAAAAATACTTATTTTTTAATGCTTATTTTTATTTATTTTTGACTGTGCTGGGTCTTTGATGCTGTGGAGGCTTTTCTCTGTGGCGAGCGGGGCTGACTCTCTAGTTGCAGAGTGCGTGGCTTCTCATTGCAGTGGCTTCTCTTTTTGTGGTTCCCAGACTCTAGAGCACTCTAGGCTCAGTAGTTGTGGCTCACAGTTGTGGCTGCCCTGTGGCATGTGGGGTCTTCCCCAATCATGGATGGAACCCATGTCTCCTGCATTGGCAGTGGATTCTTTACTATTGAGTCACCAGGGAAGCCCAAGAGAAGATATTTTCATTCCCTGTACCTGGTACTTGGTATAGTGAATGCTCAGAAAATGATCAAGCCAATGAGAGCTCAATGCTACTTTTCAAGAAGATGGCAGCAGAAAGGACTGAGTGGAGAGAAGGAGGAGGAGAAGGCGGGGAGCCATTCAGGAGGCCTTGGGTATGGTCTGCTGCTGCTAAGTCACTTCAGTAGTGTCTGACTCTGTGTCACCCCATAGACGGCAGCCCACCAGGCTCGCCCATCCCTGGGATTCTCCAGGCAAGAACACTGGAGTGGGTTGCCATTTCCTTCTCCAATGCATGAAAGTGAAAAGTGAAAGGGAAGTCGCTCAGTCGTGTCTGACTCTTTGAGACCCCATGGACTGCAGCCTACCAGGCTCCTCTGTCCATGGGATTTTTCAGGCAATAGTACTGGAGTGGGGTGCCATTGCCTTCTCCAATAAGAAATGGGGGGGAGGTAATAAGAAACGGGGAGTGTCTGAATCCAGGCAGTGGAGCCATCCACTCCCAGCTGTGGTACAGGTAGAACTGGGAGGGTTGGTGGCTGTCTGGATGCAGGATATCTCTGGGCCTTAGATACCAGGTGGGCTGATGACTGTAGGTAGACATTCAGCCCTGCTTTTCTATCATTTATAATCCTGTCCTCCAGAGCAAAGAGTTGCAGAGTCAAATCTTTTTCAAGGACTAGGCCAAGAACATACCAGAGTGATGTGGGTCACTGAGGGATGGTGGAGAACCAGGGAGCTCTATCCTGTCCAATGAGGATAGTGCTGCCCCCTCAGGGCCATTTCTACCACGTGAGATGAAGATTCAGTATTGTTGGATCTTCCCATTATTCAAGGGAAGCTGCTTCTCTTTTAAATGTTAAGTCCTCATGATTTTTAAATATTTTCAACAAATTAAAAAACAACCCAGTGCTTTCAAATTAAATTAAAAAAAAAATCCAGGCCAAATGGAACACACTTCATGCTGGATGTGGTCCTTAGGCTGCCTATCCAGTCTCTGGGCTATTTGCTTCCATCCTATATCCAGTGTGTTGTTGCTGGTTTTGAACCCACACCTGTCAGTCTCTGAGATCATCCTTTTGTATTCCTTCTCTAGCAATTGATGAATTCATCTTATTTTAAATATTCTTATCAAGTGCCAGCTCTAGGCCAGGTATGCAGGGTGGGCACAGGGACTGCTGATCTCTCTGGCTAGTGGGGAGACAGACCAGAGTAGAACAATGACAGAAATCTCCAGAAGGAGGGACATGGTGCCCTGGGGAGATTTGTCAGAAATCAGGGGAGGCTTCAGGGAGGCTGTGGCAGTTGAGTTGAAGGAGGCTGCTCTTCCTCCTGGCACAAGGGGGAGCCACTAAGGTTTTGGACAGAGATCGTTGTGCAGTCGCTAAGACTTGTTTGATATCCCTTGAACTGAAACATGCCGGGTTTTCTTGTCCTCCACTGTCTCTCAGAGTTTGCTCAAACGCATGTCCACTGAGTCAGTGATGCTATCTAACCATCTCAACCTCTGTCTCCCCACTCTCCTTGGTCAGGGGAGGGGCATGCTAGAAGATCACTCTGGCTAAGAAACTGAGGATGCTTGGATGGTTAGGAGGGGTGAGTGTGGGGTTGGGGAGACCAGTTAAGAAGCTGTTGGGTTCACATAGGTGAAGACAATGAAGTAAGATAGGGAAAACAGTGGAGATGGTGGCCACTGGGAGCCGTTGGAAGGCACAAAGGTGCGAGTGGGGGATGCAGAATTGACAGGACTTGTTGCCGAGCTGGGCTTCTTTCTAAACCTTCCCACATGCCTTTCTTCCTCAGGTTGCCGGGTAACCCATGCTCCACTCCCTCCCAGCCTCCTTGTGCGCCGGCCCCCAGTGTGCCCCGGACCCTCTGCGTGCCCCGCACTGTCTGTGTGCCTTGTGTGCCCTGCCACCCGAGCTGCCACTGAAATCCCTCAGCGATGCTGGATCCTGAGGGATGCCAACTGGGTGGCTGGTGCTTCCTGAGGCTGCGCCTGACTGCAGTTCAGCGGCCACCAAAAGAGCAGGGCCAACCCCTGGGGGCAAGGAAGGCCACTAGCAGTACCAGGAAGTGAGCCGTCAGCAACTGCGCTCTGATACTGCAGGGGGCGCTCTAGCTCCCGCCTCTTAGAAATGGCTGCTCTTATTTCTATGGGTTAATGGCTCTCTTCATGGGTGTTTCTGGCGGTCCGTGCTGCACTTTGGAGCACTGTTCTTAGTTAACTAGTAAATAAAGCCTCACCCAGTGACCTGCACACCTGTCTCCCTCTCCTTGTCACGTATGCTGCTGTATCCACCAGCCAATTCTGCTCAGTTGGGCTCCAGAAGAATGTGGCCAATTTTTTTTTTTTTTTAATTTTTATGCCCTTTCTGCTTCTACAGGGACTTGAACAGCATTTACTAAAAAGACCTGCATGCCACAAACCAGTTAAAACCAGGCCATCCATCCAGAGCCAAGTAATAAAAGAATAAAGAGAAGGGGGCGGTCATGATGCCAGAATCCTATGCCAGACTACTGTTAATTGACTATCTGATAACCCCACCCCCAAATCTCATTATACCTGGTACAATGGGACCATTCATTCATTCAAAAAACCTTTATGCAGGTCCCATATTAGGGGCTGACAAACCCACTGTGGTAGTCCTCCAGAACCTTGTTAATACTTCATTTAACCCTTGAAACAGTCTGTGAAAAATGTAGCATTATTGAGGCCAGAGAGCTTAAGAAACTTGCCCAAGGTCACACAGCTTGTAAGTTGTGCACCCAGGACTCAAATATAGACTTTCAGGTCCCAGAGATACTCAAGCAATTCATATTCTCTGTCCCCACTAATCACAAACACAGCTGAGAGCAGGGGATAGAAAAAAAGCAAGCAAAGCAATTTTCACAGTCCAGACACATATAATTAGAGAGAGCTTACCAGTGTGTGTAAGGCCACACTCCTTTCACAATGAACCAATAAAAAAAAAATAATAACTATACTACCAGTTATTGAACACTTATATTGCCCCTGATGGGCTTCGCTGGTGGCTCAGTTCAGTTGAATTCAGTTCAGTCACTCAGTCTGTCCGACTCTTTGTGACCCCAGGGACTGCAGCATGCCAGGCTTCCCTGTCCATCACCAACTCCTGGAGCTTACTCAAACTCATGTCCATTGAGTCGGTGATGCCATCCAACCCTCTCATCCTCTGTCGTCCCCTTCTCCTCCTGCCAGTGGTAAAGAATTCACCTGCCAACGCAGGAGTTGCAGGAGATGTGGGTTTGATCCCTGAGTCAGGAAGATCCCCTGGAGTAGGAAATGGCAACCCATTCTAATACTCTTGCCTGAAAAATCCCATGGACAGAGGAGCCTGGCTGGTTAGTCTGTGGGGTCACAAAGAGTTGGACGTGACTGAGCATGCACACATACATGCGTGCACGCACAGTGCACCTGGTATTGTGTTGAGTACCTTGCGTGAACTGATTTATGCAGTTTTCACAAACACTCTGTAAGGTAGGCGTCAGCCATCATGTTCATTTTACAGATGAAAAACTGAGGCTCAGAGAGTGGTTTAGTCAGTTGCCCCAGGTTATAGGCACGGACAAAGATTTGAACCCAGCTCCACTGCAGCCTTATTCTAGCCACTCTGCTACACCCCCAAATTCCCACCTAGAAAGACAAAGATTGGGAGAGGTACTAGCTTGAGGGAGAGCAGAAGAGCTTCATGTAGCCTGTGGTATTTGAGATGGGCCTGGAAAGTTGACTAGGATGTCTACAGAGCAAAGGACAGGAATAGGTATTTGGGGTCTGTAGGAAAACAGGAATTAGGCCCAGGAGGCTTTGAATGGACCTGTTGACTGAAGCAGCAGGCTCATGGGAAAGACTGGTGGGAATAAAGTTCAAATGGTAGGAAGGCATCAGCCCTTGGGAGGCCTCAGGTACCCTCCGAAGAGCCTGGACTCTATTCTGAAGGCAGTGGGAGGGCTGCAGGATTTGGGCCCCAGGATGACATGAATGGAGTGATATTTTAGAAAGTTCCACCAAGGAATATAATGAAGGTGGCTGAGAGGCAGAGAAAAGTGAGTGGAAGAAACTAACAGGGTCTTGACTAAGGAAAGGACAGTGGGAATGGAAAAATGAAGGGTCAATCTGAGCAACTCAGTGAAGGAGCCAAGTAGGCAACAGATTGGCCGTGGAAGAAGAGGAGAGAGCTGGAATCTTGAATACCTTTCTGAACCTCATCCTCCAAATACATAGTCCTTCTTTAATGAGCTGAGGTGATAGTTCTATTAAGGATCTGCCCTCAAGACTTGCCAAGAAGTGATGAGAAATGGATTGGATCCTGAAGCTGTCTGGGACTCTCTGGACATGATCCTGCATGCATGCCTGGCAGACTGGGTCATAAGCCTGGCAGGAGACACAAACACACTGCTTAGCCAGCTGTGGTTACTGGTTGGAGTAACTTCAGTGAGCTGCAATGTCAAGGGACAGGGGCTTCTACCTAATTGGATGCTCCAATAACTGAGTGCAAACAAGACTTCCTTCTGACTTTCCATGTGTGCGTGCTGAATCGTTTCAGTCATGTCCGACTCTTTGCTACCCCACGGACTATAGCCTGCCGGTCTCCTCTGTCCATGGGATTCTCCAGGCAAGAATACTGGAGTGGGTTGCCATGCCCTCCTCCAGGGGCTCTTCCTGACCCAGGGATTGAACCCACATCTCTTACATCTCTTGCCTTGGCAAGTGGGTTCTTTACCATTGCTATCACCAGGGAGGCCCTTTTACTTTCTATTGCTGTACAAAATTTGTCTAGAATGTGCTTAGCTTGATAAACACAACAGACTGGACAGAACCAAATCTTCTTCAGTTCTAGAATCCTGGGCCTTTGCTGTCCAATACTGTAGCCACTACCTCCATGTGGCTATTTAAGTTTTAATGAAATAAAATGGAAAAATTCAATTCCTCAGTTGTACTAGCTACATTTCAAGTGCCCAATACCTATATGTGGCTGGTGGTACCACAGTGCAGGAAATAGAATATTTCCACTATTGTAGAAAGTTCTACTGGATGCCACAGTCCTGAACTGTCAGAATCACAAAGAGCCTTACAGATGAGCTGGTCCAATCTCTCCCATGTACAGACAGGGAGTCTAAGGCCTAGGGGAATGGAAAGATGTGCTCACAGATACACAACCAAAAGGCGGAAACTGGAGCCAAGGGTTTCGCCACCAAGCCTAGCAGGTCTCTCTAAGCTCTGTATGCTTTCTCCAAGCGCTAAGTTTTTAAAATAAAAATAAAATAAAAACTAAAAAATTAGTTTTATTATTTTTTCAGGTTAATGAATATTTTCCCCTTTCTCCTGCTTTCACATCTCTAAGAATAGAGACTTATTTCCCCCCTGAGGTGCTGAAACTCTTTCCCGGGAATATAATTCTCCTTTCAAAAAGAGCTAGCAACTACCTGAGAATTCTCTTTCAGTCCAGTGGTTAGGACTCCACGCTTTCACTTACGAGGGCATGGGTTTGATCTTTGGTAGGGGAATTAAGATTCTGCAAGCCGCGAAGAGCAGCCAAAAATTAAAAACAAACAAAGAAACCACCAAACCCAGAATCTCCTCATCCTTTTTTAAAATGAATTTATTTTTTATTGAAGGATAATCGCTTTACAGACTTTGTTGTTTTCTGTCTCTCCTTATCCTTTTGACATCTGACTCAGTAGGTGCCTGGACCTTAGGCTGTAGCCAGTGCTGCAGCAGAAGTAATCATACAGGGAGTTGAGGACCAGGAGTCCAGGCCCCTAGACATTCTGGGGGCCTCTGTAGGTTCCTTGTCCCCCGTCACATATTGTTTAATCCAACCTGGTCATTGTTTCCACACCTGTGTGTCACTCTGACTTGCCAAGACCTGTCTGACCACTCAAATGCTCATTCAAGCTTTTTAATATGAAACCAAGGCCCACAGCCCAGGGCTGGGAGTGCTATCCCCTGCTGGTCACAGATGGCCACTATCTTTCGCGTTTGGATGGTCCTTCCAATGGGCTTGCCTGGTGACTCAGATGGTAAAAAATCTGCCTGTACTATGGGAGACCTGGGTTTGATCACTGGGTTGGGAAGATGCCTGGTGAAGGGCATGGCAACCCACTCCAGTATTCTTGCCTGGAGAATCCCGTGGACAGAGGCTACAGTCTATGGGGTCACATAGACATGACTGAGCAACTAACGCTTTGAATTTCCAAGTTAGAAACACCACAAGGGATCCTCCCACCCAACCCATCTCTCTTGTCTGATGGATGAGGAAGCCCCAGGCATAAACTCTGGAAAGGCTTTTTGCCCACCAGCACCAGGACCTCCTGGAGACTGGACCCAAGGCTACACATGTGGGGATTCTCAGAGGAACTCATATCAAAGCCTCTGGATTTAATTAACTCAGGTTTATAGAAGAACCTTGGCAGGGCCACAGCAAAGTAATAAAGCCTCTGGCATAATTGATGTTTGGGAGAAACTCCCACGGGTAGCAGGATACTCCCTGAGTGGGGATTAGGAAAGAAAGGACCTGTGTTTCAAAGATGCAACTTTCCCTGAGAATATTAAGGAGACTGGGCCTCACATCTGCCACCACTCATAGTCCTAGAACAAGGCCTCCTTATGGGGTGGGAGTGGGGGCCCACTGGGGCAAAGGAGCCATTCAAGAAGCCTGGCCAGAAGGTGATACTTGCAGAGAGAAGGGCCCAGGAGTCAGACACAGTGATGAAGAGGCTGGGTGATTTGTGGACTGAATTATGCTTAATGGTACCCTGCCTACTTTGTTAAGAAAGCTTTCACAATATGATCAAAACAGGATATGCCAGGTGAGAACTGGGAGAATCAGTCACAATGAAACATTTCTCTTTTTGGGTTTCATAAATTTTAGTCTATAAATGCAGTGATCTCAGTTTGGCAAAACAGGAAGTTCCTAAGATCGTTTGATGTCTATCTTCTTGAAAAATTGGTTGAGATAAGTGTGTTTCCAAATAGTCCTCTCCTTTAGCCATCAATAAGTAACCAGACAGACACACAAACTAGCATCTTGCCATAATGGAAATAATCAGTGACTGGCTTTAGAAAACGTGGGCTAGAGTTCGAATTCTATTACTAACGTGCTGTGTGATTTTGGCAGATAGCCTAACCTCTGTGCATCTCTGTCTCCTTCTCCCCTGTGGTAATGGGGATAATTCTACCTCCTTCACAGAGTTGTTGGGATAGAATGCATGTGAAAAGGCCTATCATGATGCCTACAGGGTAAGTGCTCGGTAAATGTTGCTTAAAGAAAATCTGCTTTGCTTTTATATAGAGAGTGGGTAAACAACAAGGTCCTACTGTATAGCATAGAGAACCATATTAATATCCTATGATATGGCCTTCCCTGGTGGTCCAGTGATTCAGAATCTGCCTTGCAATGGAGGGGACGTAGGCTCGATCCCTGATCGGGGAACTTAGACCCCACATGCCAAAGAGCAACTAAGCCTGTGCATTGTAACTACTACACCTGGGCATCACAGCTGGAGAGTCTGTGTGCTGCAGTGAAAGATCCCTCATGACGCAACGAGGATCCCACGTGCTGCAACTAAGACCCCACACAGCCAAATAAATAAATATTAAAAATTATTCCTGTAGAATTAAAATAAAATATCCTATGATAAACCATAATGAAAAGAATATTAAAAATAATGTATATATATATGTATATGTATAACTGGATCTCTTTGCTAGACAGTGGAAATTAGCTGTCTGCTTGGCCCTGCTTGGCCCTGGTCACTAACCCACAGCTGAGCTTTCTAGGACCATGGCTTCTAGTGCAGCAGGAACCCCTGCTCTTCAGGCTCTGTGAAAAGCTGTCTTTACTGCAGGGAGGCTGGGGCAGGTGTCTGCCCCAGAGAGGCTAAGATCCAGGGAGACCTTCAGCCTCCAGCATTGCATGGGACCTAACTGAGAAAGTAATCAGGCTAGTAGGAATCTTCCCAGAGCCTGTGGTTTATAGCCAGGTCTGCCTGGTCCTTCTAATGGTCACCCAGGGGTTGGTGGGGACTCTCCTGTCACTGCAGATGAGAGTAGGGTGGGAAGCAACTGAAGCCGATTTCGCAAGTGGCTCATCTCTGATGGGGGGCCGGGGGGATTCCCTGTGGCTTGGCTTGATTTTCAAGTTTTATTAGCGGGGCCACTTTCTTTCTGCAGCACACAGGGAGTTGCATCTCTCTCTTCTGGATCCTAGCTGATAAATGAAATGAATAATTTAGTGAGGTTGCATGTTGAATCTGAATCTACCGTTGTTGGGTTATTTCACTGAGTTACAGTGGGCACTTGTCCAGTGTTTTTTAAATGATGGCTGTGAGTCACTGATGGTCTATGAAGTCATTTTACTGGATTTTAATCAGCTTGAGATACACACATACACACAGATTGAAATGAAACAATAGAAATTAGAAAAGAAGCATTTTTATGGGAAATTGAATCTTTATGTATATGTACTAGTCTTGGGTTGCAAAACATACAGTGTAATTCTTCCTTGATTTGTGCCCAGGAGTTCAAGTTCATGGTCTGTTCCAGAACTTGCCTTTTCAGATGAGAAACCAGGGACCAGAGAGAGCTCACTGACTAGTTTTGGGCCATCTGGCTAGTGAGTGACCTTGCTGGGAGCAGACCCTGTACAGAGATGCCTCTTAAATGAGAACAAAACCCTAATCCCGCCCTGTCTGCCCTCGAAGGAGGCTCTCCTCTGTGGGGAGAAGTGGCCGAGTGGTTTGGTCGTGCCTGCCCGGGGGACTGTCACTAAGCATCCCATCCAGGACTTGGACAAAGGACCCCCACTGCTGGTGGAGGGTGGTGGTTGACAGGAGACTCAGGCCCATGCTGAGGATTAACAACGGGGATCTATGGATCCCAAGTCTAGATAAGCTGGCTTGCTGCTGTCTTGTCCTAGTCACTTGGTCCTTCCAGGAAACAAGCTTGTCTTAAGACCTACCTTCTTCTAGCTCCCATTTCCTTCTGCGGGCAGGAAGCAGTACCCAGCCCAAGATGCTCCCAGGAGCTCCATTACAGAAACAAGACTTCTGGGGGTCCAGAAATGCCTCTTCTGTTTCAGGGAATGACCCTTCTCTGCAGGTGAGGACGTGTCAGGTGGGCTCCCATGTGCCACAGGGGGTGGGTCTACAGTCACAGACTCATCCACACGTCGGATTCGACACTCCAGTCCCCTCGGAATGAGAGTCAGCTCCTCACAGAGTCCCAGTGTCTGTGCTCCCATGCTGAGCTCTTTCTCCCTCACCTTTGATGGGGCGGGAGAGACCTTGTAAAACATGACTAATTCCTCCTATGAAGGGTGTGGCTAGTGATACAAAGTGGGTTAAATAAACACCATATGAAGACAAGGGAGTTACGAGGAAACATCCAGTCTTCAGAATTTTTTAGATTTCAGAATTGCAGATAAGCTCTTTGTGGCTTTCTACTGTTTTAGGAAAAGTAGTGTTTGTATTTTAAAGATAATTAATTTTAATTTTATCCAATTAATACATTGCAAATAGTTTAAGACTTCAAATTTTGCTAAAATGCATATATCAAAATATAGCAGTTCACCTCTCCCATCAATTGGTCTTCCCAGAAGCAACTGTTTTCAGCCTTTAGCTCTTTCTTCTGGTGTGTATACATTTCTATAATGCTGAATAATATGTGAATATGGTTAACTTTAGAGTCTTCAAGTTTAGATGCTATCTAGTCTTCCTGTTATGGTAAATAAAGAATTCGCTCTCTCTACTATACCATTATTTTCTCTGCTTCCCCTGAATTCTGCTTTCTGGGATATGATTCTTCCCCAGTAACTCTCAGGACAGATTTTATAATCTTCATTTCCTACAACAGAAAATGAAAGCTCTGTGGCTTAAAGCCAGAACCTACACTTCTGCTTGATTTCAAAGTGCTTGTTTTCATTATATCACATTTCCATGGTCTCTTTTCTTGTTCTTCCAAGTCACTGCTTCTCAACCTTGGCTGCACACTGGAACCATCTGGAGAGCTTTAAAAAATACTGATGTCCCTGTCATGTCCAGGGATTCTGAAGTTATTGGTCTGGGTGTGGTCTGGGTATCAGAATCTTTATATGTTTCCTAGAAGATCTTACTGCGCAGTTAAGGTTAGAAGTTGTTCTTGATGGGATTTTAAGGGGGGAGAACTTGCTCCAGATGTTTCTAACTGCCACATTCAGGAGAGTTGCCCTTTCTTAGAGCAGTGGTTACCAGACTTGAGCATCCTTCGGAATCCCCTGGAGGGCGTTTGAAACACAAATTGCTTGGCTCCAACCCCAGAGTTTTTGAATTCTGTGTATCTGGAGTTGGATCTGAAAATGTGTATCCTGACAAGTTCCCAGATGATCCTAATGCTGTTGGCCAGAGAATCAGACTTTGAGAATCACTGCCCTGGAGGCTGACAAAGCTAGGTTAGAAAATGTCCAGACCCTGGGTTTTTTTTTTAGCGCAGTGTGGAAACCAACATAGCTCTGGAGCTTTTCTTATCAAAAAGCACCTCTCTGTGCTGGTGCATCCCTGCCTTACCCTTGTCAAAGCCTCACTTGGTTTAGTACATTTCATGGGTCAGTGTCAAAATCTGAGAAATGCAGAAGACGGCCCTTGCATAGAGCACATGGCACTATCAGAGCAAGGCTGTTTCTTGAGACACGCAAACCAACCAGTGGATTCTACCCTTTCCAGGCCCAGCTGGGACCTTGGACTCTAAGGGAAGCATGGCACGTCAGTAGGTGATAAAATGATGAAACAGTTGTAGCCGGCCCCATGGCTACACTGCCTTCTGTTTTTCTAAGGGCAGATCTGTTGAATGTGCATTCAATGTGATCTACCTTTGACTTGACTTCTATGTAGGTTTATAAAATAAACGAATATGTAAGAAATATACTGCCGTCAATTTGGGTTGGGCAAGTGGCATTGAGTGGTACATGGAGTTGACTCCTATGGATTCTTCCCAGCTCCACATTCAGGGATATCATATGGGTACCTGATATTGGCTATTATGGAAGTATTTGCAGCACAGAAATTGGCGTAAGCTAGAAATTGGGGCTTCCTACCCCTCCGGGAAAGCTAATTTACTGGTGCACCCCTGGTGGGTGTATACATTTTTCCACGTTAAGAATCTCTGATTTTACTTCACTGGTTCAACATACAACTACCTTCGAGTGATCACAGGATGTTTCTCATTCTCTACTCACTTAAATGCACATCCATCGAGTACTTAGTCTCTCTATAGACTATGACCAGGCTCTGTGCTGGGTTCTAGGGATACAGAAATGAAGGAAGAGAAGCAACAAGATAGACTCCCTGACCTCAAAGAGTTCCCCACTCAGTAGTGGGGGGGCACGCCCATAATTTTCAGGGATGGAAGGAGTGTGCAGACAGGGGTGTGCTACCTGCCTGGGAGGCTCAGGAAGGCTTCACAGGGAGTGTGGTTGAGCCCACGAGCTCATTCATTCGTGATAGTCATTGCCCTCTAGGTGTTTCAGACTCAGGATATCTAGTAATAATGGATCTATAATAAGCAAAATAAAGCCATTTCCAGTACCTTTCTATTTCCCACCATCGAAATCTTTGATCTATGTCAAAAATCTATTTTTAGTCTAGCTGAAACACAATTCTGCGTTTCCTCCCTCCCTGGAGCATTGATTAATGGGGACACCACAACTCTACCAATCCACCTTCTAGAGACTTTTCTCCAATCATCTTGGCCAGGGCAAGGAGGACAGATCACCTGGAGGAGCAGAGGGTGGAATCAGAGGCTCACAGGCACCACCACTCCCTCTGCCTGTGAGCGGAGGTGCAAGCTCATGACTGCACCCGTTAACATCCCCATCTCCAGGATTCCATAAGACCTGTTTCCCACACTCTGACCAACATTGTGCACTATCCAATTAAATTAATCCTATAAGGAGAAAGTAGTTTCTCCTTACTATTTTAGTTTCTACTTCTTAATCATCAGTGAACATCCATTCATATATTAAGCCATTCTTATTTTTATTTTTCTGAAAACATGAAACTTTTTTAAGGGGGTGATGGTGATGGTTGGAGATCCTGAAGAGGAAGGGAACTGACATTATTAAGTACTTACTGTGTGCTAGGTATTATGCTAGAGGTCTGCCACTTGGTGTCCTTTATTCCTACCAGTAGCCCTGTGTATAAATATTACTGTAAATGTTCATAGGACAAAAGTGGAAAAGCTAGCTTAAAATGCAACATTTAAAAAACTAAGATCATGGCATCTGGTCCCATCACTTCCTGGCAAATAGATGGGGAAAAAGTGGAAACAGTGACAGATTTTTATGTTCTTGGGCTCCAAAATCACTTTGGATAGTGATTGCAGCTGCAAAATTAAAAGATGCTTGCTCCTTGGAAGAAAAGCTATGACAAACCTAGAAAGCATATTAAAAACCAGAGACACTACTTTTCCTACAAAAGTCTATATAGCCAAAGCTATGATTTTTCCTCTAGTTATGTGTGGATGTGAGAGTTGAACCACAAAGAAGGCTCAGTGCCGAAGAATAGATGCTTTCGAAATGTGGTGCTGGAGAAGACTCTTGAGAGTCTCTTGGACAGCAAGGAGATAAAACCAGTCAATCCTAAACGAAATCAACCCTGAATATTCAGTGGAAGGACTGATGCAGAAGCTGAAACTCCAATACTTTGGCCACCTGATGCGAAGAGCTGACTCACTGGAAAAGACCCTGATGCTGGGAAAGATTGAGGGCAGGAGGAGAAGCGGGTGACAGAGGATGAGTTGGTTGGATGGCATCACCGAGTCAGTGGATATGAGTTTGAGCTAATTCTGGGAGATAGTGAAGGACAGGGAAGCCTGGCGTGCTGCAGTCCATGGGGTTGCAAAGAGTCAGACGCAACTTAGCGACTGAACGACAACGTAGGACAAACTGGCTGCTTTTAAAGGTTAGGTAATGTGGTTGAGGTCAGGCAGCTCAGAAATGGAGGTTTTGGTATTTTCTATTTCTGTTGCTATGAAGTAACAGGAAATATATATGTTGATCTCTGTCTCTGTTTTCTGGCAGAGAGCTCCTAAAGCTCTTGTGATTTTCCATGTGATAAGAACATCGGGAGCATCTTTTGTTCTACTATTTGATCTTCTACTCCAGTTACTGACTCAGAGCTCCTACATCTCTTGGAATTTCCTGGGTGATAGGAGTGTTCTTTGTTATAATGATGTGACTCTTGTCGGGCCCCTGCAAAACTTAGGATGATGGCTAGTCACCAGCAGGACCAACCCATGATTAGAAGCTTGGAACTTTCCACTTTATCCCCATGCTCTGGGAAAGGGAGAGGGACTGGAGATGGTTAATAATTGATCATGCCTACATGATGAACCCTCCATGAAAATCCCCAAAATGTGAAGTTTAGAGAACTTTCAGTTTGGTGAACATGCAGAGGTGATAGGAGAGTGGTGATCTGGAGAGGGATGGAGGCTTTGAACCCCTTCCTACCTTCCTTAGCCTCTGTACCTTTTCATCTGTATTCTTTATCATATCCTTTATAATATACTAGTAAAGGGAAGTGTTTCTCTGAGCTCTGTGAGCCATGTTAGCAATTTATTAAACACACAGAGGAGGCTGTGGGAACTCTGATTTCTAGTTGTTTGGTCAGAAGCACAGGTAACAATCTGGGACTTGGAATTAGTGTCTGGAGTGGGAGAAGTTTTGTGGGATTGAGCCCTTAATTTTCAGGATCTGACACTTAACTCCAGGTAGATAGTATCAGAATTGAATTGAATTATAAGGACATCTAGCTGGTGTTGCAGAGAATTGCCTAACATGTAGAAAACCCATGCATCAGGAGCCAAAAATATTTAAGTGGACAAGTAAAGAAAAACCAGGCATATTTTCTCTAGACAGTTGCAAAGAAAGCTAGGTTCAGTCTTGATCTGCTCTTGGGCTACGAACAGAATAATGGGAAGAAAGACAATGACATGTCTAAAGACTTCAGAAGTGTGGCACCACCCCCATGGATCCAGGGTGGAGACTTGCTACTAATGTCTCCCCTTCAACTAAGGGACCATGGCTTTTGTTGATACACTCCTAGCGTCTAGGCTATTTCGTGGTGGGTGGAAAAACAACATTGATAAATGACTAAACTTTGTGGATTATGGGGCTTGGACCTAAGACATCAGATGGCAAAGTTTTATCTAATTGGAAAAAGAAGCACCTTTTCCATCATCGAAGTCTCAAGTGTCATATACCTAGAATAATAGTATGATATGCTATTATCATAGGCTGATATGCTAAGCCTCTTCTCTTGAGTCTTCATGGCTTTCTTGACCTATGATTACCTTTGACACCATTTCCTAATACCTAGCAGACATGGCATGCAAAGCTCTCCATATAATAGTTGTCTTTTATCTTTACATCCATCACAATGTGTGATGGTGATGTCCCTATTCAGGGAACAACCCCCTGGATGCCCTCATGCATCTTCCTGCAGCAAAGGGCAGGCATAGAAAAGGTAGGTTTGTGGGTGAGGCACATTTCCAGGTTCTAGCTGGCAACTCCACATCTTTCTCTCCCACTGGTTGAGATATATCCACGTGTATCAACACTGTATCTGAAGATAGCACCCCAAAGACACAGCTCCTCACTTCTGTCTGCAGTAGACTTCCTGGCTGTGGATATCAGTATTCTTAAAGTTAGACTCAGTGCAGAGAACTTCATGCACATAGGTGAAAGAAGGAGGGCCATAATCTCCTCTTTCATGCTCTGTGTTCACCACTTCTTGTCACGGAACCTGGTTCACATTTGATCACCAAGGGCCACAGGGACTCTTTTTAAAGAACTGGGAAGGAAGGCAGTCTTAGGTATGAGAGCTAGGATTCTCACCATACTCACTTCCTTTGAGAAAAATGCAGATCAGTGGAACCAAGCAATTTTACAAGGGAACGTCAGTGTCATTATACAAGATAGTGTATCCAGTAGAAACCCATGTCAAGACCATGGTCAAACTCTAGCAGGGAGGAGCATCATCCAGACATACAAATCTTCAGAAGTGATGTAGTGCAGTAATAAGTGTACTTTGAGATGAAAGATATTATGCATTTTAGCCAATGGAATGAATCCTGTCAGAGCATAAGGTCAAGATACCTTCTATTTAGCAAGTCAAATGAAATGACTTTAAAAGTCTAGTTCTCTGGTTTATAGGGAAGCGAGTTGCTATGTGATGAAGTGGAGGAGAGTAACAAAGGAGTGTTTGAAGATGTAACCTATGCAGATTGCATCCAGAGACCTCTGAAGGATGGGATGGCCTGGCCTGGTGATGCCTCCTAATTATGGTGTCTGGAAAGGGCTATTCATTGATGAACTCTGAGTGACTCTTAGGCCAGAGCTGACTTTTCTGGGGAATGTAGATGGAATTTTTGAATTCTGTATTTCTTCTTGATAGAATGCAAAGTAGTAAAGAGGTTTCATTCGTTATTTTTTCCTGAATTTCCTTCCAAGTCATTTAGTTAGTAAATTGCTTTTAAAGATGTTAAGGACTTTTAGAAGTGAATTCTTTCTCACCTACTAAGATACATTTCAGAATAGTCTGAAGCTCTGACATGTGAATACCTGACATTGTGAGTCTAATTAATAAAAACCTCACAGGAGATAGGTTTAAATTCATTTTGTTGTTGTTGTTTAGTCTGACTCTTTTGTGACCCCATGGACTGCAACCTGCCAGACTCCTCTGTCCATGGAATTTTCCAGGCAAGAACACTGGAGTGGGTTGCCATTTCCCACTCAGGGGATCTTCCTGGCCCAGGGATCAAACCCTCATTTTCCTGAATTGGCAGGTGGGTTCTTTACCACTGAGGCACCTGGCTCAACCCGCCTGCCAATGCAGGAGACCTAAGAGACGAAAGAGATGCAGGTTCTATATCTGGGATGGGAAGATCTCCTGGAGGAGGTCATGGCAACCCATTCTTTCTTGGAGAATCCCATGGGCAGAGGAGCCTGGCAGGCTACAGCCCATGGAGTTGCAAAGAGTCGGAAATGCCTGAAGTGAGTTAGCATGCACACATGCATCTGGAAAGCAGATATATATTCATATATATATATATATATATATATATATATATATATATATATAGAGAGAGAGAGAGAGAGAGAGAGGGTTATCTAGTCCCTATAGATGTCTCTATATATCTAGTCTCTATTCTATGTATGTAGTCCCTATAGAGATGTCTGTTCAGTGCTTGTTTTATGCTCAGAGCCCTGCCTAATACTCATTTTCTCAAAGATCTAGTTACAACCACCTTGGGGGCCCATGTTAGATCTTTCTCAGTACTAGGGGCCTATAGTCTGCCAAAAATTTTGAGAAAATTTGAGACCTTAGCCATCAGCTGTTTTGGTTCCCTGGTACTAAGAGCTAGTGGTGTGTTTGATAGGTATAACTATTTTGGAGATGGAACGTTTCCCCTGGGCATTTTCCTGCACAGTCGTCAGAGAACCCCTACTGCTTTGGTACCCCAGCATTTGTGTTTTCTGGGAGAAACAATATAGACAAAAAAAGAACAATATAGAATATCAGATTCTTGTTTTCTCTTTTAATTTCAACTTCTTGATCAGTTTCTGAGCCTTTTAATCCTTCTTCCTCTAGCAATGACCCAGTTGTTCTCCTGTTGGGGGCTAGGGTGGGGGATCAAGGGGAATAAGAAGAGGCTCTGGAGTGGAAAGAAACATACTGAGGAGAGCTTTGACACTTTATAATTGGCCTGATCAGAGAAAAACAACTTCACATCTCTGGTCCCCAAAGCCTTATTTATGGCAAAACCAATACAATATTGTAAAGTAAAAAAAAAAATTAAAAAAATAATAAATAAATATATAAAATTTAAAAAGCCTTATTTTTGTAAAATTAAGAGAAGAATACCCAGCTCACATAATGTAGGAAGGATATAGACAATATAACTGATAAATCCCCTAAGACACATGATAAGTGCTCCAAAACAGACTTTAGAATCAAGCAAGTAAGACTGGAAGAGAGACATCAGTGACTTTGACTCTTGCATTTCATGGTCAAGTTCATGTGATTCAAAAAGATTATTTGAATCTCTTATATGAGATTCAAAAAGATTATTATTATTATCAATAATCTTTGTTATTGTTTTTTTGTGCTCACTTTTCTTGGTCTAGATCAGGTTTTCAGAGTCACCCTTATACTAATGATTTCCCAGACACTATTGAAAACACCCATGGCTACCCAAGTTATAGTGCTTCTTGAAGGACAGAAATGATATCGTGCCTAACCAACTGTGTGTCAGGTATGAGCCTGGCACATAGGATGTATCAGGAGATGTGTGTTGAATGAATGGACTTACCAGAGAAGTCTTACTGCCCCTTAGAGTGGAGCAGAAAGGCAAACAACTGAAGAAAGAAGAAATAGAAAACTTCTCGATAACCAATAAGCCCATAACATCTGCCAAAACCAGTTTCTTCCCTGGATAGGGAAGGCTGGTTGAGTCTTCGCCCAGGTCAGTGCCACTGTAGTTACAGAAGTTTGTCTCTCTTGTTGCTCTGATGACCTACAGGAATAGTCACGTGTTCAGTGTGGACATACCACTAAGGAGGCCAACCATCTGATGACTGAAAGGGCTTTTGTTTTTTTAAAAATAAAGAAAAGCTTCTGACAGCCCACCAACAGCTCATCTGATATCAAAGAGCCAGGAGGCACCTCAGATTCATCAACATTCCTCTAATGAGGTGAGGAACTCTTAATGGTAAACTCAACAGCTGAGTAACAGGATGACGGTACAACAGTAGATAGAGAATCAAGGCAGGGAGGTCAAAGCATGGAGCCCACACCCACTTGGGATGGGGTATAAAAGGGCCGGGAGGGAAGAGGGTTGTCAGATGCAGTGGCTCAGCCTTCTCAGTGGCTCTGAACCTCCTGTGTATCCTCAGTCCACCATGACTTCCTCCTGCATCAGCTCATGCCACTCTCTGGGCTGCACCAACACTCCTGGAGCAAGAAACATCTGCGTCTCCTCCATTGACACTGGAGACCAGCCTGGGGCAGAGATCAATGCTGCCCTTCTGGGCCTCTCGGCCACCCTGGCACATGCCAGCCGAGTCCGAGTGGGCACAACCCCTCTGGGTCAACCTAGCCTCTGTCTGCCCCACAGCTGCAACACCGCCTGTCCCTTGCCGGGGACCTGTGACATTCCTGGCAACATCGGAATCTGCGGAACCTTCAGTGAAGGCTTCTTCAACAGCCACGAGAAGGAGACCATGCAGTTCTTGAACGATCGGCTAGCCAGCTACCTGGAGAAGGTGCGCCGGCTGGAGAGGGACAATGCGGAGCTGGAGAGCCAGATCCAGGAGCTGAGCAAATGCCCTGAGTCCACCGTGTGTCCAGACTAGCAGAGCCACTTCCGCATCATTGAGGAGCTGCAGCAGAAGGTGAGGTGTGGAGCAGCCCGGGTGGGGTGTGCTGGGACCAAGGGAGGTAGAAGGGCATGGAAGGCAAACACCCACCAAGAGCTGAAGGAGCTTTGGGTTCTTGGAGTCTCCTGAGCATGAACATAGACATCACACGTAGAGCAGGAACCTGGAGCGTGATGCTCTGTTATGTGAACTATCTTCCTGGCTTTGCTCAGATCCTGTGCAGCAAGGCTGAGAACACCAGGCTGATCATCCAAGTGGACAATGCCAAGCTGGCTGCCGATGACTTTAGAATCAAGTAAGTAAGGTTGGGGCTTTCCTGTTGGCTCAGTAGTAAAGAATCTGCCTGCAATGCAGGAGACCTGGGTTCAATCCCTGGGTGGGGAAGATCCTCCAGAGAAGGAAATGGTAACCTGCTCCAGTATTCTTGCCTGGAGAATCCCATGGACAGAGGAGCCGGGCGGGCTATAGTCCATGGGGTCACAAAAAGTCAGACACGACTGAGTGACTAACAAGTAAGGTTGAAGGAGGGCTCAGAGTGACTCCTTCCTCCACTGTGAGTCCCAATGTCCAAATACTTGCTGGATGAGTGAATTACTGTCCTTTTTCTTCCTTATTAAATTTTTTTTTTTTTTTTTTTGCTGGGGTTCTCTCACTTTTACAAACCAAACTAATAGAAGGTAGATTGAATTGAGTATCTATAGTTTGGTATTAGTCTGTCTTCATTTATGGTTCCTAAAATGGTTGTGATAAGGCAGTCTGACTTCATTAACCAGGAGCAAAATAAAGTGATTTCTAGAATAAACTGAGCCATTGACAGCCACTGAATTTCACATATAAGTTAAGGGAGCCTCTTAGAGATAAGCCAGGGTCCAGATTTACCTATGGAGCAATCTATGGAGTTCTCAGGTGCCAGGTGTTTCCACTAAACAAAGATGAAAAATAGAGATGGAAAAATGTCCCAACATAAGGGATAAAGGAGCAAATCAATGACCAGGCAGTTGGCTATTGCTTATCCTAGTTAACTAAGAGCTCATACAATGGCATGAACCCTGTGTTGGGTCCTAAGGTACATGATCTTAGGCAGGTCAGTTAATCTTTCTGAACCAAAGTTGCGTCATTTCACAGTGGTGAAAATGATTAAGTGCTGTGAATGTCTCACTAGACGGTGAGCTGTTTGAGAGTGGGCACTGTGTCTAAGTCATCTCCAAGGCCAGTGCTGAGCCAAATGAGCAAACGAGGGTCCAAGCTGGTAAAGAGGGTGGGGGCAGGGCCAGCTGAGAGGGGCTCTCCTTGGCATCTCGGTTGACTTGCGCCTTCTGTGATGGAAGGCACGAGAGTGAGCGCTCCTTGCGCATGGTGGTGGAGGCGGACCTGTGCGTGCTGCACAAGATCCTGGACGACATAAGCCTGGCCAAGGCCAACCTGGAGGCCCAGCAGGAATCCCTGAAGGAGGAGCAGCTCTGCCTCAAGAGCAACCACGAGCAGGTCTGGTCCTACAGCTGCAGACATCATGGGGAGGGGAGGGTGCTGGGCAGAGAAGGGAGCGCCTCCCACCAAGGGTCTCCAGGGTTAGAGTCTAGGCTCAGGTGGCAGCAGGATAAAGGACTGATCTGGGCCTGAGAGTCAGACTGGCCCAACGGGATGTGGCAGAGTGGGGTTTCTTCTCTAAAGGTATGCCTTGTAAGATTAGGCAGGTCTCCAGGTGGGTCCTTCCCACTGGACCCAGGGCAAGACGTCTCACATCAGTGTGTGTGGTGTCGCATCTCATGCTGCTTGTTGGGGAGGGGGCTCAGGTGCTCTCTGCAATGCCCTTTTCTTACTGCAGGTCTTGGTCTCTCTGTCTCTGTAGGAAGTGAACACTCTGAAGTGTCAGCTGGGAGATAAGCTCAAGATTGAGCTGGACGTGGAGCCCACTGTGGACCTGGGCAGGGTGCTGGAAGAGATGCGGGGCCAGTACGAGGCCATGGTGGAGACCAGCCTCCGTGACGTGGAGCAGTGGTTCCAAACTCAGGTGAGGGCGGTGCTGCAGAGCAGGGAGGGATCCGGCTGCATCTGGCCAGGGAGGTGATCGATCACTTCTCTGTGTGCTCGTGCTACAGTCTGAAGGCATCAGCCTGCAGGCCATGTCCTGCTCAGAGGAGCTGCAATGCTGCCAGTCGGAGATCCTGGAGCTTCGACGCACAGTGAACGCCCTGGAGGTGGAGCGCCAAGCCCAGCACAACCTGGTATGGTCCTCCTCACCCTCACCACGCTGTGAGGGCCCCAGGCCCGGGGCTCACAGCAGCATCCCTTAGATGTCTCACTAATCAGTTTCATTAACAGTTAAGTCAGAGCTCAGGATCTGAGTCCTCTGAAACTTGATGCCTTGTTATCAAGGTTATTTTGACCCAGAGGATGCTTTCCATTAAAAGTCACTTCCTTCAGAATCAGGTGTGGTGGTTTAGGCACTCATTCTACATGATTTTACTGAATGTCTATGTCAGGCCTGGGGGATGCATGGGTAACCATGACACCATTTGAGTTAGGTTTTTTTTTTGGTGAAAAGTCTTGGCCGTATTGACAGTGGTTTATCCAGAGCTCAGGAGTGTCCTATGACTTCTTGGAATCTGTCCCATGTGGCTGAGCATGGCCAGGATTTTCACTGCATGATTTGGGGGCAGCTAGGTCTCTCACCCTGTTATTTCCCATTATAGAAGGACTGTCTGCAGAACTCACTGTGTGAATCTGAGGCCCGCTTTGGCACCGAGCTGGCCCAGATGCAGAGCCATATCAGCAACGTGGAGGAGCAGCTGTCCGAGATCCGGGCTGACCTGGAGCGGCAGAACCAGGAGTACCAGGTGCTGCTGGACGTCAAGGCCCGGCTGGAGTGTGAGATCAACACATACCAGAACCTTCTGGAGAGTGAAGACTGCAAGTATGTATGATCTAGGCCAGGGGTCCCCAAGCCCAAGGCCATCCTGGTTCTTGGTCCATAAGGAACCAGGCCATAGAGCAGGAGGTGAGCAGCAGATGAATGAAGCTTCATCTGCCGCTCCCCACCGCTCCCATTACCACCCAAGGCATCCCCTCTTCGCGAGTCCCAGTCCTTGGAAAAATTGTCTTCCACAAAACAAGTCCCTGGTGTCAAAAATGTTGGGGATCGCTGATCTAGGCAATTTCTGGCCATGCCATTCCACAGAGCACTCAAGAGCTTGTTCAAGATCTCATTGTAAAGAACAAGCTTCCCTGTGCGTGCTCTCTCAGTGAAACATTCACCTCTCCTGGTGCGTGCAGACTGCAATGCTGATAGAACGTTTCAGGAATGATAGCAGGGTCCCCAAGCCACATTGACCAAGGGACTCCTGGATGTGGAGAGATACAGTGAGAGTGAAAGTGGGACTGCTCTGTAGATTCCACTGGGCTGTGTAATTTGTTGCTGGTGGACCTGTCCTTAAGACTTTTGGTCTTACCTTTCTGTCCATCACTGAGATACTTTTCACCTCCCAGGTCAAGCTCATTCTTCTCTCTCTCTCCCTGCAGACTCCCCTGTAATCCCTGCTCTATGCCTGCCTCTAGAACCCTTCATCCCAGCAGTGCTCTGCCTGCCTGCACCGGCACTAAGAGCCAGTTCTGAAGGTCTGTGCCCAGTGCAGAAGATCCAGGCTGCTGGTACCGGGGCTAGTATTGCCCTCACCAGCTTAGTCTTCCTTCCAAAAAGACCAAACCCACTGGAGGCATTTTCACTGAATCATAGGATAACAGATAACTTCTGAGCAGTGGTTTCCTGTTTGTTCCTTAAGCTGTATTTTTTCCCTTTGTTTCCATGTTGTAATGGTCTTTCACTAAAGCTATTGTTTTTTCCCAGTGTCTCTTCTGGGATTTTGGTTCTACTCCAGTGCTTCAGAATCTCCTCAAATTTAATTGTGTTCTTGTATTCAGTGGTCAATAAACCTCCTTCCTGTATGACATGCTTCTGGTGTTTGGCAATGTATGTGATGTGATAAAGAGCCCTGGCTGTCAAGACCTTGGGTGGTCACCGGCCCTGGCATGTCGCTGCCAGGAATTCTCTGGGGCACTGGGGTCTTAGCCTCTGGATGGAGGCCCTTTGCTGACATTGGGATGTGTACATATCTTGCCCATCAATCTCAATTGACTGGTGAAGGGAAGCGGTGTTCGTTGCCAAACCTGAATTCCTTCAAAACAGCTCAGAACTAACATGTCCCTACTGTGCTTTTGGCATCTTCAGCCTCTTGGTATTTTGTCCAAGAGCAAAAATCACACAACTCAGAGTTCCAGTCTGGTCAGAGGGAGGTCGTGTTGAGAGCTGCCTTGGCCAAGTTGCCAAGTTTTTTCTTCTTGTTTGAATTGGTCCTTTTCATAGAGGCAGGCTTCCCTGGTGGCTCAGATGGTAAAGAATCTGCCTGCAATGTGGGAGACCCAGGTTCGATCCCTGGGTCAGGAAGATCTCCTGGATGAGGAAATGGCAGCCCACTCAAGTATTCTTGCCTGGAAAATCCCATGGGCAGAGGAGCCTGGTGGGCTACAGTCTGTGAAGTTGCTAAGAGTTCGACATGACTGAGCAGCTAACACTGCACTGCTACACTTTCATGAAGGCATGGGATCCTCATCGATTCTCTTAGACATGGCAGCCCAGATTGGGTTCCGGGGACAGTTTTCTTGGTCCTGGCCCACCTCTTGTTTATATTTTTCTATAGACAGATGCTGGCACTTTTGTATAGGCTTATCTCCTCTGCTGCTGCCTTTGAAGTACTAGAGTGAGGAATGCAGTAGACATGAATGCTGTCTGCTTTTTGGACGTGGCTCTGACCCTGGCCAAGATGGTTCTCAGCCAGACACAGTGAGAGAGCAGACAGGGAAAAGCACCCGAGAGGCTCTGTTCTCTCCTTGTGGTGCTAGTCAATTTAGCTTTTGGCATATTTATGCTGAGTGGGTCCAGAAGAATGAAACTCTCAGGTCTCAGCTTCCTCTTGAACCCTGGTCCAATGACCAGTGCAGAGTCGATTCTTCTTCATGGTAGTGAGACAAGCTGGGACCTGGGACCCTCGACTGCAATGCATGCATGTGTGCTAAGTCGCTTCAGTTGCGTCTGACTCTTTGCTATGCTATGGACTGTAGCCCACCTGGCTCCTTTGTCCATCAGACTCTCCAGGCAAGAATACTGGAGTGGGTTGCCATGCCCTCCTCCAGAGGATCTTCCTGACCAGGGATCGAGCCTGCATTCTCCTGCATTGGCAGGCGGGTTCTCGGCCATTAGCACTATCTGGGAAGCCATGCACCTAGACAAATGTCTCCTCAGGCAACAGAATACAAAGAAACTATAAGGGACTAAAAATAACTGCGCGCATGCCCAGCTAAGGCAAAGCCTAGACAACAAGAAGCAAAAAGACCAAAAAGACCAATTGTTGCTTCTGAAGAGCTGGTGACAAAAACAGGGTGTCGGGAAAGCAGGGTACTGCAAATGCCCCTACACTCAACACCTCCAAAGGGGTGGGCCAACCATCTAAGCCACTCTGGTGTGGCCCCTGGACACACCCCTATTCTCACTGCATGTTAAGGAACCAGCTTGCCCCTCCTTGGGCAGTGAATAAGGGAACCTGTCAACTTGTTTTGCTCCCTCCCGTGGCTGCAGGAGCCCCATAATGCCTTACCTGAATTTCTTGTCTGGCCTCTTATCAATTTAATTTGATTGCAGGAGGCTACGAGCCCTGGTTGGTGACAGTACCATAGTGTGGGGGAGAAAGCATGTGCTCCAGAGTCAGACAGACCTGGGCTCCAGTCCGACCTCTGTGACACTAGCTGAGTGAAACTGGCCAGGTCACTACACACTCTTTAGACCTATTCCTCAGTGGTAAAATTAGAAACTTTGTACTTTCCTCTCGCTGTTGTTGAGGGATAATCCATATAGTGCTCCTGTCATACGGAAGGTGCTTGTGGCATATTTGTTTATGGGGTTCCCGGGAAAACTGCAGGGATAGTTTTTTCTTCTTAGAGGGACAGAGGAGCTAGAGAGGTGGTCACAGAACCCATTAGCAGCACGGGGGGCCATACATTCCCATGTGGGTGGACTGGAAGCTTGGCTGTATTCTTTGGCCACTTATAAACAATAATGAAATAAACTACTATCACTTTGGGAGCTCAGTTTTCCACTCCAAGTGGCCTAACCAAAATCAAAAAGCTTTCTATGGGCAGTCAGGGGACAATAATGTCCTGGGGGCTCTTGTGGGCTTTCTTCTAACAAGTAACTCAAATGTCAGAAGTTGTAAGGAGTGGCCATGAGCACCATGTGATTGGCCATGGAAGTCTGGCCTGTACCCCACTTGCCTGACCAGGCCACATCCTGAATGAACTCTAATTGTGGGACCCCAGGGCTATGAGGTGTGAAGGAAAAGGCTATTCAGATATAGGGGACTGCAGGCCGGGGAGGCTGGCAGGTGGTGACCATTCTGGCCCAAGACACCTGGACATTGTGCTTTCACTCACATCCATTCTTGCAACCAGAGGACTCAGGGCTCCCTTTGGTACCAAATCCCAAGCCCTCCTCTTCTTACAGGTGATTGTCCCACCTGCCCACTAGGTTCCTCTCTCTGGTCTCCCCGTATCACACTACCCTCATGGATTAGACTGATATGGGCCCTGAATTCAGTATCTGATTTTACTTGGGCCATGTGGATTGATTATTTTTTTCCCCTGAGATTTTTGCTCCTTTGGCTTGGGACCACATCCAGTTTTGAGCCACCTCGTAAGTAAGGCCATTAGTTTTCTGTTTATCAGCCCTGTATTACCAAGGTGCTCATCTGTAATATTTCTTTCCAAGCTTCACGTAATAATACCAATTAAGTCTCTGCCGGCCCCTCCATTCATCACCTGTTTTTTGACTCCAAATGGCATTTACCCCAAATCCTAGCAAAGTGGAAGGGAGTAAGTGTGACTGCCTGCAGGTCCCTGTGGTGGATGCTGGCCCACGCAGAGAGCTCTGGGAAAGAACTCACACTTCTGCTCCCACCACTGTCTATGCTGGGAGGACAAGAAAACTGAGGTGGATTTCTAGACTTTCCATAATACGAGCATTTTTTCATTTGGACACCATTTTTTTGGATGGCCCTTGATATGCGACTCTAAGGCTCCACTTCGTCTTCCTCTCCTTTATAGAGTCCCTTGGACTGCAAGGAGATCAAACTAGTCAATCCTAAAGGAAATCCATCCTGAATATTCACTGGAAGGACTGGTGCTGAAGCTCCAGCACTTTGGCCACCTGATGTGAAGAACCAACTCATTGGAAAAGACCCTGTTGCTGGAAAAGATTGAGGGCAAGAGAAGAAGGGGGCAACAGAGGATGAGATTGTTGGGTGGCATCACTGACTCAGTGGACATGAGTTTGAGCAAACTCTGGGAGATGGTGAAGGACAGGGAAGCCTGGCGTGCTGCAGTCCATGGGGTCACAAAAAGTTGGCTACAACTTAGCCGCTGAACAACATCTTCCTAAGAACAAAATCAAATTTGCCTCTTCTGAAGCCCACTTACAATAATTTCCATGAGCTCATCTTGTTGAATCATTTTTCTGTCTTTTTCCTATCTAATTACATGTTTCTCAACCATGCCTTTTCAATTAATATATATGGAAAAAAACCCCACCTTTTTACTTAAAATTGTTTTAACTTTCAAAAATATAAATACAAACTAGTGACAGTTCAGTTATAATACAGATTGTGATTGGTTTCAAATGCCATGCTCTCTAAGCAAACTATCTTCCTGCCACCTGTTTTGGAGACTGTCACCCCTCCAGTCTTAGCAAGGGGAGGAGGAACTCTCATTGACCTGCACTGCTGGCTTGAATACGGGCCCCTGGCCTAAATCTAGCCATTGTACCTGCCTGCCAGGTGTAATAAATATCAGTATCTGCATCTGCAAAGAGCTTCCCGGTCCCTCCAAAGAGTCCAGACCGATCTCTCCTGGCTCCAGGCTTTTATCTCTGACCCCCTGCCGGGCGGTGACCTTTCATTCACTGGCTCCAAACTTGAACTCAGCTTCTTCTTCTCAAGCCAGCTCTCTGCCTTGACTTCTCAGCTTCCTTTCACATTACCTTATTGTCCCAGGAACCCAGAGGTGACCTCAAGCACACTTTTGGGGGTCCTCCTTTCTCTGAGGAAGTCCCTCCTTTGACCCCCACCCCCATATAGAGTACATGGCCCAGACTTGTAGCATTCTTTTGTAATATCTCTGTTTTCCATCCCTTTCTTTCTGATGGCACTGCAGGTGGCTGGATTTGGTCTCTATCACATGCTGTCTGGATTCTTTAAAAGCCTCTTCCTGCCTCATCCCTTCTCTGCCAAGTTCATCCTGCACACACTTCCAGCCCTTTACTCTTCCATTTAACATGTCTTAAGCATATATTATGTACCAGGTGCTGCATTGTGTACTAGAGAGCGCACAAAATGGAGATTTAGTGTTCCTACCCCAGGGTGCGTACTAGTACTAGTTAAGTTTCCTGAACTGCTATTTTCATCATTGCTCCCTTTTGCTCAAAAACCACCGGAGAACTCTGTTCTGTCCCCTGCTGTATGTTCAGCTGCTTAGATGAGTGTGTGGTCCAGAGCAGGAAATTGGTACCTGTCTGTTGAATGATTAGAATGATCAGATGGGTCTGTTGGACATTCTGTGGCTGAGATCTAGTGGCTTTGACTTGGTGTTCGGAGACAAGGAACCTGGACTTGAGAGTCAGGCAGACTTGAGCTAATATTTCAAGGTTTGTGAGCTCATGCAAGTTAACTAATTGCTCTGAGTTTTTCCTTATTCTACAATGGGACGCTTGAAACTACTCTGCAGTGTGATTATAATTAAGATATGGTTACCTAGAGAAGGAAATGGAAACCAGCTCCAGTATTCTTGCCTGGGAGAGTCCATGCACCCTCTGTAACCCTGGTGGGCTACGGTCCATAGGGTTGCAAAGAGTCACACACGACTGAGCACATACACAAAAGAAACAACAGCAAGAAAGCAATAGTGGTAAAGGTTAATTAAAATAATGTATTTAGAAAAGAGAGATGGTTATATGTGAAGCACATGGTGTACCTTACTTGGAAGCACATAGGAGATAGTCAAATACGGTATATCAACTTTGAATATATAGGGGTATGTGTGTGTCAGAGAGAGAGAAAAGAAAGGCCATCCTGTATGTTAAGTGCCAGATGAGATTCCCAGCACATAATAGATGTAAATAAATGTTGCTTCTTGACGTTTGTCAAGGTGAACTGAACTGAACTGAAGGTGCAAACTTGACCTCTGTCTGTCCTCCACAAGCATTGTTTCATTTGCACCTGTTTCTTACCCACAAGATTAACAAGCACTGTATGGGTTTCCCTTCTTGCCCCTCCTTTCTTCCATCTCAGATGTTCTCATGAGACAAACCTCGGTAAAGAAGAGAAAACTAGGAAAACAAACAGAACTTGCCTATTATATTGACAAAAACACAGGCTAACAGATTTTAAATGTGATCATTCAAACACTGGCTCCTCTTGCACTCAGAAACACCGTTTTGGTACAGTGGGCTTCATGTACACGGGATGAAAGTCACAACAAAGCTCATCTATCTTCCTAAAGCAGCCCTTCTGTTCTCAAAGTGTTGGCCCCAGACCAGTGTCACCCAGGAATTTGTTAGAAATGCCAACTCTCAGGCCCGACCCCAGACCTATTGCATCAGAAACTCTGATGTGGGGCCTGGCAATCTACATTTTGTAAGCTCTCCAGGTGATTCTGATGTTGGTGAAAGTGTGAGAATCACCTGTGCAGATGTTACAAAAATAGGAGACCACATTTTTAGCCGTGAATTAGCCTGAGTTTGTTTAAATTGGCCTTAGAAATGCTCTGTGACTCTCTATGTGTGGGCTAAGTTACTTTAATTGTGTCCAACTTTTTGCGACCCTATGGAGTGTAGCCTCTCAGGCTCCTCTGTCCATGGGATTCTCCAGGCAAGGATACTGGAGTGGATTTCCAGGCCCTCCTCCAGGGGATCTTCCTGATCTAGGGATCGAACTTGGGTCTCTTATGTCTCCTGCATTGGCAGGTGGGTTCATTACCACTAGCGCAACCTGTGAGTCTTCAGAGCTGTGTTTTCGTGTCATTCAGGGGCAGACCCCTGCTGGCTGCAACCTCACATTTCTGAGGTTGCACAGTGCTTCTCTTGAGCCCGTGTGCATAGCTCTGCTTCTGAGAGTGCCTGTGCTTGCCTCTTTTTTTCTTTGAAAATCCTCTTTGCCTGTCCAAATCTACTTATCTTTAAGGTTCCAGATCCAGTCTCTTTGATGTCCCTCTACCTTTCTATCTCTCCGTGACCTCTCCTTCTCTGAGTTACATGACCTTTTCCTCTTTCTGCTCTGAGTTTTTTGAGAGGTGGGAGTTCTCTGCTTTGCCTCTGGTGCTTGGGAAGGGTTTTGCTGGGATAGGAGCTCATGAGTAATAGATCATTTGGAGAAGGTCACTGGGACAAGGCACCTCAGTGAATATTGCTTACATGGTGTAGTTATGGGGAAATGTCCCCAAGGGTCTCATTAACTGTATATAGAACCAGCTGGTGCCCAGGAGTGTGGTGGTGATGTCAGCATAGTTCACATGAGAGGCTTGGACAAGAGGTTTTTCTGGGGAATCTACTGGTTGCCTCTAAATCCAAATTCATCAGAAATTTCATTCTAGGGCCCCCACTGCAGAGTATAGGAAAAACAGAGTGTATTCAGAGGAATAGCTTCAAACTGGTAAGGGGCTTTAGAACCTTGCTAAAGGAAGAACCAGGAATGGGAAATTGCAACCTTTCATGAAGAGCTGAGGTCTGCCCATGTGGCAGAAGGACTGTACTTATCTTCTGTAAGCTCCCATGGGTAGACCTAGAAACTAAATTAACTAAAGGGCAAACTCTCTGACTTACTTGCTAATATATCACCAATATCCAGCACCCAAACCTGCCTGGCACAGCAGTGGTATTCAACAAATATTTGTTGAATGAATGAAAGAACAAATGAAAGCAATAGGCAGAAATATCATGGAAGGAGGTAGATTTGTTTCTGCATAAAGAACTTTCTAACAATCTCCTATATTGTTTAAAGCCCCTTTAAAGCAGAGCTAGCTGGTATTTATCTTTTTTTTTTTTTTTTTTCAAAAAAATGTTTGGATTTACAATGTTGTGCTAATTTCAGGTACACATCAAGTGATTCACTTATACATGCATGCACGTGTGTTTAGTTGGTGCTTCAACTGTGTCTGACTCTCTGCGATCCTATGGACTGTAGCCCGCCAGGCTCCTCTGTCCATGGGATTCTCCAGGCAAGAATACTGGAGTGAGTTGCCATGTCCTCCTCCAGGGGATCTTCCCAACCCAGGGATCAAACCCAAGTCTCTTGTGTCTCCTGCTTTGGCAGGCGGGTTCTTTACCCCTAGCACCACTTGGGAAGCCCTCATACGTTCACATATATTCATTCTTTTTTAGATACTTTTCTCATATAAGTTATCACAGAATATTCAGTAGAGTTCCCTGTGCTATATGGTAAGTTGGTGAAAAGCTGAAGGCATTCCCTCTGAGATCAGAGACAAGACAAGGATGTCCACTGGCACCACTTTTATTCAACATAATTTTGGAAGTCCTAGCCATGGCAATCAGAGAAGAAAAAGAAATAAAAGGCATCTAAATTGGAAAAGAAGAAATAAAACCATCACTGTTTGTAGATGACATGATACTATACATAGAAAATCCTAAAGATGCTACCAGAATACTAGTAGAACTCATCAATAAATTTGGTAAAGTTTCAGGTTACAAAAGTAACACACAGAAACTCTTGCCTTCCTATAGTGTATATACTAACAGTGAAAGACCAGAAAATTCTTCTTGGTAACCAAAAAAAGTAAAATATCTAGGAATAAACCTACCTAAGGAGACAAAAGACTTGTATTCTGAAAACTGTAAGACTCTGATGAAAGAAATTGAAGATGATACAAACAGATGGAAAGATATTTATTTCTTGATTCCAGTGCCTTGCACAAAGCCTAGGAAACCATGAGCTATAGGAGTCAAGTGGCCAGTGACAGGATGGGCCATCTTTGAAAGTGGTAGGTGAGACAATGAATTGGAAGGTTATAAGGCAATGGCATCCCACTCCAGTACTCTTGCCTGGAAAATCCCATGGATGGAAGAGCCTGGTAGGCTATAGTCCATGGGGTCGCTAAGAGTCTGACACGACTGAGCGATTTCCCTTTCACTTTTCACTTTCATGCATTGGAGAAGGAAATGGGAACCCACTCCAGTGTTCTTGCCTGGAGAATCCCAGGGACAGGGAAGCCTGGTGGGCTGCCGTCTATGGGGTCGCACAGAGTCGGACACAACTGAAGCGACTTAGCAGCAGCAGCAGCAGAATGCTAAAGGAGGAAAAGGAAATGGCAACCCACTCCAGTACTCTTGCCTGGAAACTTCCATGGATGGAGGAGCCTGGTAGGCTACAGTCCATGGTGTCGCAAAGAGTGAGACACGACTGAGCGACTTCACTTTCTTTCTTTCTATAATTCCTTTTGGAGAAGGGAATGGCAACCCAGTCCAGTGTTCTTGCTTGGAGAATCCCATGGACAGAGGGGCCTGGTGGGCTGTGGTCTATGGGGTTGCAAAAAGTCAGACACAACTAAGCAACTAACACACATACACAAACACACATACACACACAATGCTAAAGGCTCCTAGACTAGAGGACTTTGAGATCTCTTTGGGCTTGGAGAGTCCATGTTTTAAAGTTCCCTGGTGGCTCAGTGGTTAAAAACATGCCTGCCAATGCAGGAGAGGTGGGTTGGGTCTCTGGGTTGGGAAGATCCCCTGGAAAAGGAAATGATAACTTATTCCAGTATTCTTGCCTGGGAAGTCCCACAGACAGAAACAGCCTGATGGGCTACAGTCCACAGGGTTGCGCAAGAGTCAGACAAGATTGAGTGACTAAACAACAGCAAAATATGTACTGCTGCCTCAGGGGCCCTCGTGGTGAATTCATTCATCTTAGGAGTGGGGTCAAGGTAGCATCTTCGTTAGCATAGCCTGGAAGCTGGCTGGCTGCCCTTTTCCAGGGGTTATTGAACAACAGGACACTTTGTTTGAGGAATAGAAGAGGCCATAGAGCTTCTGATCCTCTGAGTGTGTCTGAAGATCAAGGACATTCAAATTTTGTTCTAGAGTCCCCTAGAGTCACAGACAACCAAGGTAAGTGACTTTCAAAGAAAACACAGGAAGTTTCAAAAGATGAAAGATCAAAGTTCTTGAGTGTATATCTTCTTAAATAAGATGAGGAAGAAGTCAGTCAATGAGAGGACCAGTGTCTAACAAGGGAAGATGCCAGAAAGCAGGGGGAGACATCTGAGAACAGACATCAAAAAATACTAACCATGCCCACCTTAATTAGTCTATGGACGCCAATACACAGGAGCATAATTTAAGTTCTTGAGAATCTTGAATTACCTAGTTTCATTCATTAGTTTTTTCCCCCAATTCCAAAAATTATGCTTTACACTTGTGTAGGGAACGTCTAAATTGCCAAAATTAGTTGTATTTTCATTTTAATCTAGTTTAAAATACTTTAATTTCTCATTTGACTTTGGCGCATGGATTCTTAAGAAGTGTGTTATCAGGTCCTTGTTAGTTATTCATTTAAAATACAGCAGAGTGTACATGTCCATCCCGAACTCCCTAACTGTCCCTTCACCTGCTCTAGAGCACATGGAACTCTGCTCAATGTATGTGGCAGCCTGGGTGGGAGGGGAGTTTGGGGGAGAATGGGTACATGTACATGCATGGCTGAGTCCCTTCATTGTTCACCTGTGGCTATCACAACATTGTTTAATGGGCTATACCCCAATACAAAATAAAACTTTTTTTTTTTTTTTAAGTGTGTTATTCAGTTTTCAACCACCAAAATCAGCTTGGAATTTAGGTTTCTCTTTCATTGTCTGGCCTAGTGTTTTCCCCTCATATTTACGTAGGAAACTTCCATCTCTTTTCTGTTACTTTCATTCTAAAGGAACCTGGATATTTATTTTTCCTTAGATCTGAGGAGAATCAGCTTCCAGGCCAAGTGTCCTGTCTTTGACTCCCCTTAACTGAAGACTAAATATGAAATGGTCCTGGCATTCACGGCTTCCAACAACCTGGACCAAACACAACTTTCCAGTGTTGGCATATAGTCTTCATAGTAAGTGCCAACACAGGTAGACTATTTTCCATTTCTCAAACGTGTTTCATTCTGTTCATTTCGTTCTCTATGAGAAATGCTCTTCCCCCCAACCCTTCTGGAAGCCATCATTCAAAGCACATTTATTTTTATTTTTTGATGTGGACCATTTTAAAAGTGTTTATTGAATTTGTGACAATATTTCTTCTGTTTTATGTTTGATTTTTTGGCCATGAGGCATGTGGGATCTCAGCTCCATGACCAGGGATTGAACCCCACACCTCCTGCATTTGGAGGCAAAGTATTAACCACTGGACTAGCATGGAAGTCCCCAAAACACATTTTAAATGTTCCTATTGGACTTCCCTGATGGCTCAGTGGTTAAGAATCTGCCTACCAATGCAGGGGACATGGGATCGATTCCTGGTCCAGGAAGACCCCACATGCTACAGGGCCACTATGCCTGGGCACCACAACTATTAAACCTGTGTTCTTAGAGCCTGCACATCACAGCAAAGAGTAGCCCCTGTTCACCAAACAAAGAAAGCCCATATGCAGCAATGAAGACCCAGCACAGCCAAAAATACATAAATAGAAAAATAATTTAACTATTCCCTTTTCCATGAAGTCTTTCTGGTCTGTCAGTGTGTTTTCTTCTACTTAAAATCATCATAGTTCTTTAAGAATTTTTTTTAATTAAAAAATTATTTTCTAGCATTCTCTATTATTGCCTTTTTAATATCAAGACCACTAAATTTCTTATCCTTCTTATTAAAATAGAACTCCCTCCCTCCAGCAGTGTCCCACAATGCATAGTCCACACCAATCTGCTGAAATGAACTCCTGACTTTTTCCTTTTCTCAGTGTGCCCACTGGATTAATATTTTAAACTTGCCATGATGGGAACATTCAGTGGCAGGAAAAGAGTATGGAAGTGAGAGCAATTTTGAGGACATTGTTGGAGGCTCTGGTTCTCCGTGCCTTCACAGGGATCAGTGGACAGAGGGGTGAGAGACAAAGGCCGTAGGACGTGGCAGCTCAAAGACGACCTCATTTTCCCTGTTTTCTAGGACCCTGCGGTCAGAGGAGGCTGTGTGGGTCATGGCCTCTTTCATGAGCTCATTAACTCTACAGGGGACAAACTCAACTGAGTAATAGCGCGGTTGTTTAAGAATCCATATACATATTCATGAGGAAAACGCCAGTTTTCTTGTACCAGCGCCCACGATAGGTCTAGGAAAGAGGGAGGTTTCAAACTCGAGCAAATCCAACCGTGGACAAAGCAAGAGTCTTGGCCATGACTTCCATCAGCTGCAGTTCTCTCCTCAGTGGGCCGCTCTCACAGGCCGGGGCCGCCCCCCCTGGGCCTCTCGGCCACCCTGGCACACGCCAACCGAGTCCAAGTGGGCACAACCCCCCTCGGCCGACCCAGCCTCTGTCTGCCCCACAGCTGCAACGCTGCCTGCCCTCTGCCGGGCACCTGCGACATTCCAGGCAACATCGGAATCTGCGGGACCTTCGGTGAAGGCTTCTTCAACAGCCATGAGAAGGAGACCATGCAGTTCTCGAATGACCGGCTGGCCAGCTACCTGGAGAGGGTGCGCCGGCTGGAGCGGGACAACGCGGAGCTGGAGAGCCAGATCCGAGAGCTGAGCAAATGCCCTGAGTCCACCGTGTGTCCGGACTATCAGAGCCACTTCCGCATCATCGAGGAGCTGCAGCAGAAGGTGAGGTTTGTGATGCTTCCCATCAGAGGTGGGCAACCAACAGTTCTTAGGCCAAAGTCAACCTCTTGCCTGACTTTGTAAATAAAGTTTTATTGGTACACAGCCATGCTCATTCACTGAAGTACTGTCTCTGGCTGCTTTTATGCTCCAATGGCAGAGTCCAGTAGTCGTGATAGAGATTCATGGTCTGCAAAGCCTGAAGGATTAACTGTCTGGCTCTTTTACATGACTGACCTTTGCACTAAATGTTCAGGGCCTGGACTGATGGTGGGATTAGCTGTAGCTGATTTTTTTTTTTAATTGAAGTGTAGTTGACTTACAATGCTCTGTTAATTTCTCCTGTACAGTAAAGTGATTCAGTTATACATATGTATATATGCTTTTTAATATTCTTAAAAATTTTTTTTGATGTGGATCATTTTTTAAAAGTATTGAAATGTTACAGTACTGTTTCTGTTGTTAATGTTTTGGTTTTTTGACTGCAAGGCATGTGGGATCTTAGCTTCCCCACCAGGGATTAAATCTGCACCTCTTGCAGAAATCTTAACCACAGGACCACCAGGGTAGTCCCTATATTATTTTAAATATTCTTTTCAATTATGGTTTATCCCAGGATATTGAGTATAGTTCCCTGAGCTATACAGTTTATCCAGTCTTTGTATAATAGTTTGCACCTGCTAACCCCAGACTTGGGGGGAAGAGAGTCTCTTGAGTGAAGGTGAATGTGAATATGTAAAGGATAAGATCCAGCATTTGATTCTCTGGGATTCTGAGTTTATGATAACTTACAATTCTTCAATTGTAGTTGCAAAAACAGTGCAAGTTAAGTTCTGGTGCTGTTAAAGGGGTCAGGGATATATGTTCTATGTCCTTTAAGAGCCAGTGTATTCAGTAGCATTGATCTGTTATGTATATCTGCTCTCCCCTTCAATTATAAATAGAATGCTTCTGTAGAGCTTACTTAGTTTTGGAAACAGAAAGACAGAGAATGTCAGAATAAGGGCCATGGAGCTATGGCTAGATTCAGAGAAGAACTTTGAGGAGGTTGACCAACCAGTGGTAGAGACAACTTATTAAGACTGGATCCTACCTTAAGTGTAAGTTGGTATAGCCACAATGGAAAACAGTATGGAGGTTCCCAGAAAACTAATTCTAACAGAATAGAATTATGATAATAGAATTATCATATGATCCAGTAATTCCATTCCTGGAAATATACCCAGACAAAAATATAATTCAGGATCAGAAAGATACATGCACCCCCAGTGTTCATAGCGGCACTATTTATAATATCCAAATCAGGGAAACAATATAAATGGCTATCAACAGATGAATGGATAAAGAAGATGTACATATACAAAATGGAATATTACTTAGCCATAAAAGGAATGAAATAATGTCATTCCCAGCAACATGGTTGCAACTAGAGATTATCACACTAAGTGAAGTAAGTCAGAAAAAGACAAATTCCATATCATATCACTTATATGTGGAATCTAAAATATGGCAAAATGAACCTATCTACAAAACAGAAATAGGCTCACAGACATAGAGAGCAGAGTAGTGGTTGTCAAGGGAATGGCGGGAAGGGAGAGGGATGGACTAAAAGTTTGGGGCTAATGACAAACCATTACATCGAGAATGGATAAACAACAAGGTTCTAATATATAGCACAGGGAACTATATTCAATATCCTGTGATAAACCATAATGGAAAAGAATATAAAAAAGAATGTATATATATGTATAACTAAGTCACTTTGCTGTATAGCAGAGACTGGCACAACATTGTAAATCAACTATACTTCAAGGAAAAAAAAGTTAAAAAAGAATGGATCCCATCTTACCTGAAACTTTCATAACCAGCCCATTGTTCTGTGGCCTAGATTCTGGCTCTTCTTGTTTATATCAGATTAAGCCTCAGATCTGGCAAAATAATAAGTCTTAGCTATGTGTTCAGTTTACTACTATCTCCCACCTCTTGCTTCCTTTGGCTCTACACGTTCCCCTTTGCCATGTACCCTCTTGCGTGTGCCCCTTCCATGCCACAGCAGCATTGCTCACACGTTTGGGAGTTTGTGTTGTCAAGGTGATGTTGTAGATTGAACCCAGCCAATGGCTCTTCTTTTGACTGAGGCCATAGGTGACTCTGGGAATAAATGAATCCCTGAGTGTGCTTTCTTTCCTCAGATCCTGTGCGTCAAATCTGAGAACAACAAGCTGGTCGTGCAAATAGACAATGCCAAACTAGCTGCAGATGACTTCAGGACCAAGTGAGTTGGGGTAGCACGCTTGGGGGAGGATCCAGATGCCTACCTTGATGCCTCTCTGGTGATGCACCTGGCATCAGAGATGCAATCAACCAAGGGCCCAAACCAACAGTTACAGCTGACATAAACAGAGGGCATTAAGTTCAAGGTCTTGAGAAAACACCCCTGACCTTCTGCAGTTGTTTAGCCATTATAGTTTACAGTGTGATTTGAAATGCTTCCTCCACTTGATTCTGTGTAAGAAGACCCCGGTGAGGCGGGCAGGGCAGTGCTGGTGTCTGCTTTCTGAAGACATGGGGCCCAGAGCCCTGAGGGAACTTGCCAACTGGAAGTCACATGGCTGTTGAGCAGTAGAACCAGAACTCGCCCCCTCATTTCCTATCCGAGGTCATTTTGTAGGAAATTCTGCTGCCTTGGTAAAAGATGTATCTCTGCAATGCAGCTCCACCAATTTGTGAGCTCTAGTAATTCATGATAGAAATCGGGAGCCTGGAGCCATGTGGAGGTCAGAGGGTTTACATTCCCTGAGAGGGTCCAGCGGGGCAGCAGGAAGGACGTTACAGTCTATTGTCTTTCTTCTGGGCACTGTGGACGCCTCACTCCCCCGGGGTGAAAGAAGCTTCTTCCCATCCTGGCGGTTTGGCTCCTAATCTGGGACAGAGTCCAAGGTCCATCTCAGTCGGGGGGCATGGAAGATGAGGGTCTACTCTGCCGCTTCCCCTTTGGCCATCTTCCCTCGAGGGCAGCAGTGTCCGCGGGCCATGCTGGTATCCTCAGGACCGGCCGCTCTGCCTGGTTGTCCTAGGTGCTTAGTGTTGAATGAGTGAGAATCACCCTGCAGTTTCTGTGAGCACACGACCCAGGCAATGCCAACTCACGACTGGACAGCAGAGAGAAGGCCAGCGAGTCACCCTGTGGGTTGTGTCCCATGGGCCCTCTTCTCTTTAACCCCAATCCCTGCGTCTGCCCTGGTGAAGGTTCCAGACGGAGCACTCCCTCTGCCAGCTGGTGGAAGCTGATGTCTGCGGGATGCGCAGGGCGCTGGATGACCTCACACTTGCCAAGGCTGACTTGGAGGCCCAGCTGGAGTCCCGGAAGGAGGAGCTGCTCTGCCTCAAGAAGAACCATGAGCAGGTGCTGGGGCCCTTTGGGTGGCACATGGAGATGTCCTGGGGTGAATTCAGGCTTCTTCAGAGGAAGCAATGAGGCTCTTCCTCCTGCTCGGGGTAGATACTTGTGCTCTGTGGTTAAGCCTCAAAGGGGAGTTCTGGCTTTCACGGGGAGCCCGCCCACTGAATGGCTTCAGAAACTACCACACTGATGCAGACAGTGCCTCGTCCTCAGAGGAGTGCAGGGAAATCACTGGAGCGAATGGGAAGTAGGAGGTGAGGCTCTGAGTGGAGGGCAGCAGGAGCCCCACCAACGGGATGTCCTCCTGTGTCCATAGGAAGTCCACACTCTGAAGTGTCAGCTGGGAGATAAGCTCAAGATTGAGCTGGACGTGGAGCCCACTGTGGACCTGGGCAGGGTGCTGGAAGAGATGCGGGGCCAGTACGAGGCCATGGTGGAGACCAACCTCCGTGACGTGGAGCAGTGGTTCCAAACTCAGGTGAGGGAGGTGCTGCGGAGCAGGGAGGGATCCGGCTGCATCTGGCCAGAGAGGTAATCGATCACTTCTCTGTGTGCTCGTGCTACAGTCTGAAGGCATCAGCCTGCAGGCCATGTCCTTCTCAGAGGAGCTGCAATGCTGCCAGTTGGAGATCCTGGAGCTTCGACGCACAGTGAACACCCTGGAGGTGGAGCTGCAGGCTCAGCACACGCTGGTGAGTTCCTCTGGGAGCGTGGAAGACTCAGGTGGGCTCCCGCTTCTCATGGGCAGTCCCCAGGTTCAGTACATGCCTCACTTAGATATCGTCCAAGGACCCAGCTTTAACCTTGACTTCTTTGCCTTTGGGCTTCCCTGATGGCTCAGTTGGTAAAGAATCCGCCTGCAATGCAGGAGACCCCAGTTTGATTCCTGGGTCGGGAAGATCCACTGGAGAAGAGAATTGGCTACCCATTCCAGTATTCTTGGGCTTCCCTTGTGGCTCAGCTGGTAAAGAATCTGCCCGCAATGTGGGAGACCTGGGTTCGATCCCTGGGTTGGGAAGATCCCCTGGAGAAGGGAAAGGCTACCCACTCCAGTATTCTGGCCTGCAGAACTCCATGGACTGAATAGTCCATGGGGGTCGCAAAGAGTTGGACACAACTGAGTGACTTTCACTTTCACTTTCTTTGCCTTTGCAAGAACTCTCTAGTGTGTGTGGATGCTGAGGAAGTGAACATTCATGCAGTGAGGGAGGTTCTGCAAACATCTTCTAGGGTCTATGATGAAGAGCCACAGCGTGTTGTTAGTTGTTGCTGCTGAGGACTTGCTCTCTGAGCCTAATGACGGCTTGGGGTGTCATGGTCTGAAGGGGTTGAGGACAGGGTCCGTGACTTTTAATCTCTTCCCCTCTTTCTTTGGTATCACAGAAGGACTGTCTGCAGAACTCACTGTGTGAATCTGAGGCCCGCTTCGGCACTGAGCTGGCCCAGATGCAGAGCCTCATCAGCAACATAGAGGAGCAGCTGTCTGAGATCCGGGCTGACCTGGGGCGGCAGAACCAGGAGTACCAGGTGCTGCTGGATGTCAAGGCCCGGCTGGAGTGTGAGATTGCCACATACCGGAACCTTCTGGAAAACGAGGACTGCAAGTACGTAGCCTGATGTTGTTTATATCAATATCATGTGTAAAAGCAGAGACCTCTTAGTGGGAATGAACTAAAAGGAGGGAGTTGCATTGCAGATTCTACCTCTGAGGACAGACTTGCTCCCCAGGAAGCCTGGTGCTGCTTGGACATGGAGGAAGGTGTGTAACAATTCTGAAACTCACGCCATCCATGTTACGTTTCCAGGTGCTAGTCACTCCCACCGGGGCTAACATACTCAGGCTTCAGTACATTTAGGTTTTGCTAAATTCCTTCTGGAATATCCCAGGAGCGTCACTTTCAGCATTTAAAAATATTGCGTGGAGCACTGGTACCTATTCTCTCGTTTTTAGTCTCTCAGTAGGACTGTGACATATGTGGACAGATGGTGTACCCCTCCGAGCAGTCAGGAACAGGGTCGGGGCTGTGTTTATAAATGCTTTGCTGTTGTTTCAACATTCAGTTGTGTCCGACTTTCTTTGACCCCATGGACTGTAGCCCACCAGGCTCCTGGGGTTCTGGGTTCTGGGGTTCTCTAGGCAAGAATCCTGGAGTGGGTAGCCATTTCCTTCTCCAGGGGATCTTCCTGACCCAGGAATTGAACCCGAATCTTCTGGGCCTCCTGTGCCTGCAGGTGGATTCTTTACCGCTGAGCCACCTGGGAAGCCCCCAGTGGCTGTGTTGAAATTGAGAGGGTGGCTGGCCTTGGCCTGTTCCTGCTCCACCTGCTTTCTGCCTTTCTCTCCACTGTGTTCCTTTCCTCGTGGGAGAGAACACTGGCTTTGCACAAGGCGCTCTGAGCTCTGGCTGTAGCCTCACTGAGAACTCGGAACAGTCCCTCCCCTTTCTAGGCTTAGAGGGACCTGTATGGCCTAAGCTCCGCTTTGCTCTTCCAATTCTTTTTAAATTTATTTGGCTGCACCAGGTCTTAGCTGCAGCACATAGGATTTTCAGTCTTTATTGTGGCATGCAGGATCTCAAACTGTGGCATGTGGGATCTGTCATTGTGGCATGAGGACTCTTAGTTGAAGCATGTGGGATCCAGTTCCCCGACCGGGGCTTCAACCCAGGCCCCCTGCACTGGGAGCATGGAGTCTCAGCTACTGAACCACAAGAGAAATCCCCTGCTCTTCCAGTTCTAAAGTGTATTTATTTTGGACTTTCATGCACTTCTCATTCATTCTTGTTGTTCAGTCTCTCAGTTGTGTCCAACTCTTTGTGACCCCATGGACTGTAGCACACCAGGCCTCTCTGTCCCTCACCATCTCCTAAAGTTTGCCCAAGTTCATGTCCATTGCATGCGTGTTGCCATCCAGCCATCTCATCCTCTGATCCCCTCTTCTCCTTCTATCTTCAATCTTTCCCAGCAGCAGGGACTTCTCCAATGGTCAGCTGTTTGCATCAGGTGACCAAAATACTGGAGTTTCAGATTCAGCATCAGTCCTTCCAATGAGTATTCAGGGTTGATTTCCCTTAAGATGGACTGGTTTGATCTCCTTGCTGTCCAAGGGACTCTCAGGAGTCTTCCCCAGCACCACAATTCATGCCAATGTTTAAACACTTTTTTTTTCTCTCTCTCTACAGGCTCCCCTGCAACCCGTGTGCAACCCCAGTCTCCAGCACCTGTGTGGGTTCTTCAGCCTGTACCTCCTGCTCTCCCTGCCTTTCTGGGCCTGCTGGGTCCTGCTCATCACCTCGATGCTGAATTACTCCTCACCTGGAGGAGCCAGAAAATGGCAAATGCCTGTAGTCCCTTGGCTCCATCCCCCAGGCCTGCCACCCCAGGCCTTTCTGCCCCAGTCAGCCTATGGGGAGACTGAAGGCAGGAAGAACTTCTCTACTGATGGGCTTTCTGGTCCAGCCACTCAGCCCTGGCCCTTGGATTTGTCCTTCCTCCTTTCAGAGTGTCCTGACTGCTCTACTTTCTCTCTTCTGCTGCCTCCTGGTCTTTCAGACCTTGCTTTTAATTTGCTAATAAACTTCATTTCTGCAGCATAAAGAGCCCAGTGCCTGCGGGTCTGTTCCTTCATCCCATGCTGAGTGATGCTGAGAGTGATGCTGTGGAGCTCCCTGAGCCAGACATTCGTGTAGAAGCAGAGATTGTGGTTTACTCACAGGGTGGTTCTGGGAGAGGGCAAAGCCAGTGAGGACTGTGGCTAAAATATGAAAGTTCAGCAAAATGGCACAGGGGAGAAATACCTAGCTCTTGACCTGATCAAGCCTGATCACAGAGCCAAACTGCAGAGCTAAATACAAACATACAGACTAAATAACACCCCCCATGCCCCCACCTTTTTATCTGGATGAAGCCAGCTGGTCCTTGAGCAAAGGAAAAACTCAGATCAGAACTTCTGCTGGTCCCTCCAGAATACTTTCCTTGAAGTAAGTTTTTGTGATCACATGCTCATTATGAGCAAGGCATCGTCTTGGGGCTTTATAAACACTGGGACACAGGGTCCCACAAAAACCCTGCAAAGAGGGAGTGGCTATTACCATTTTTAGCGGGGGTGCTGAATCAAGGCTTGAAGCCCAGTTTCTTTGAACTATATCCAAAGTCCATACTTTGGAAGCTTTGAAGAGGCAAAAATTAAACATGAGAAAATTTAGGACAGTAGTTCTAAAATTGTGGTCCTCCAACCAGTAATACCAGCATCATTTGAGAACTTGGTGGAAATGCATCTTCTTGGGCCCCACCCCCAGGCTTTCTGAGTAAGCAGTCTGTTTCATTGAGCCTTCCAGGTGATTCTATGCATAATCAAGTTTAAGAACCATTGTTAGGGGGTTTGTTTGGGAAGTGAGATCACTGCAGAAGGGATGGGCCTTACTCCCCTGATCTCATGGATGAGGAACTCTTGATCCCATTGAGTTAGTGGTGAACATGTTGAGCAATGGTAATTGCTGAGCTGATCACTATATCAATCTGCTGCTGCTGCTAAGTCACTTCAGTTGTGTCCGACTCTGTGTGACCCCATAGACGGCAGCCCACCAGGCTCCCCCGTCCCTGGGATTCTCCAGAACTGTCTTCTGGTTCCAAGACACATGAACCAGAAGCTCCATATTTCGGCAGTGATGGCTAAAAAGAGCATGTCTCCAGAAAGCAGCATCAGAATTGGCCAAGTAGTAAGTAGTGAGTTCCCCATAACTGGAAGCATTCAAAGAGGGCTTTTATAACCACATGGTGAAGACACTGAGGAAGTCACTTAGGTGTCTGATGGAACTGGATAAGATGGTTGTAGAGGGTCTTCTAGCCCCTCAAATTGATGACTTTCTGCTTTCTAGGTCTTATTAATCAGTGAAACTACAAGCAGAGCCAAAACACTGAATCCAGCAGCTGGTTCTTGTCTTCCCTCTCTACCCCTTGAACTCTCTGAATCAGAGTAGCTTGCTGAGAAATTTACAAAGTCTAGCCCATCCTCTGCAGGAGTGACCACAGTCCCAAGTCTCAGGGATCTCCATGGTTTTAAGTCAGAACCTGGCTGCTGTGCCTCCAACTGCTTTCAAGCCTGGAAACCTAGCTATTGGCCACTGTCTCTGCAAACAGGACTGATTTGCTTGGGAGCCATCAGGACTTGCTTCGTAGGAAGCTCTGGAAGGTCAGAGGCTGTTCACCCTTCCCTCCCCTCCCCTCCCCTCCCCTGTGCCTCTGCTCTTTTCCCAAGTGTAGAGCTGTGTGGGCACAGGCGATGCATCCCTGAGACACATATCTAAGAGTGGGTCCCAATAAGAAAGAGCAATCTCAATCAGTCTTAATTTAGCTCCCCAGCCCAAACACCTTTGCTTCTCCTTTGTACTTATATAGCTCCTTTCATCCAACAAGTTCAAAGCCATTTAACAAAATAAAGCCACTTACTCTTGCACCATGAGAGAGGAGGGAAGCATTGTTCTTCCCATGTAAGGAGATGGAGAGGAGGTGAGTCATTCAGTGGTGGAAGGATTCTTCTGGTGACATGAAATGAGTCAGTGGGGCCTCAAGGTGACTGACCTGTGTTTCTTAAGTTCATATACAATGCCTTGTCATCTATAATTAAAATATTAGCTTTGATGAGACATTGTGTGTCTGTGTGTGTGTCTGTGTGTGAATGTGTGAAGTGGTTTGGGAAGAAATGCTGGGTAAAGCAGATAATTATGCTTGGGAAGGTGTGAAGAGCTTCCCTGGAAACCAAACAATCCTTTATTACCATCATCACTACCATCACCACCACCACAATTATCTTTTTCATCATCACCATCACCATCATCACCATCGCTACCATCATCATCGTCATTACGTATCTTCATCATTATCATCATCACTGATGCTTACACTCTCTGAGCTCTTACTAATTAGCCAGGCACTAATTTAAGTTAGGGATAAGTTTACATACATACACTCATTTAACCCTATAGCAATCCTATGAAGCCAATATTATTGTTATCCCCATTTTGCAGATGAGGAACCAAAGCTCAGAAAGGCTAAATAACAGCTGAAAGCCTAAATAACAGAAAGGCTAAAGGCCCAAGGACACACAGCTACTCAGTGGGGAAGCCAGGGTTCAGATCCAGGTAGTCTTCCTGCAGCAACTGTTCTTCCAACCATTGTGCTGTACAGAGGCCAAATCTCAGTTTGTGTCAGCAGAACAACAGAACCGTAATCGCAAAAACAAATCGTTTTGATTTGTTTTCCTTGAAGGGAATAAGACAGTGTTTATGCTTGAGAATCCTTTCATATCTGAGAACTTATGCCATAAAATGAAAATAGCATGAGGAGCCTGGCAATTGTGATGGTGGGAAATCATCAAAGAAGGCTAGTCACTCTCCGCCATTACTAGGACCACTTTGTCCATTGAGGTAGAGAAGGAGAAGAGAAATAGAACCCTGTATGTATGTTCATCACTGTACCATTTACAAAGTGCTTTCACATCTGTTATCCAACTGGAGCCCCCACCCCCAACCCCTGAGAGAGACAGAACAGGTTCCGCAATCTGCATTTTGCAGCAGAAGAAGTTCAAAGTTAGGGATGCACTCAAGCCCAAGTCTTCTCCTTCCTGGCGCATTACCCTGAACCAAACTGCCAAGCATTTTACTGAGGTACCTCTGGATAAAACTTTAGATTTAGACTCTCTCCAAGGCTGGGGGGATGGTTAGATGGTTGGATGGCATCACTGGCTCAATGGACTTGAGTTTGAGCAAGCTCCAGGAGATGGTGAAGGACAGGGAAGCCTGGTGTGCTGCAGTCCATGGGGTCACAAAGAGTCGGATATGACTGAGGGACTGAACAACAGCAATAAGTCTGGGGGGAGCTGGCTGAGATGGATTTTGCAGGGCCTGGGAATCCCCCAAAGGATAATCTTCCCAGTGCATCCTCTCACCCTGCAATGTCCTCCCTGCCCACCACGTTGCAGGCTGAGTCTCCTGGCCTCCTTCAGCTGAGGCTCCCACTTTAGGCTAGTTTTTGTACCCACACTTCTCTTGCCTTCCTTCCCCTTTCCTCCCCCAGCTTGTCAGACATCCTAAACATGTAGTTTGTTCATTCACATTAGCTTCAAGGCCCTCTGCCAAGAGGCCTCCACCACCAGTATCTCTCTCTGATTCTGAGGGTGGCCACTGTGTCCACCTACCAGCAGGGTCACCCATCACCTCTATTTCTCCCTGCTAATATTGTTCCCTTTTCTAGAAAGAGGAAGCTCTTACACTTGCTTGACTCAGCATTGCCTCTTTTCTATCTTCTGTCCCATGCCCCATCCCTTGAAGCCTCCTTCACCTGCTTTGAAACTCATCTCAATGACCACAGATTCTACAGGGATGCTTCAGAACCACCAAGAAATGAGAACTGATATTAAAATAAAATAACTCATTACCAGGCCTGGTTGAAGAAAAGATTCTTAAAGGGATTAGGGATTAGTGAGATCAGTTGTTTGAAACCAACCTCTGAGTCACCTAGAGAGTAGAGTCACCAATAAATTTCCTTTAGGGGACAAGGAGATAATCTGAAATGGCTGCATCCGTCACCTCTTGGCTGAGAATCATGAACTGGGTTGAAATGGCCTGACTGGAGTTTGGGGCAGGAACAAGTGTGGGAAAAGAGGGAGGGGGAAGGAAGGAATTGTTTTTTTTTGGAGAGGAGGTGAAGGGCTCAATTATATTACCGTACATTAGAGTTAGTTATAGGCTTGACTGCCTGCTCAGCGGGACTGAGACCACATCATTTGCTTGTCCCCCACAAGTATCCCCTCTCCACCCACCCTGGCCCTCAACCCCCAATCCCACAGTCCTGGGACTATGCCAGGCACTTGGTAGAAGTTCAAAAAGTGATTACTGTCTTTAACATCATATATACAGTCTTCTAAATCCATTAAATACAAATAAATTTCCAAATGTCCATATACCTTTAAAATATCTCCTCTCCTCATCTTCTTGTCATTTCTCATATATTTGGGGAACCCATGTTAGTTTGAGTTTTTCATAAAATGATAATTTGCTACAGGAACTGTGATTATTCTATTTCAGTTTCATCCCATGCCCAGCATGGAGAAGCTGCTCTTTAAACGTGCTTTGAAAAAACTTAACTAAGTAAAATTGTGGGTTTGATAGTCCTGGACTGCTCAGTTTCTCTCTGAGTGAATAAACTCTGCAAGTACTTCAATTAGGAGATCAAGAGAGTACATGAAGTCTACTCCTAATCTGTGTGAGGCCATGGAGACCTTATAATCTTGGAATCCCATGAAATTGTTAGTTTCTCAGTCATATCCAACTCTTTGCAACCTCATGGACTGTAGCCCATCAGGCTGTCCACGGAATTCTCCAGGAAAAAATACTGAAGTGGGTAGCAATTCCCTTCTCCAGGGTATCTTCCTAGTCCAGGGATCAAACCCAGGTCTCCTGCATTGCAGGCAGATTCTTTACTGTCTGATCTACCAGGGAAGCCCCTGGAGTCCCATCTTTCCCACTAATTCAAGAAGTAAATTCACATAAGCCTATTGATATTTTGAAAGCATTGCAAGAAAGAAGCTAGATTTAAAAGGGATGGTAGCATTATTGTTTACTTACCAGCTCCTCAGTCCACTGTCTCTCTCCTGAATTCTTGTGCCATTTCACCTTCTGCAGGGAAAAAAGGAATCTCCAGGAGAAGCCAGCAGGTAACAGGTGTAACCTGTTCTTTGCTGCATCTTTGTGGTTGCTGATTGACTGTGCCTTGAAGATGTACAGGTGTGACTACCCCAGCTCCTTTCTTCCTTTCTCTTCTACACACTCCTATCATTCAGGAACAGGTAGCAGGGCCCCTTTTGACATTTTGCAGCCTGGATATAGACAACAGTGAATTTCTTAGCCACAAACAAATCTCAGACTGGATCATGGAGTTGATGCTCTGGTCTGGACACCTTGGAACAATGTCACTTCTGTCTGAGGCCTCAGAAACTATGGTCCCATGTCTGTAGATCTCTTCTGAGTCTCCATTTACATCTCTCAGGATACTCATCAGGGTGGACCACTCTTCTGTACCTTCATTTAGGTTGTCTTGGTTACTTCTCATCTTTCCATCCTCCAGGTTCCCTCACTTGAAGATGGGCTAGCTTCGTCTGATCAACATTACCCGTTGTGGTTCAGAGGATTCCTTCTAGGTTCCCTCCTTGCCTCTTCTTTGCATTCTTATCTTTCTTATTAAACACATCTCTCCCTGCTTCCCTCTTTTCCCATTTCTTGGCTCTTTCTGAATTGTATGCAAGATATGTCTGCTTTTTTTTGTCCCAATCCTTGAATCTTCTCATACTTAGAACCTAAGCATTCTCCTTTGTGTAAAGCCTCCATGATGCTACGCTGGCCAATCAGTAGATAAGACCAAAGATCATGAAGGATGCTGCTGGCATTTAGTCTGAGCTCCCCAGGTGGGGAAGAAGGCAGGATTGTGGTGCCTTGCTGGAAAGCCAGTGCTTTAAAGCAGGCTGACAAGAGTTGGGAAGCAGGCTTGTGCTGTTCCCTAGGAGCAAATGCCCATCAGTCTGATTCACAGGGCTTTCCATTTGTCCCAAGCCTGGATGAGTGAGACAGGAGCTCCTGGCCTGAGTCTTTCCTCTGGGAAGTCTCAGTGATGCTTGCCTTAGGGCCCACCTATTTCTCCCCTTTTAATTGCCTTGGAGGAAAACAAAGAGATTCTGATTTTATTATAAGTCTGGAGCTTTTGGTCAATGGCGTTATAGTAAGTGGCGATAATGGCCTTGGAGAGGGTAGACGAAGGACCTTTCATCTGAGACAAAGCGGAGTGCTGCGTGAATACCATCATGAAAGCTTGCTGGGGGGAAGGACTTCAATAAGCTGTCAATAAAACTGCCTCTGGAGGGCAGCCAAAACCACAGCAGAGGCTGGGGTGCTGCTCCCCAAGGGGCAGGTGGTACCTGGTGGTGCAATATTTATATGTTCAGAACTTTGGTCACCCTTCCTCAGACCTTCTAGTGCCTTCAGTGACTCCAAGATTGTCTTGCAAAATCCCCTTTAGCCGTGTTTCCTCATTTTCTCTCCTGGGCACTGAGGTCCTTGGATTCAATGACATGACCATGGAGCCCCCTCCCTTGGCATCTTTCAACCTTTGATTCTTAAACCAGGTAGCAGGTAACCCAGTAAGGCTGATGGTGGGAGCCTGGGACAGGGTATGATGCATCTTCCTGGTGTGACAATTATACTTGGAGAATTGGGCAAAATGTTAGAAATTCTAACTGGAAATTTAAAAACATTTTCTGTTAAACCCAACATGCAATTTTCATGCTTGAGGGGGCTCCTTTGGACTATCTCCTAGACTTACCACTCACTCTATTCTAACACGATGGCTAGATACCTCACTGGAAAAGTTTTGCAAGCCTAGCAGTATTCCTTTCTCACACCCGCTTCCAGAGACTTCCTTAATTTTAATGCATTTATATGGATTTCTCAGCTTGCATTTTCTCAACCTTCTTCCTAAATGATCTCTTCTTCCAGAATCTTCCTTGTTCTCATTCTCAAACTAATTATCAAAGCCTCTATCTTTAAAATTCCTCTACATTCCTTTTTCTTTTGCCACACCTGGAAGCATATAGGATTTTAGTTCCCTGACCACGGATTGAACCCATGGCCCCTGCAATGGAAATGTGGTGTCTTAACCACTGGACCACCAGGGGAGTCCCTTCTCTACAGACCTTTTTAAATTTAATTTTTTTAATTAATTAAAACTTATTACTTAAAAAAAATTTTTTTTAATTGAAGGAAAATTGTTTTATGATGTTATATCAGTTTCTGCTGTACAGCAAATTGAATCAGTTATGCACATACATATATCTGGGTTTCCCCAGTGGCTCAGCTGTAAAGAATCTGCCTGCAATGTGGGAGGCCTGGGTTTGATCCCTGGTTGGGAAGATCCCCTGAAGGAGGGCAAGGCTACCCACTCCAGTATTCTTGCCAGGTGAATCCCATGGACAGAGGAGCCTGGTAGGCTACAGTCCTTAGGGTCACAAAGACGTGGACACTACTGAAGTGATTGAACATGCCTGCACACATACATACATCCACTCTTTTTTAGATTCTTTTCCTTTTACCGTCCTTCTGAGTGATAGACAGGTGGCATTACACAAATAGATGTCCATCCTTCTTGGCTGTGGCCCGAGTCGATTCTTATCCACCTCGCGTCTTCTAAGGCTTGGATTCTACATCATTGAAGGATTCTGTATCACTGAAGGATTCTGTCTCAAAGCAGATGGAAAGGGAACACACTTCTGACTTAATGCAACTTGTTCCTTGATTCAATCCTAGTCCCTCCCTGGAAATGCCAGGTGGGCCAGGAGGTGAATTTGATCATGGTTTTACCAGATCACGTAACACAAAAGAATGTCATTGGACGGACTAACTCCCAATTAACAAGGGCAGATCCTCGGGCTAGACCATGTGGCTTCTTTGAAGGTCTACCGCAGGACAATGATTTCATGGGTGTACAGCGTGAAGAGTAGTCCTGACTTAACAAGAAGCCAAGTAAAAAAATTTATGGCACAAGGGACTCTTCTGAGGAAGGCCTATAACAGATTGAAGGGAAGGGCATTTGAAGAGCAGTGAAAAAATAAAAAGAAAAAGGACATTACATACTGTGTCCACACCCTCTGGGGATGGGGTATAAATGCTCGACAGAGGCAGAAGGCCCACAAGCTCCTTGGAGAACTTGGACTCTGTGTTCAGTCGGGCACCTCACTCCCTTCAGCACCATGTCTTACAACTTCTGCCTGCCCAACCTGAGCTTCCGCTCCAGCTGCTCCTCCAGGCCCTGCGTGCCCCCCAGCTGCTGTGGCACCACCCTGCCCGGGGCCTGCAACATCCCCGCCAACGTGGGCAGCTGCAACTGGTTCTGCGAGGGCTCCTTCAATGGCAACGAGAAGGAGACCATGCAGTTCCTGAACGACCGTCTGGCCAGCTACCTGGAGAAGGTGCGGCAGCTGGAGCGGGAGAACGCGGAGCTGGAGAGCCGCATCCTGGAGCAAAGCCAGCAGCAGGAGCCCCTCTTGTGCCCCAACTACCAGTCCTACTTCCGGACCATCAAGGAGCTCCAGCAGAAGGTGAGGGGCCTTGCTGTCCTCTCTAAGCAGGGGGAGTGTCTCAGGATTCTCAGTCTGGGGGAGAGAACTGTGTTTCTTGCATCTAGGCCATCTTGATTCCTCCTTTTACCTTCAAAATGGCTTTTTAAGCATTTTTAAAGAAGTTAATGATTTCATAGTTATTTTCAGTCCTGACCCAGAAACCTCTCATTCCCCAGATCCTGTGTGCCAAGTCAGAGAATGCCAGGCTGGTGGTGCAGATCGATAATGCCAAGCTGGCCGCAGATGACTTCAGGACCAAGTAAGTGGTTCAGATTTCGCATGGGTGCCCGCTCCTTTTGTTCAGTAAAAGAAGAGGGTTTTCCATGGCTGACTGAACAGCAGTCAACCATCAATCATGAAGGATTCTGCAGAGGATTGGGGGGACCAAACAAAGGAGTCACAAAAGTAGATGAGGACTCAAGTCAATTTTGGGATTAATATTGGGTCTTGACTGAGCCTCTAGCACCCTGCCTTTGTCTCCTGGGTCTACTCACTGCCAAAGGGGGAAGGCAAGGTGATTGGGGTTATCCAAGATCATTCCTGTGAGTCTTCAGGGTCTGCCAGTTACTGCTCTGACCCTCTCCTTGTGCAGGTATGAGACGGAGCTGGGCTTGCGGCAGCTGGTGGAGTCAGACATCAACAGCCTGCGTAGGATCCTGGATGAGCTGACCCTGTGCAAGTCCGACCTGGAGGCCCAGGTGGAGTCCCTGAAGGAGGAGCTGATCTGCCTCAAGAGCAACCATGAGGAGGTGAGACCAGGAGATGAGAAATGAAGAAATCTGACTCAGCCTCAGGCCTAGGGTGGCTTTAGTGACTTGGGGTGGTAGAATCAGGGATAAGAATCTTTCAGATTTCTTCGAAAACACCAAAACTTCATGATGAAAGAAAACATTGTGAGATGAAACCTATCCATGTTCCCAGATAAGGTGTATCTTTCACTCAAAATTGGGGCATCACTTTTGTTTCCCAGGGCACCTCCCTGGGCTTGTGATTGGCTGCTGATTTGTAGAAGTCCCAGCACTGCTCTGATCATGCCGTTTGAAGCCATCTCTCTTCCCCAAAGCCAAAATATCAGTCTTGGTGAATCAACATCTCTATTCTTTCAAAGTCTTGATGAAAAATGATCCAGGATTCCTTCTCTCTCCTGGGAGGGGTCATGACAATATCTTACTTGATGACAAGAATGATTTGATATACAATCTGAAATTATACAGCCAATTCTTTTTATTTATGGGGTTGTCTGCAGCCAGTCTACAACCTAGGAAATTTGGGCATTTATACATCCTTGAATAGCCCCCAGGCAAACCCCTGGAAAAATTTTTTTTAATCCAAGGATCATGACACAGTCATGGTGGGAAGGAGTTGAACACATGGAACACAGACCACTTTACCTTCTGTCATAGCTGTTTCACTAGACGTTCCTTTTCCAAGGAAATAGATGAATAGGATGTCAACAAGCAGTGCCATTTCTTAGGTTCCACTCTTCATTGAGGATAGTCGCTCTTGCATTTTCTGCGTCCACAGGAAGTCAACACCCTGCGGAGCCAGCTGGGAGATCGCCTCAATGTGGAGGTGGACGCCGCCCCCACTGTGGACCTCAACCGGGTGCTCAATGAGACCAGGGCTCAGTACGAGGCCTTGGTGGAGACCAACCGCAGGGACGTGGAGGAATGGTACATCAGGCAGGTGAGTACATGAGCACGTGGTGTCTCAGGACCCTCAGCCCCTTGGGGCCCTTCAGGTGGGGTCTGACCCTGCCTTCCGCATTTTGGTGTTTCAGACTGAGGAGCTGAACAAGCAGGTGGTGTCCAGCTCAGAGCAGCTGCAGTCCTGCCAGACAGAGATCATTGAGCTGAGACGCACAGTCAACGCCCTGGAGGTGGAGCTTCAGGCCCAGCACAACCTGGTGGGTATTGATGAGACTCCTGGTGAGGAGGTGAGGTTGGGGAGTCAGGGGTATTGGTTTGCCCTCCAGACCACCCTCTCCTGAATTCTTGGAGCTGGTGACTTGTTTGGAAGCGATGGAGAAGTCCCTGAAGGAGCAGCTCTGTGACCTTCCTCCCCTTCCCTCTGACAGAGAGACTCCCTGGAGAACACCCTGACGGAGACGGAGGCCCGCTACAGCTGCCAGCTGGCCCAGGTGCAGGGCCTGATCGGCAACGTGGAGTCACAGCTGGCGGAGATCAGGAGTGACCTGGAGCGGCAGAACCAGGAGTACCAGGTGCTGCTGGACGTGCGGGCCCGGCTGGAGTGTGAGATCAACACGTACCGGGGGCTGCTGGACAGCGAGGACTGCAAGTGAGTACCGAGCAGGTGTTTGGTGAAGCCTTGTGCACATAGGCATACTTCTTAGTTGGACTCCAGGCAAAGACTGCATACCTTGGAGAGGAAATTATACCTTCACACCAGACATGCTCAAACAGAGCACAGAAAGCAATGTGGTTAACATTAAAAAATAAAGTGGCACGAATTGCTTGAGGGACAAACTAAAATTGTACAGCCAACTCTGCAGTCTACTGTGATGATATTGATATGTGGTCAATGACATTTCTTACATGTTGTAATACCATACTGTGTAGAGGGTACATTTCCACATACTACCTCATCTGCCGCTAGAGTTACCACGAGGTCGACAGGATCAGTATTCTCATCATTCTGTGGGTGAAGGGATTGGGGCTTGAAGAAGTTTAGTGACTTATCCAAGGTCACCAGCTAGGAATGGACAGTGTTGGGAGCTGAGACCAGAGTTTCTGAGTCTCTGTCCAGCACTTTTGATAGCATATGACAGGGAGACCACTAGCATTGATAGTGAGCTTTGTATCAGGTGAGCCTGTGACCTTCTCTATTATAGGTCAGGTCAAGTCTCAGTGGGCAGTCCACTCTCGGGGTCTCTCTGGTTACATCACAAGCCTCCCTCAATTTATATCTTTCCCTTTCTCCAGGCTGCCCTGCAATCCCTGTGCCACGACGAATGCCTGCGGCAAGACCATCACACCCTGCATCTCCAGTCCCTGTACCCCCTGTGCTCCTGCTGCCCCCTGCACGCCCTGTGTCCCCCGCTCCCGCTGTGGGCCTTGCAACTCCTATGTGCGCTAGAGTCCAGTGGTTGCCCAAGGAGCAAGGAGACAGGGCCCAGGGTTCTGGAGCTGTGACTTGGCCCTGGTTCTTTCCAACAAACGGGTTAGAAAACACAATGTGCATGCCTGGAGCTGCCCCAGGAGGGGAATCCAGAAGCTCACCCAACCTCCTCAAGATGATCCCTGCCCACAGTTTCCTTCCCTGGGGACTGTTTCTTCTTGGCTTGTCCAGAGAGCCTGCCCACGTGTCAGCAACCCTCCCTTGTAACCTTCTAATAAACTCAATTTCCTTGGCAAAGTACATGCCTTTCTCATTGGTATTCATTTGTCTCACCACGCCTGTTGCTTGAGCATTCTATAAAAGGCCATTTGAAAGCAGAACCTTACATATAATGGCTTGAGTCTTGGATAGGAAAGCTGCTCCAGGCCTGGTAGGCAGGTGGCTGGTCCCGTGGGTGAGTGGGGGTGGGCAGGAAAGAGGGCAGGACAACTGAAGTGTGGCTCCATCTCCCCTCAGCCATTCTTGGGTTTACTCCTTCACCCCTGTTGACCAGGATATCTCCTAGAGTTGATTGTATCTGAAACTAAAATGAAGAGGCATGAGCTGGGGGCTGGAAAGAGGCTATGCAAACCTCATCTTTTCTAAGCTGGAAGTTTTATTTATTTATTCAGTTCAGTTCAGTTGCTCAGTCGTGTCCAACTCTTTGTGACCCCATGAATCGCAGCATGCCAGGCCTCTCTGTCCATCATCAACTCCTGGAGTTCACTCAAACTCACGTCCATCGAGTTGGTGATACCATCAAGCCATCTCATCCTCTGTCGTCCCCTTTTCCTCCTGCCCCCAATCCCTCCCAGCATCAGAGTCTTTTCCAATGAGTCAACTCTTTGCATGAGGTGGCCAAAGTACTGGAGTTTCAGCTTTAGCATCATTCCTCCAAAGAGCACCCAGGGCTGATGTCCTTTAGAATGGACTGGTTGGATCTCCTTGCAGTCCAAGGGACTCTCAAGAGTCTTCTCCAACACCACAGTTCAAAAGCATCAATTCTTTGGCGCTCAGCCTTCTTCACAGTCCAACTCTCGCATCCATACATGACTACTGGAAAAACCATAGCCTTGATTAGACGGACCTTTGTTGGCAAAGTAATGTCTCTGCTTTTGAATATGCTATCTAGGTTGGTCATAACTTTCCTTCCAAGGAGTAAGCATCTTTTAATTTCATGGCTGCAGTCACCATCTGCAGTGATTGGAGCCCCCCAAAATAAAGTCTGACACTGTTACCACTGTTTCCCCGTCTATTTCCCATGAAGTGATGGGACCAGATGCCATGATCTTCGTTTTCTGAATGTTGAGCTTGAAGCCAACTTCTTCACTCTCCTCTTTCACTTTCATCAAGAGGCTTTTTAGTTCCTCTTCACTTTCTGCCATAAGGGTGGTGTCTTCTGCATACATGAGGTTATTGATATTTCTCCTGGCAATCTTGATTCCAGCTTGTGCTTCTACCAGCCCAGTGTTTCTCATGATGTACTCTGCATATAAGTTAAATAAGCAGGGTGACAATATACAGCGTTGACGAACTCCTTTTCCTATTTGGAACCAGTCTGTTGTTCCATGTCCAGTTCTAACTGTTGCTTCTTGACCTGCATATAGGTTTCTCAAGAGGCAGGTCAGGTGGTCTGGTATTCCCATCTCTTTCAGAATTTTCCAGTTTATTGTGATCCACACAGTCAAAGGCTTTGGCATAGTCAATAAAGCAGAAATAGATGTTTTTCTGGAACTCTCTTGCTTTTTCGATGATCCAGTGGATGTTGGCAATTTGATCTCTAGTTCCTCTGCCTTTTCTAAAACCAGCTTGAACATCTGGAAGTTCACAGTTCACATGTTGCTGAAGCCTGGCTTGGAGAATTTTGAGCATTACTTTACTAGCGTGTGAGATGAGTGCGGTAGTTAATTTTTGCTGAATAACAAGGTGAATCAGCTGCATGTACACATACAGCCCTTCCCTCTTGAGCCTCCCTCCCACCACACCCCTTATCCCACCCCTCAAGGTCATCACAGAGCACCGAGCTGAGCTTCCTGTGCTATGCAGCAGCTTCCCACTAGCTGTATTTTTTTTTTTTTTTTAACACATGGTAGCGTATATATGATAATGTTACTCAGTTAATCCCACCTTCTCCCTCTGGCCATGTCCACAAGTGTGTTTTCTACATCTGCGTCTCTATTCCTGCCTGGCAAATAGGTTCATTGGCATCATTTTCTATATTCCATATATATGCATTAATATACAATATTTGTTTTTTTCTTTCTGACTTACTTTACTCTGTACTCAGCAGGAAGTTTTAGATCTAGCACTGTATTATCTGTGTTACTGGTGGTCCAGGCAGCCTCAGGATCACACAATAAAGGGACCCCCTGGCTTGCCTACTGTGCCCTGGACTTCCTCCTTCCTCCTGATCTCCTTCCCAGGGATCATAATCAGCCTGGGCTCCAGCAGCTTGCTTCCCCTCCTCTCGGGCTCTGGGGCTCAGAGGCCCCACCAGGTTTTCTGTTTATACTCCTATCTTTCTCTATCCAATCCAACCAGTACCTGTTGGATACCTACTCTATGTAGACCCTGGATGGTGGGGAAGGGGAGACACATTATGAAAGATACAGTCCTGGCTGCAGGTTGTTTTCAGTTCAGTTCAGTTCAGTCGCTCAGTTGTGATCAACTCTTTGCAGCCCCATGGACTGCAGCACGCCAGGCCTCCCTCTCCATCACCAACTCTGGAGTCTACTCAAACTCATGTCCATTGAGTCAGTGATGCCATCCAACCACCTCATCCTCTGTCGTCCCCTTTTCCACCCACCCTCAATCTTTCCCAGCATCACGGTCTTTTCAAATGAGTCAGTTCTTTGCATCAGGTGGCCAAAGTATTGGAGTTTCAGCTTCAACATCAGTCCTTCCAAGGAATATTCAGGACTGATTTCCTTTAGGATGGACTGGTTGGATCTCCTTGCAGTCCAAGGGATTCTCAAGAGTCTTCTCCAACACCACAGTTCAAAAGCATCAATTCTTCGGTGCTCAGCTTTCCTTACAGTCCAACTCTCACATCCATACATGACCACTGGAAAAACTGTAGCCTTGACTAGACGGACATTTGTTGGCAAAGTAATGTCTCTGCTTTTTAATATGCTGTCTAGGTTGGTCATAACTTTTCTTCCAAGGAGCAAGTGTCTTTTAATTTCATGATTGCAGTCACCATCTGCAGTGATTTTGGAACCCCGCCCCCTCCCCACCTCCAAATAGTCTGCCACTGTTTCCCTATCTATTTGCAGGTTGTTTATAAAGTCTTAAAAGGGATCTTTTATCTAATTTTTAATTTAAATCTAATCCGCAATTACTGCTATTATAAATTAGTCCCTGGTACTGTGAATACTCAGGCTGGCACTGCAGGGAAATCTCAGAATGCTGACCGTGACATCAGTATTCAACAAGAATGGATATCTTGATTTAACTCTAATGGAGAGCCTCCAGAAAGGAACACAGTCCTGCCACCATCTCAACTTTTAACATATTTTTGGTAAAATACAGATGACATAAAATTTACCATTTTAACCGGTTTAGTGTACAACTCAGTGGCATAACATATACTTACATTGTGGTGCAACCATCACCTCTATCCATCTCTAGAAATTTTTCATCATCCCAAATTGAAACTCTGGACTTACTAAACAATAACTCCCCATACTCCCCTGCCCCAAGCCCCTGGTAATGTCTATTCTATTTTCTGTCCATAAGAATTTGACTCTTTTGGGTACCTTGTATAAAAAAATGGAATTGTACATTATTTGTTCTTTCATATCTGGCTTTTTTCATTGTATACTGTTTCAGGTTCATTCATGTTGTAACATGTACTGAAATTTTTCTCTTTTGTGTTTTTAAAGTTAAAAATTCCTTCATTTTTTAATTCCTGGTACCACTACCACAGTTTACAGGGCAATATACCTGATATAATGAAAAGAAAAAGAAAAAGACAAAGCTACAACAAATAAAAGACCTCAGGAATGTACGTCTAGTGGACACTACATTGCATTAATCAATAGCTGCACTTTTTGCAAACTGTTGCCATGGCAGTCCCGAACAAGAAGTGTTTCCTGTTTAAGCTGCAGTAACTTTTCTGACTATGGTTCCTTCTGTGGCAGATTTTTAAAGTTCCTCTAACACATTTGGGATGACTGTCTCAAACTAACCTGCAGTTTTCCTGACAACTCCTCGCTCTCTCTCCAGCTAAGAACTGTAGCCCTTTTCTTCTGAGTATTTAGAACCTTCTGCTACCATATCCACCACTTCCACCACCAGATCCGTAACCACCACCATAGGGACTGGATGAGCTTCTTCCACCAAAACTTCCCCCTTTCATGGGTCCATACTTTCATTGCTGTTGTCCATGATAATTTTCAAAATCATTATAGTTTCCACCACCACATAATTACCTTCAAACTTTCCTCCTTCATTGTAATCAGCATATCCTCCACCACCGCCACCATACCCCCCACCTTGGTTACCATATTCTGGCCCAATACCACCACAGCCTTCTCCACTACTTTAACCAGGACCACTGCCATAGTTGCCACCATCACCTCCGAGTTCTTTTAAAGAGCGAATAAGGATTTCATTTTATATATCTAAACCTTTTTGTTTGTTTGTTCATCCACCAATGATATTTTGTGTCATTCTCACTTTTGGTTGTGACTAATGCTGCTATGAACATTGGTGAACATATGTCTTCTGTTCAAGTCCCTGCTTTCCAGTGTGTGTGTGTGTGTGTGTATACCTAGATGTGGAATTACTGGGTCATACAGGACTTCTCTGGTGGCTCAGAAGGTAAAGTGTCTGTCTACAATGTGAGAGGCCTGGGTTTGATCCCTGCGTTGGGAAGATTCCTTGGAGAAGGAAATGGCAACCCACTCCAGTAGTCTTGCCTTGAAAATCCCATGGATGGAGGAGCTTGGTGCAGGCTACTGTCCATGGGGTTGCAAAGAGTCAGGCATGACTGAGCGACTTCACTTCACTTCTCAGTAATTCTATACTTAATTGAGAAAACCCAAGACTCTTTTCCACGGTAGCTGCACCATTTAATATTCCCAGAAACAATGTGCAAAGATTCCAATTTCTCCCCAATACTCATTTTCTGTTTTTTTTTTAAGTTGTAGAACTTCATTATAAATTCTTGACATTAATCACTTATTAGATATATGATTGGTGAAAATATCATTCTCCCATTCTGTGGGTTTCCTTTTCATTCTTTTCCTTTTCTCTTTTTAAAGATTTATTTACTTAATGGCTGCACTGTTTTTTTTCTTAATTTATTTTTCATTTGGGGAAAAATTACAATATTGTGTTGGTTTCTGCCATACAACAACGCATATCAGCCATATTTATACATATATCACCTTTCTCTTGAATGTCCCTTTGTTGCGGTCCTTTAATGGACCGGATTTCTCAAGAGGCAGGGCAGGTGGTCTTGTATTCCCATCTCTTGAAGAATTTTCCACAGTTCATTGTGATTCACACAGTCAAAGGCTTTGGCATAGTCAATAAAGCAGAAATAGATGTTTTTCTGGAACTCTCTTGCTTTTTCGATGATCCAGCGGATGTTGGCAATTTGATCTCTGGTTCCTCTGACTTTTCTAAAACCAGCTTGAACATCAGGAAGTTCACGGTTCACGTATTGCTGAAGCCTGGCTTGGAGAATTTTGAGCATTACTTTACTAGCATGTGAGATGAGTGCAATTGTGCGGTAGTTTGAGCATTCTTTGGCATTGCCTTTCTTTGGGATTGGAATGAAAACTGACCTTTTCCAGTCCTGTGGCCACTGCTGAGTTTTCCAAATTTGCTGGCATATTGAGTGCAGCACTTTCACAGCATCATCTTTCAGGATTTGGAATAGCTCAACTGGAATTCCATCACCTCCACTAGCTTTGTTTGTAGTGATGCTTTCTAAGGCCCACTTGAATACCAGACCACCTGACCTGCCTCTTGAGAAATCTGTATGCAGATCAGGAAGCAACAGTTAGAACTGGACATGGAACAACAGACTGGTTCCAAATAGGAAAAGGAGTACATCAAGGCTGTATATTGTCACCCTGCTTATTTAACTTATATGCAGAGTACATCATGAGAAATGCTGGACTGGAAGAAACACAAGCTGGAATCAAGATTGCCGGGAGAAATATCAATAACCTCAGATATGCAGATGACACCACCCTTATGGCAGAAAGTGAAGAGGAACTAAAAAGCCTCTTGATGAAAGTGAAAGAGGAGAGTGAAGAAGTTGGCTTCAAGCTCAACATTCAGAAAATGAAGATCATGGCATCTGGTCCCATCACTTCATGGGAAATAGATGGGGAAACAGTGGAAACAGTGTCAGACTTTATTTTTTTGGGCTCCAAAATCACTGCAGATGGTGATTGCATCCATGAAATTAAAAGACGCTTACTCCTTGGAAGGAAAGTTATGACCAACCTAAATAGCGTATTCAAAAGCAGAGACATTACTTTGCCAACAAAAGTCCGTCTAGTCAAGGCTATGGTTTTTCCTGTGGTCATGTATGGATGTGAGAGTTGGACTGTGAAGAAGGCTGAGTGCCGAAGAATTGATGCTTTTGAACTGTGGTGTTGGAGAAGACTCTTGAGAGTCCCTTGGACTGCAAGGAGATCCAACCAGTCCATTCTGAAGGAGATCAGCCCTGGGCTTTCTTTGGAAGGAATGATGCTAAAGCTGAAACTCCAGTACTTTGGCCACCTCATGGGAAGAGTTGTCTCATTGGAAAAGACTCTGATGCTGGGAGGGATTGGGGGCAGGAGGAGAAGGGGACGACAGAGGATGAGATGGCTGGATGGCGTCACAGACTCAATGGACGTGAGTCTGAGTGAACTCCGGGAGTTGGTGATGGACAGGGAGGCCTGGCGTGCTGTGATTCACGGGGTCACAAAGAGTTGGACACAACTGAGCGACTGAACTGAACTGAATAGACCAGAATCTGGTGGTTCGGAGTCAGTGATAGGAAAGTAATAGAGAGAGCCAGAGGGAGGGAGGGAGGGAGAGAGAGACAGAAAGAAAGAAAGACATGGGGACCCAAGCTCTTATGGAGCAAAGGTGCTTTAATGATCTTTCTGTGAGTATATATAGGCTGGTATACAAGAAATTTCTTTTGACAATGATAAAGATCAGAAAACCAAACATACAGCAACCGTTACCAAGGGAACAAGGGATTAATAATGGTCACAAGGTCAGGAGACAATCCATATCTCAAAAAAGAGGATCGAGACTAAGCCGTTTTGTCATAAGGAGAATGTTTACTGAAGGAGATTCGAGCCTCTTTCATCCTATGACCTCAGTCCTGGGAGCGGCATGCCATTCCACAGGTTTCTGGTAACAGAAACTGATAAGGAACAGAGGATTTATGAGAAACAGCACGTAGGAATCCTCCTGTTAAACATTCCCTGACATCCCTCCCCTCCTCCGACCCTACCCCTCTAGGTCATCACAGAGTGCCAAGCTGGGCTTCCTGTGTTATATAGCAACTTCTCACCAGCTATCTATTTAATACAAAGTAATGTATATATGTCAGTGCTACTTTCTTCCTTCTTCCCACTCTTTCTTTCTCCTACTGTGTCCACAAGTCTATTTTCTATATCTGTACTTCCATTCTTTTCTGCAACTGCTGCTGCTAAGTCGCTTCAGTCGTGTCCGACTCTGTGCGACCCCATAGACGGCAGCCCACCAGGCTCCCCCGTCCCTGGGATTCTCCAGGCAAGAACACTGGAGTGGGTTGCCATTTCCTTCTCCAATGCATGAAAGTGAAAAGTGAAAGTGAAGTCGCTCAGTCGTGTCCGACTCTTAGCGACCCCATGGACTGCAGCCCACCAGGCTCCTCTATCCATGGGGTTTTCCAGGCAAAAGTACTAGAGTGGGGTGCCATTGCCTTCTCCTCTTTTCTGCAAATAGGTTCATTAATACCATTTTTTCTAGATTTCATAAATATGTGTTAATATATGATAATTATTTTTCTCTTTTTGACTTACTTTGCTCTATAAAACAGGTTCTAGGTTCATCCACTTCACTAGAACTGACTCAGATTCGTTCTGTTTTATGGCTGATTGCTCTGGGTCTTTGTTGCTGCACATGAGCTTTCTCTACTTTTGGCGAGTGGGGGCTGCTCTCCAGGTTTGGAGCAAGGGCTTCTCATTGCAGTGGCTTCAGTACTTGCTGAGCACAGGCTCTAGAGCATGGGCTCAGTAGTTGCGGTGCATGGACTTAGTTACTCTGAGGCATGAGGAATCTTCCGTTGTAGTTCAGTCACTAAGTCATGTCCAACTCTTTGCAATCTCATGAACTGCAGCACACTAGGCTTCCCTACCCTTCACTATTTCCTGGAGTTTGCTCAAACTCATGTCCATCGAGTCAGTGATGTATCAGGATCAAACCCATGTTCCCTGCATTGGCAGGCAGATTCTTAACCACTGGGCCAGCAAGGAAATCTCTCTTTATTTTTAATTTTTGTAAAGTTCATTTTACCTACTTTTTCTTTTGCTATTTGTGCTTTTCGTGTCATCGCCGAGAAATCATTGCCAAATCCAATGTCATGAAGGTTTTCTCTTTATGTTTTCTTCTAAGAGTTTTATTGATTTAGTTCTTATGTTTAGGTCTATGATCCATTTTGCAAAAGACATCACTGGAATTTTGATACAGAGTGCATTGAATCTGTGGGTTACTTTGGGCAATAATATCTTTGTAACAAGATTAAATCTTCCAATCCGTAAATGTGGAATGTCTTTCCTGTTACACTGTTGTTGCTGTTCAGTTGCTAAGCCATGTCTGACTCTTTGTGACCCCATGGACTGAGCACCCCAGGCCTCCCTGTCCTTCATTATCTCCTGGAGTTTGCTCAGACTCACGTCCATTGAGTTGGTGATGCCATCCAACCATCTTATCCTCTGTTGTCCCCTTCTCCTCAATCTTTCCCAGAATTAGGGTCTTTTCCAAAGAATCGGCTCTTCTCATCAGGTGGCAAAATAATGGAGCTTCAGTTTCTGCATCAGTCCTTACAACGAATATTCAGGATTGATTCCCTTTAGGATTGACTGGTTTGATCTCCGTGCTGTCCAGGGTACTCTCAAGAGTCTTCTTCAGCACCACAATTTGAAAGCGTCAACTGTTCATCATTCAGTCTTCTTTACCATTTAACTCTCACATCCAAATGACTATAAATGATTTTATAGTCATTTTTCATGACTACTGGAAAAACCATAACTTTGACTATAGGGACCTTTGTCAGCAAAGTGATGTCTCTGCTTTTTTTTTTTCTTCATTAAAAAAATAAATTAATTTATTTTAATTGGAGGCTAATTACTTTACAATATTGTGGTGGTTTTTGCAATACATTGACATGAATCAGTCATGGGTGTACATGTGTCTCACCATCCTGAACCCCCCTCTTACCTCCCTCCCCAACCCATCCCTCTGGGTTGTCCCAGAGCACTAGCTTTGGGTGCCCTGCTTCATGCATCAAATTTGCACTGGTCATCTATTTTACTTATGTTTACATATGTAAACATGTAAAATTTACATATATTACATTACATAATATACATGTTTCAATGCTATTCTCTCATATCGTCCCATCCTCACCTTCTCCCACATACTCTAAAAGTCTGTTCTTTACATCTGTGTCTCTTTTGCTGTCTTGCATATAGGGTCATCATTACTGTCTTTCTAAATTCCATATATATGTGTTAATATACTGTATTGGTATTTCTTTTTCTGGCTTACTTCACTCAGTATAATAGGCTCCAGTTTCATCCACCTCATTAGAACTGACTCAAATGTATTCTTTTTTTTTTTTATAGCTGAGTAATATTCCATTGTGTATATGTACCACAACTTCCTTACCTATTTGACTGCTGATGGACATCTAGGTTGCTTCCATGTCATAGTTATTGTAAACAGTGCTGCAATGAACATTGGGGTACACTTGTCTCTTTCAATTCTGGTTTCCTTGGTGTGTGTGCCCAGCAGTGGGATTGCTGGGTCATATGGCAGTTCTATCTCCAGTTTTTAAAGGAATCTCCACACTGTTCTCCATAGTGGCTGTACTAGTTTGCATTCCCACCAACAATGTAAGAGGGTTCCCTTTACTTCACACCCTCTTCAGCATTTATTACTTGTAGACTTTTTGATGGCAGCCATTCTGACTGGCGTGAGATGGTACCTCATTGTGGTTTTGATTTGCATTTCTCTGATAATGAGTGATGTTGAGCATCTTTCATGCATTTGTTAGCCATCTGTATGTCTTCTTTAGAAATGTCTGTTTAGTTCTTTGGCCCATTTTTTGATTGGGTCATTTATTTTTCTGGCATTGAGCTGCGTGAGTTGCTTGTATATTTTGGAGGTTAATTCTTTGTCAGTTGCTTCATTTGCTATTATTTTCTCTCATTCTGAAGGCTGACTTTTCATCTTGCTTATAGTTTCCTTCATTGTGCAAAAGGATGTCTCTGCTTATTAATACACTGTCTAGGTTTGTCATAGCTTTTCTTCCAAGGACCTAGCATCTTTTAACTTCATGGCTGCAGTCACCATCCATAATGATTTTGGAGCCCAAGAAAATAAGATCTGCCACTGTTTCCACTTTTCCCCCAGAAGTGATGGGACTTGATGCCATGATCTTAATTTTTTGAATGTTGAGTTTTAAGCCAGCTTTTTCACTTTCCTCTTTCATCCTCATCAAGAGGCTCTTTAGTTCCTCTTTGCTATCTGCTATTAGAGTGGTGTCATCTGTATATCTGAAGTTAGACATTTCTGCCAGTAATCTTGATTCCAGTTTTTGATTAATCCAGTCTGGCATTTTCCATGATATACTATGCATATAAATTAAATAAGCAGGGTGACAATATGTGGCTTTGACGTACTCCTTTCCCAATTTTAAACCAGTTCATTGTCCCACGTCTGGTTCTAACTGTTGCTTTTTGGAAAGTCTTCTTTCATTTCTTTTGGCAATGTTTTGCAGTTTTCAGTGTATAAGTCTTTTGCCTCCTTGCTTATGCTTATTCCTAAGTATTTTATTCCTTTTGATGCTATTGGAAATATAATTTTCTCCCTAATTTCTTTTTCAAATTGCTTATTGCTAGCATTTAGAAATGAAACTCCATACCTTGATTTTAGACCCATGTCAGAATTCTGATTTATAGAACTTTACAATAACACATTGTATTGTTTTAAGTCACTAGATTTGAGGTCATTTGTGACAGCAGGTATACGAAAAAAATATAGCTTGCATCTATTGAATATCAACTACAAGTTAGGTAAAATACTAGGAACTTAATTAATCTTTATAAGTGCTGCAAATTAAATTCATTGTACAGATGAGGAAACTGAGCCTTAGAAATACGCTCCAAATCACAGTTAGTCATTAGCAATTATGGGATTTGAACCAAGTTCTGTCTATAGATATCCATAAGATACTATGGATACTATAAGGATACTTATAGTATATACTTATATCCATAAGATACTATGGAGAATAATTTAAAAATTGGAGCAGATTGACACATCCAGGTCAGTGTGTGCTCAGTCATGTGTGACTCTTTCTGACCCCATGAACTGTAGCCTGTCAGTCTCCTCTGTCCATGGAATTTTCCAGGCAAGAATACTGGAGTGGGTTGCCACTTCCTACTCCAGGGGATCTTCCTGACCCAAGGATCGAACCAGCATCTCTTGCATCCCCTGTATTGGCAGGAGGGTTCTTTACCACTGCACCATCCAAGTCACTGACATGTTTCAAAGTTGTCTTCTACACACAAATTCCAACTTTAGAATTCTCAACTTGATTGTGCTTTGGAATAACCCAGAACACTTAAAAATATGCCGAGGCTTGAGTCTGCCCTCAGAGAATCTGATTTAATTGGTCTGGGATGTAGCCTGGTCACTGGGAATTTTTGAAGCTATGTATATAGTTCTAATGAGTCAGTTTGCCAGGTTACCAGAATCCGGGTTTTAGTTCTAATTTTTGGCAAATCTATTTAGGAAATGGCATTCCAGTCAATTATGAGCCTCAGTCATATAGAAAAAAATTTTTATTATCTAATTTCATTGTCTATCTGATTCACAAGATTTCTTTTCGAATGAATTTCAAAAAATCAAACCCATTAATAAATTACAAAGGTTTGCATAAAAAAAAACAACTGGGTATTAGAAGGATATGTGAAAGTGAAAATGTTAGTTGCTCAGTTGTCTCTTTATGACCACATGGGGTGTAGCTCGCCAAGCTCCTCTGTCCATGGAGTTCTCCAGGCAGGAATACTGGAGTGGGTAGCCATTCCCTTCTCCAGGGGATCTTCCTGACCCAGAAATCAAACCTGTGTCTCCTGCATTGCAGGCAGATTGTCTGAGGCACCAGGGAAGCCCCTTAGAAGGACATAGACATTGTCAAAACAGAAAGGTCTAAACATGCTCTGAGCAGAGAGTATCAACAGAATAAAGGATAAATTCTGGCCAGAGACAAAGCTTTTTGGATCTGTAAACTCTGCCTTTTTTTTTTTTTTTTTTTTAAATCTCTGTCTTTGTAGCTACTCCTTAATTTTATAAATAAATGTCCTACAGTCGCTTAAATACTCCCACGTGGCTTTTAAATTGCTTATAGGTGCTCATCACCAAACACACACACCAGGATGTGGTTCTCAACTTGATTGTGCTTTGGAATAACCTAGAACACTTAAAAATAAGCTGAGGCTTGAGTCTGCCCTCAGAGAATCTGATTTAATTGGTCTGGGATGTAGCCTGGCCACTGGGAATTTTTGAAGCTATGTATATAGTTCTAATGAGTCAGTTTGCCAGGTTACCAGAATCCGGGTTTTAGTTCTAATTTATCTTGTCATCAGCTCTGTGTCCTTGGACAAATATGTAGTCTCTCTGAGCCTCAGTTTTTCCAAAGGTAGAGTGGAGGTAACACTCTCCTCTCTATCGGCTTTGTATATCTACCAAGATGATCATGGAAGACCATGTTTATGGAAAGACTTTGCAAACCAGATATTTTTATTATGATTATTAATCATTTTGATTATTGCTGACTTAACACATAGCTAAGATTCTTAAGAATAAAAAACAATGGTCTTCTTTTTTCTTTCATGCCCAACGTTAGAACTTTTATATCATCCTGTTCTTTTATGCCACTGTTTCTTTCTTCAAATCCCCCACCCAGCTCTGCAGCAGGAGTATATGCTCTACTAAGCATTAACCTGATACTCTGACTCCAGATCCACCTTCTGCTGGGGCCCAGTTCCTTCTCAGTTGTACATCAGTGCTCTTGATGACCTGTTTTACTGGCTCCTGGTTGTCCTGGTCTGAACTCCTAGCCAAATGGACATACCATTCTCACACTTTGATTTTTCCCCAGGCTTACATTCTGGATATCTTTGCTGATTCTTTTTATTTCTGTTTCCCTCTTATTTTATATTTGCTTTGGGATAGAGGTAAGGCACTTTCCCCCATCTTCATATCTGATGTTAAAGCCATGGTTTCAGTTCTCTTTGGGGTCGGAGGCTGCTGTCAGGAAGATCAGGGCTGTCTAGGAGTGCTCAGCAGTTTCCTGTATACAAGCCCATCACATCACTTCCAGGATTCGTGCCTCATTGCAAGCTTGTAGGACTGTCACTTTTTGACCCCTAGTTTACTGAGGAGCAAAGCAGCATGCAGTAAGTCTAGGTATGTCTTCCTGTCTGTACTCAGAACTGGCCTCAGAATTCATGATCTTGTTTCTGTGTTTTCTCCTAGTTCTTGTGCTTTGACACATTTTGATCTCTAAACAGTGTCTCATCTCTAATTTACAACGAGGTACATTGGGCTGGGCAAACTTGAGTCTACACACTTGTGTCATTTGCACAAGTTAAATCTATCCCTAATATCTTAGAATCTTCATCTCTGTTAATCAATGACAGTAACAGAATCCAAACACCCAGTGTTTTGGGTGAGGACGGAATACTACGTGTGAAGTGTCCTAGAAGACCATCGGACTAGAAAGATATCCATTGCTATTCATTTCCAGCCTACATCACTATCTGGTCCTCAGTTTTCTCCTTCATAAGTTCACGTCTTTCTGGCTTCAGATTCTTTGATTCTAGAAAACAGAACTTACTTCTGAGGTGAACGTTTACAGGGTAAGGCAGGTAGACTTTCTCCCAGATTCTAAATTGCCTAGGTCATGCCATTGTGCATTTTCATTTGCTTAGATGTTAAGAAAAGGCAATCTGATTTTCAATCTGGACAGATCAATCAATTGTGCAAAAGGAGAGAAATTTCTCTTGGGAAAAAGTAAATGAGTGAAACTTGGTTATTTACCAAGTTCAGGAAGGTACTATGGTGCGTAGCGGGGTATAAGGACTGCTTGAGCAGAGAGGCCTTTGGAGGACTGACGAGGTAAGGGGAGTGGGGAAGAAGGCCCCAGCAGGGACCAGAAACAAAAACTATAAAGAGAGGGACGATAAGCGGAAATGAATCTAAGGTTTCTTTCCTCTCACAAAACCAGAGAAGCTTCTGTGCCGAATGTTCACACTGTGTTTAGGTATCCAGGCTCAGGAGTTAGACATCTGAATAGTTCAAATCCCTGCTCTGCTACTTATAGGCTTTGAAAATTCTGAGCCTTTCTCGTTCTGTTCCCTTATCTGTAAAATAGGAATAATTTTATAGGTCAATCTTACTGGGTTGTTGGGATGATGAAATGAGAAATGTGCCATAGCACTTAGCACCAGTTTGGCACATAATAAGTAAATTCGTGTGTGTGTGTGTGTGCTCAGTTGTGTCTGACTCTTTGCAACTCCATGGACTGTAGCCCGCCAGGCTCCTCTGTCTATGGAATTTTCCAGGCACGAATGCTGGAGTGGGTTGCCATTTCCTACTCCAGGGGATCTTCTGACCTGGGGATTGAACCTGCAACTCCTGCATTGGCAAGTGGATTCTTTACTACTGCATCACCTGGGAAGCTCTAAGTATTCATGAAATGGTGGCATCATCGTCGCCATCGTCATCATCAGGGGCAGCAGTAACACTATCATTATTTTATGAATGTTCACAGACAGCTGTAAGGCTGGAGGATTCCCAGAGGATGAGAAGAGCCTGTTTCAATGCAAGCACCAGAAAGGAGGCTTGTTGGCAATATCACCCCATGCGGAGAACTCTTCCTCCTCAAGAATCACCCCAAGTGAGGTAAACAAACCTAGAAGATGAGGAAGTTAGCAGAGAAAGTAGGGACAATAGACCATCTGTCAACTTCCTAATCTAGCCACTAAATTAATGTTCATATTTGCATTTTTGTTGATTAACTCATGAATATAGTCCGGTGCCTCTACTATTCATGAGATGAGTAAGGTTTGATCACCACTGGGTTGGCTTGGACAACCTGCCCAGGTGTCTGCTCAACAAAATTGAATGTTCACAAAATTCTTCACCTGAGTCATTTGAGCCAACAGTAGGAAGGAGGAAGGTTACAGAAGTAACTATCATCACCCCCACTCATATTCACATACAATGTCTTAGTTACCTTTCACAATGAACCCATGAGGTGGGCAGCATTATCATTACTTCAAATTAAGAGATCAAGAAAACAAGAGTCAAAAAAGGGATCCACTTCTCTGAGCTCATACTGTCAGGAAGGATGTGCACCCAGGTCATTTAGATTCAAATGTGGTCCTTTCTGCTCTTCAACACTGCTTTTAAAATCTGGACACATTCTTGTAAAGTGTCTTATATTGTGTTCCCTGGTGGCTCAGAGGTTAAAGCGTCTGCCTCCAATGCGGGAGACCTGGGTTCAATCCCTGGGTCGGGAAGATCCCCTGGAGAAGGAAATGGTAACCCACTCCAGTATTCTTGCCTGGAGAATCCCATGGACGGAGAAGCCTGGTAGGCTACAGTCCGAGGGGTCACAAAGAGATGGACATGACTGAGCGACTTCACTTTCACTTTTCATATTGTGTTCCACGAATAATCTTTTGGGACTTCTTTCTGAACCATGATTTTGTTCCTTTATGGAACAAAGGACAGCTGGAGAGGGACAGGGAATAGAAGGTGATCTGGGGAAGGCTAATTTATTAATATTTGTTACTTGGCAATAAGGGAGACTCCCTAGGGCTGGGAAGGGGTCAAAGGGTATCTGAACCCAGAGCTGATGGAGAGCTGTGTACTTATCAGGGTGGTGCCCTCTTCTTAGGGATGAGAATCAACTGCATTCTCATGGGCTCTGACTGTCTGAGAGCATCTCAGGCTGGAAAAGTCATATCTCTAGGGGTATTCAGTGCTCTCAAAGGAGTAAGTCTAATAGCAAGGAAGAGAAATTTCTAGAGGCTTTGAGATAAGGTTGCTATGGATACAAAGATCCCTCTGAGTGCCTGATTCTGGTTTTACTTTCTTGTTGAGTCTGAAGTAGTCTGCTTTGTATTTAGGCTTCGACACTGACCCTTGAACTCTCACTCTGTGGAATATTTCCGTCATAATTTTTCTTCTAGGTATTTCTTCCCATTCTCACTTTTAGGGAGATTATGGCTTCAGTGCAGGTTGGTTGACGTTTTTTTGTAAAGAACCAGATAGTAAATATTTTAGGTTTTGCAGTCTAAATGGTATTTGTTGCAACTACTCAACTTTCATGTAGCACAAAGGCAGCCATAGACAACACCTAAATGAAAAGGCCTGGCTGTGTCCCAACAAAACTTGATTTACAAAAAAGAGGCTGCCGGCTGACCTGTGGGCTGTAGTCTGCAGCTTCAGTGCCACTCCCATCTGTCCAGAGGTTTCATTTTCTAACCATGAACACTCAGTTATTTTCTTTATTTAAAATAATTTTATTTATTATTTTTGGCTGTGCTGGGTGTTTGTTGCTGCGCATGAGCTTTCTCTACTTGTGGCGGAGCACAGGCTGCAGGCGCACGGGCTTTGGTAGTTGTTGCGGTACACAGACTCAGTAGTTGTGGTACACGGGTTTAGTTGCTCCAGGACATGTGGGATCTTCCCTGACCAGGAATGAAATCCATGCCTCCTGCATTGGCGGGAGGATTCTTAACAACTGGACCACCAGGGAAGTCCCCTATTTTTTTATTTTTTAAAAAATTTTATTGAAGTACAGTTGATGTACAATATTGTGTTAGTTTCAGGTGTATAGCCGAGTGATTCAGTTACGCATATACATATATGTATTCTTTCTCAGTAGCTCAAACGGTAAAGAATCCCGGTAATGCAGGAGACCTGGGTTTGATCCCTGGGCCAGGAAGATCCCCTGGTGAGGGGAATGGCATCCTACTCCAGTGTTCTTCCCTGGAGAACTCCATGGACAGAGGAGCCTGGGGGGCTGCAGTCCGTGGGGTCACAAAGAGTTGGACGTGTTGAGCGACTTAGCACAATACACAGCACATTCTGTTTCCGTTTCTTTTCCTGTATAGGTTATTATGGAGTACTGAGTAGAGTCCTCTGTGCTTTACAGGAGGTCCTTCTTGGTTATCTATGTTACATATAATGCTCAATTATTTTCAGTCTCTTCGGGTATTGACAAATTCCCTAAGCCCCAGTAAATACTCTCCCTGAGTAAGGCTCAGAATCCTCATAGTTAATACAGAAAAAGCTTCTGCTCTAAGGATGGGTTGAACTGAACAGTGAAGCATGGGAAGACTTGAGAGAAGCTGGCTGGCCATTGAAAAGACTATTCACTCCACACTCTCTTTCCAAGGAGTCCAATGGCAGAAATTCATGGGCGAGGAGTTCCTGATTCTTAAGCAACTCCACCCCATGTCCCTGGCTGTCCTCCCCTCTGAGTAATGGGGAGAGCCACTTGGGGCCATGATGATTCTACCTCCTTTGAAGCCATCTGATGAAACTCTGATATCACCAGCCATGAGCACCCTGGAGGAGCCTGTTATGACATAAGCTGAATGGAATAATTTTATGAGTTGAGGGGGGACTCTTGGGAGGCACCTAAGTAGCGTATTTTGGAGAGAAAAATTAGCCAAAGCATTAGGAAAGGAAACTATGTGGAGTGCCAAGACCCCACCCACCATTATGGGTATAAAAGGACCATGGAGAAAGGACAGACTCAAACCTCATCCACTTCCACCTCCATCAGTTCACCTGCCCTTCCATCACCTCTCCCAGCACCATGCCTTACAGCTGCTGCCTGCCCACCTTGAGCTACCGTTCCAGCTGCTCCTCCCGGCCCTGTGTGCCCCACAGCTGCCGTGGTACCACCCTGCCCGGGGCCTGCAACATCCCTGCCAATGTGGGCAGCTGTAACTGGTTCTGCGAGGGCTCCTTCAATGGCAACGAGAAGGAGACCATGCAGTTTCTGAACGATCGCTTGGCTAGCTACCTGGAGAAGGTGCGGCAGCTGGAGAGGGACAATGCAGAGCTGGAGAGCCGCATCCTGGAGCGGAGCCAGCAGCAGGAGCCCCTCTTGTGCCCCAACTACCAGTCTTACTTCCGGACCATCGAGGAGCTCCAGCAGAAGGTGAGGGGCTGGGCTGCGAGGATGCACAGCAGCAGCTTCCTGTCTTTGAGCAATAAAATGTTCTCAAGTTCAAATGGTCCTCACCATGGAATCTTGTTTTCAGATCCTATGTGCCAAGTCTGAGAACTCCAGGCTGGTGATACAGATCGACAATGCCAAGCTGGCTGCTGATGACTTCAGGACCAAGTACGTTGAGATTTTGGGGCCAGGTGACCTCCAAGGCCCCTGTGTGGGCCTAACATTGCCTGGAAGAGAAGAGAAAGCCATTTCTCCCTTTTTATTTCTCCTGGCATTTTTTTTTTTTTTAAGGCTGGCTAGGTAAAACCATTGGCAAACAGAGATCTGGACTCATGTGCTATTTGAGCTTCAGTTTATATCACTCTTTCTGAAAGGCCTTCAACCCCACAAATTCAGAGACTGTAGTGAATTGTTCTTGGTGGAGTTGATTGATTGGGTGATACATCAACCAACAAAATTGACAGGAGATAGAGTCCACCTCATGAGTCCCCTGAGTGCTTTCTGGTGTTAGGGTAAGTCCAAGGCTTCTCCATCCTGTTTATGTAGATCTTGAAGAAAGCATGGATGCAAAGAGGCAGAAAACTGTCAGTGCAAAGAGAGCTAGGCCAATCCCATGAACACAAGACATGGGGCAGGGAGCAGGGCTTCTGCCTGGCTCATTCTCCCACTCTGGTCTGTGCGTGCAGGTACGAGACGGAGCGTTCCTCGCGGCAGCTGGTGGAATCAGACATAAACAGCCTGCGTAGGATCCTGGACGAGCTGACCCTGTGCAAGGCCGACCTGGAGGCTCAGGTGGAGTCCCTGAAGGAGGAGCTGCTTTGCCTCAAGAAGAACCATGAGGAGGTGAGAGGAAAAGAAACCATAGGCTTCAGGGATAAGCCTTTAGCATTGGGAGTCAGGAGGCAACTGCTGTCAGACCTCCTGGGCTGGGACTCTTCCCTAAGGAACTCAAGGTCAGCTCCGGGAACGGCGATGCTGTCTCCATAGAGAGCTGGGGTGAGGGGAGCTCTGAGTAGTGGATGGTGTTGGAGATGCTGGGAAAGGACTTATATTCATTGAGGTCTCCTCTCTGCTGGTCCTGAATTTGGTGGTAGAGATAGAGGGGGAGAGAAAAAGGAATAACACGCTCTCTAGTCTTAAGGCTGTGGAAGTGATCATGTCAAAACAGTGCATCATACAGGTAGAAGGAAATAAGTATTATATGAAGTATAAATATACAATAGCTGCTATCATGACATCATTATTTCCTTGCTATTACTCGCCCTACTAGAAAACAAAATCACTTAATTCCACAATTGTGTGTTCCTAGCTAGGTACTCCAAATGGAGAAAATAACACATTTCCTTTTCCTGGTGTGCCTCTGTGTTTGCAGTAGAAAGCTCTGTCACATTTCATCCTTAGTGGATGTCACCGTGTTCCTTGTGGGTTCAATGTCTTACAAAGCGCTTGTCACATGACTTTGACATTTTGCTGTTGCACTGATATTCTCTCCTATCACTGCTCCATGGGAACACATGTTGGTCAGGTGAAATTCTGGGAAGGAATTGGAAATACCCATTTGGGGGGAGTGTGTCCCACCTGCAATGAGGTTGACTGTGATCCTGGGTGGGCATCTTGGATGGTCAGGGAGATAGTTGGACCTCAAGGAAGTTTTAAATTCTGATTCTGATCTTATTCTACCATTTTAAGCGGAAGCCCTTAGTGATGACTCACTGCTTTTAAACAGTAAAAACACATTTTTGCTACATGTCTTCCATGGCATGTAGGCATGTAGAATGGGAAGTTTAGATTTATCTTTTGCTTGTCAAACTTGCCCAATGGGTATTTTATTATAGAAGCTTTTGTTATATAGAGACAATCTTTATATGTACATGTTGTATGAGCCTCAGGCTCTGGGAACAATTTGATCTGCCTGAAGGGAGATTGGGAAGTCTTCTCAGAGGCAAATCAGAGGAAAGAGGAGGATTTCAGCACTTTGGTCTAAGGGAAGAGACTGAGCAAAGACACAGATGTGGCAGAGCATGGCATACCTGGGGAGTATGGCTGGGAAAGCAGTATCTACGGGGATGTAATGGGAAAGAGGTAGGAAGGACCTGCATGTGTGAACGAGTTTGGACTTAGGCTTATGGGAAAGGTGAGCTTGTTTCAGTGTTGGGGGAAGGGAATGGATGTGATGCCTGTTTGGGTTTATTCCTACACCTTATCTGTGTCAGTTTGGGGGAATGATCAGAATATTCCTTTCAGTGCATTTTGGGCAGCGTTGTGCTCACTTCCCTGCAGCAGGAAGATTGCAGATCCATTTCTGTGGGTTCACTTCTTCTCCTCCCTCCCTCAGGAAGCCAATTCACTGCGGAGCCAGCTGGGAGACCGCCTCAACGTGGAGGTGGACGCCGCCCCCACTGTGGACCTCAACCGTGTGCTCAACGAGACCAGGGCTCAGTACGAGGCCTTGGTGGAGACCAACCGCAGGGACGTGGAGGAATGGTACATCAGGCAGGTGAGCATCTCGGCACGTGGTCTCTCAGGACCCTCAGCCCCTTGGGGCCCTTCAGGTGGGGTCTGATTCTCTCTTCTGCCCTTTGGTGTTTCAGACTGAGGAGCTGAACAAGCAGGTGGTGTCCAGCTCAGAGCAGCTGCAGTCCTACCAGGCAGAGATCATCGAGCTGAGACGCACGGTCAACGCCCTGGAGGTGGAGCTTCAGGCCCAGCACAACCTGGTGGGTACTGATGAGACTCCTGGTGAGGAGGTGAGGTTGGGGAGTCAGGGGCACTGGGATGCCCTCCGGACCACCCTCTCCTGAACCCTTGGAGCTGGTGACTTGTTTGGAAGCGATGGAGAAGCCCCTGAAGGAGCAGCTCTGTGACTTTCCTCCCCTTCCCTCTGACAGAGAGACTCCCTGGAGAACACCCTGACGGAGACGGAGGCCCGCTACAGCTGCCAGCTGGCCCAGGTGCAGGGCCTGATCGGCAACGTGGAGTCACAGCTGGCGGAGATCAGGAGTGACCTGGAGCGGCAGAACCAGGAGTACCAGGTGCTGCTGGACGTGCGGGCCCGGCTGGAGTGTGAGATCAACACCTACCGTGGGCTGCTGGACAGCGAGGACTCCAAGTGAGTAGGGAGAGAAGGGATCCTGGGAAAATGTGTGGTGGGTCTACAAGACCCTGGGCATGCCCATGTTGGCCATGTTTTCAGTTCATCAAAGAGCACACATTCATGGAGTGTCTCCTTTGTGATGGTTAGGCAAATGTGAAAGCTCAAAGGTGAAAGGCAGTCATTCCCTGCCTCGGGGAGCTAACAGTGGAGGGGTGGTGGTAGAAACTGTTACAGTAGCAGCTGTTGGGTAAGGGAGACTGTTGAGTTCTGTGAGATCTCAAGAGCATTAGATAACAATTGTCCCCCTCTGCACATGGCAGAGAGGGAGAGAGGTTTGGTAACAATCAAAGTTGATTGCAACAAACTTCAACCACTGAGAAATCAGATGTATCTCGTAAAGTACCTCAGCACTCTTACCAGTCTTCTCCCCAACCCATTCTAAATCTCTGTGTTCTTCCAGGCTCCCCTGCAACCCATGTGCCACCACCAATGCTAGTAGCATCTCCTGTAGGTCCTCCGCTCAAAATCGTTGCTGTTAATTCAAAAACCTGCCTTCTCTTTGAAGACGACAATGAAGCCTAGAACAAGCACAGGAAAGATCCCCAGGTCCTGCCTTGGCTGGAGCTCAGTTACCATTTAGATACCTTGTCAAGCCAGCTCTGAAATTTCTACCCATGGAAATGCTCTCCACGAGCCAAGACACACCTCATCTGCTTCCGATGTTTGGAAAACTCCCTCCTGCTGAAGGTCAAGTCTCTGTCTCTGAAGACAGTCCAGCAATCTGAGCTCCAGGTTTTACTTTAGGGTGTTTCCTCTAGGTATTGTGTTTCCTGCTTCCTGCTTTCCTAGCTTCTTTGATATTCTCTGGAATGCAAGGAGGCTACTTCATTTACTTCCCAATAAACTTTATTTCTCTGGCATAGTAAATGTGTTTCTCATACATATGCATGCATTGTAAAGTACTTGTTATGGCTGTTTCATAAGAATAACCCTTCATTAGGAGGATGAAATGAGTTCAGTAACTGTCCTAGTCATATGCTCCACTGGTAAATACAGAGGGAGAGAGAAGGTTGTCCTCCTGGGAGGCTCCCACCCAGGAAGACTATGCAGAAAAACTGGCTTTTAAAACTCATGCTTTTTTTTTTTTTTCTGGCCACGGCTGCAATTGTGAGCATCCTCCCCAAACCTTACACCTCTCTCCCACTCTCATCCCCATCACTCTGGAATTCTCTGTTTACATTTCTCTCTAACTGTGAAGACTAGCTCCTGTGGAGACTGTTCAAGAGGAGCTCTCCTCTCGTCTCAGCCTCTTGGCTGCACACGTGTCACCAGTGGAGATGCCTACTCTTTCTAGAATGTACCTACAATGATTTCCATCACCCCGCACATTCTGGGTCCTCTTGTTAGATCTCTGTTTGTTCTCTGTCTTCTGATTAGCCTGCCTTCCTCTTTCTGTCTCAAGTGGAGGAAATGCCTGGATTTGTGAGTCTGTGTTTCTCCTTCTACATCTCTGCTCATGGAGAACTCACACCTCTATGCTGACAACTCCAAAATCTTGCACCTCAGCTTGAGTTCCAAGTCTTCACACATAGGACAGTTTCACTTGGTATCAAGTCATCACATCGCATTTAATTGGACGACAACTTGTCTTTGCCAAACTGGTGCATCTTGTTACCCACTTGTTATACTCAACACTTTGTAATCTAAGGACCCTTTAATGCAGACGGGTGTATCTCTTTACCTCCCTCTCTTCAAAGTTATTCTTTCCACTAGCTCTTTGCTCATATCTGGAATGTTCTTCCATAACCTTGTTATCATTTCATTGCCTATCATTTCAAGAAAGGCCAGTGTTCATTAAGTCTCCCTACAACGAACATGAATCCTACCCCACCCTCACTTGCCTCCTCTCTGAATATTCAACACTTTCAATTCTATTGGCCACTGTCTCAATGATTCATTCATTTTGATGCTGACTGACACAGCCCCCAACAACCATCTGTTGTGTAGTACTATGTGTGGTACTGCAGACACACAAATAAGTGAACCCCAATCCTAGACCCCAGTGTGTTAATAGTCTAGAGTGGGGAAGACAAAGAGACAAACATCATACAGACAAATATAAGTGTGGCTCCATAGTTCAAAAAGATACCTGCACTCCAATGGATACTGCAACACTATTTTTCAATAGCAAACTAAATGTCCATCAACAGAGGAATGGATAAAAAGATGTGTTACATATGTACAACGGAATATTACTCAGTCACAAAAATGATAGAAACTGTGTCATTTGCAGAGACATGGATGGACCAAGAGAATGTCATTCAGAGTGAAATAAGTCAGGAAGTGAAAAACAAATATCATATATTAACACTTATATGTGGAATATAGAAAAATGGTATAGATTAACTTGTTTGCAAAGTAGAAATAAAGACAGAGACATAGAGAACAAATGTATGGATACCAAAGGGGGAAGGGGGTGGGTGAGATGAATTGGGATCAACATATATACACTGCTGCTGCTGCTGCTAAGTCACTTCAGTTGTGTCCGACTCTGTGTGACCCCATAGACGGCGCCCACCAGGCTCCCCCATCCCTGGGATTCTCCAGGCAAGAACACTAGAGTGGGTTGCCATTGCCTTCTCCAATGCATGAAAGTGAAAAGTGAAAGTGAAGTTGCTCAGTTGTGTCTGACTCTTAGCGACCCCATGGACTGCAGCCTACCAGGCTCCTCCATCCATGGGATTTTCCAGGCAAGAGTACTGGAGTGGGGTGCCATCACCTTCTCCGCATATATACACTACTATATATAAAACAGATAACTAGTGAGAACCTACTATATAGCACAGGGAACTCTACTCAGTGCTCAGTGGTGACCTAAATAAGAAGGGAATCCAAGGAAGAGGGGCTATACGCATACATGTGGCTGATTCATTTTGCCTTACAGCAGAAGCTGACACAATAAAATTTCTCATAAAATGTTGCTCAAGAAAGGTGTAAATAAAAATGATGAATTTCCAAGATGTGAGAGTGTCAAGAGACTCTAAGAAGAAAGTAGCACTCAATCAAAGCTTTGAAAACCCAAACATTGTTCCTATAAATTTCACCTGCCTGCATCATTGATTATAGGTCCTTCAAGAGAGAGTATCTTCACCTAACAGAAGCCTAGTGTAAACCATGGAGCACTGTAAGCGGAATAAATAAGGAACAGTAACACTAATGAGGGTTCATGAGAAGGTTATTAAAACTTTATATAATGCCCACAGTTGCAACTTCAATCAACTATTACTGTATGATATTAGCATAATTCTGAAATAGAGTTTGATGGGATTTGGTTAGACAGATGAATGTGTGCAAGTCTAAGAAGAGGGAAAGTTTTTTAAGCATTAACTTTGCCTGATAGGGAGATGAGAGAGCCTGAGGTGTGTTTAGAGCCTGACATACCAATTTCTATCTTGGAGCAGAGGATTAATGTGGTTTAGCAGAAGATGATACTGCAAATTAGTTAGGGAGGGCCATATCTAACAGTTCTTTGAATGGTTACCTGTAAGATTTGCTATTAAGGTAGGTTGACATAGGATCTATAGGGCAGCTATGTATATGATGGATTGTAATGGGTCCTAGAAGTTTGTGAAATAGAAGGAAGATCAATTGGGAGGCTGGTGAGAGAAAATGAGAACTGAGATGGTTGGTGGTGGTGGGAAGTAATGGGGCAAATGGTGGGGTGGATTTCAGAGGCACATGGAAGCCAACTGCAGGTAGAGAAACAATGGAGAGAAAAGGAAAGAAACAGTACTGATTGACTATCTGGCAGTACTGATTGACTATCTGGTATGGTCAACATGAATAAAGTTTTTGAGGCTTAGAAAGTGAAGTAACAGTGGTTCTCCAGGAGAGAGAGCTGGAAAAGGATGACTAGACTTGGGAGGGATGTCAGAAAGTTACCTAAATAAAGATGATAATAGAGCTGTGGGAGTTGTTTAGACTGTCAAGGAGAAGATCTTGGAGTAGGAAAGAACCTTGGGGATCATTGTAGAGGATGACAGAACAGGCCTGGAGTTCTCCAAAGTCCTTGACCTGAGGTTTGCCTTGGTTTAGCTTGCTAACATCTGCTGGATCATGGAAAAAGCAAGAGAGTTCCAGAAAAACATCTATTTCTGCTTTATTGACTATGCCAAAGCCTTTGACTGTGTGGATCACAATAAACTGTGGAAAATTCTGAAAGAGATGGGAATACCAGACCACCTGATCTGCCTCTTGAGAAATTTGTATGCAGGTCAAGAAGCAACAGTTAGAACTGGACATGGGACAACAGACTGGTTCCAAATAGGAAAAGGAGTTTGTCAAGGCTATATATTGTCACCCTGTTTATTTAACTTATATGCAGAGTACATCATGAGAGATGCTGGACTGGAAGAAACACAAGCTGGAATCAAGATTGCTGGGAGAAATATCAATAACCTCAGATATGCAGATGATACTACCTTTATGGCAGAAAGTGAAGAGGAACTAAAAAGCCTCTTGATGAAAGTGAAAGTGGAGAGTGAGAAAGTTGGCCTAAAGCTCAACATTCAGAAAACAAAGATCATGGCATCCAGTCCCACCACTTCATGAGAAATTGATGGGGAAACTGTCAGACTTTATTTTTCTGGGCTCCAAAATCACTGCAGATGGTGACTGCAGCCATGAAATTAAAAGACACTTACTCCTTGGAAGGAAAGTTATGACCAACCTAGATAGCATATTCAAAAGCAAAGACATTACTTTGCCAACAAAGGTCCGTCTAGTCAAGGCTATGGTTTTTCCTGTGGTCATGTATGGATGTGAGAGTTGGACTGTGAAGAAGGCTGAGCGCCAAAGAATTGATGCTTTTGAACTGTGGTGTTGGAGAAGACTCTTGAGAGTCCCTTGGACTGCAAGGAGATCCAACCAGTCCATTCTGAAGGAGATCAGCCCTGGGATTTCTTTGGAAGGAATGATGCTAAAGCTGAAACTCCAGTACTTTGGCCACCTCATGTGAAGAGTTGACTCATTGGGAAAGACTCTGACACTGGGAGGGATCGGGGACAAGAGGAGAAGGGGATGACAGAGGATGAGATGGCTGGATGGCATCACTGACTCGACGGACGTGAGTCTGAGTGAACTCCGGGAGTTGGTGATGGACAGGGAGGCTTGGCGTGCTGCGATTCATGGGGTCACAAAGAGTTGGACACGACTGAGCGACTGATCTGATCTGAGCTGAGTCTCTGAGGAGAAGGAGGCTACAGGTCATGGGGTCGCAAGAGTCAGACACGACTTAGTGACTAAGCCACCACTGAGGAAATAGATGAGGTCTCGTTATAAGCAGTTGGAGAGGGAGGTGGGGATGCAACTGAAGAAGCACAGAAGTCTAAAGGAGTCAGTTTCGACAAGGGCATGATCAATAGCATCTGGGGCAAGGAATATGGGTATTCAGACAAATCCACTGGGTACAGTAACAGGGAGATCACTGGTGGCTATATGGAGAGATGGTTGGACTCTGGGTGAAGGAGTCATATTTCAAGGCGCTTTCACATCTGTCTTAGATCACCAACTCCATAGTGAACTTAATGCAAGAATTCAACTCAGTGCATTGATAGTAAACATGAATTTTACCTTGCTTTTTTCTCTGTGTTCTTTGATAAATGTTTTAGCTCTTCCCTTTGAGGGCTTCCCTGGTGGCTCAGCTGGTAAAGAATCTGCCTGCAATGTGAAAGCCCTGGGTTCAATCCCTGGGTTGTAAAGATCCCCTGAAGAAGGGAATGGCTATCCACTTCAGTATTCTGACCTGGAGAATTCCATGGGGTCACATGGAATAGTCCATGGGGTCACAAACAGTCAGACACGACTGAGCAACTTTGATTTCTTTTTGAGGGGCAGAGCAGTCACATAATCAGGCTTTCATTTCTTTTCTGAGTGGGCCCTGAATCCAGCTCACCCAGAAGATTAAAACCATTGAGATTACATTGTCCTGGATTGTTTCACATTTTTTTAACTTTTTTATTTTAGACTGGTAGAGTTAAAAACATAGGGAATAATTTTGCATTTTTCTAACTTGGCTTGTCTCTTAGAACCTCCCTGGACTCCATTCCTATTGAGAATCCAGGACTAAGTGTAAGAGAAAAAATGTGTGCTCTGGAGAGGCTTTGTGGAGTGGTCCCTGAATCCTCTCTGAAGTGTCTATATCTCTCTTTGCTCAGCTCATTTTGCTCCTGAGGTGATTCATTCTCCAGGTCCTCTGCTACTTGTCCCTCAATAGAAATCCTGTGTGAGTATCTTCTCAGAGCCAAATCTGCTGGCTTAGTTCCTATATCACCATCACAATTTCTCTCCTCAATGCAGTGAGGCTGGATAATTAATAAATTGGTAACATGGCACCCCACTCCAGTACTCTTGCCTGGAAAATCCCATGGACGGGGGAGCCTAGTAGGCTGCAGTCCATGGGGTCTCTAAGAGTCGGACATGACTGAACGACTTCACTTTCACTTTTCACTTTCATGCATTGGAGAAGAAATGGCAACCCACTCTGCTGTTCTTGCCTGGAGAAACCCAGGGACGGGGGAGCCTGGCGGGCTGCCTTCTATGGGGTCACACAGAGTCGGACACGTAGCAGCAGTAGCAGCAGCCTTTATGGAACAGTCTGTGGAAGCCTTATATCCTGTTCTTATAAGCACCTCTAATTTGGGCTGATTTGGGTGGCCTGGTGTTGTTATTGGACACTGTTTCTGATTTTCTTGTCACTCAGTGAGCGATACTTCATCACTCTTTGGCATTAGTCGATCCCCCTGATCTGTGTGCACCTAGTGACTCCACTCCTGGCCTCTCCTTGCTGTGTGTAAACATTAAAACTAGGTAATTTATTTTAACTGGAGAATAATTACCTTAAAATGTTTGTGGGTTAGTCACTCAGTCGAGTCCAACTCTTTGTGGCCACATGGTCTGTAGTGCACCAGGCTCCTCTGTCCATGGGATTCTCCAGGACAGAATACTGGAGTGGGCTGCCATTTCTGTCTCCAGGGGATCTTTCTGGCCCAGGAATTTAAGCCAGGTCTCCCTCATTGCAGGCAGATTCTTTACTGGCTGAGTCACTAGGGAAGCCCTTTACTTTAAAATGTTGTGATGGTTTTTGCCATACTTCAGCATGAATTGGCTGTAGGAATACATGCGTCCCCTCCCTCCTGAACCCCCCTCCTACCTCCCTTCCCACCCTATCCCGCTTGGTCAGATGTTACTTCACATCTCCCACAGAATACATTTTACATTTCTGGTGGTGAGAACTTCAGGTGCAGTGCCTGGCCATCAGGGGAGAAGGTTTTGGGAAGGAGGAGAGAGGCTTCTGATGCCTTTAAATTCCTGCCAAAGGGAGGATGCCTCAGCACATCTGCCCTGACTCTACTCCATGGTTAAGAGTTTGCGTGTGATCTCTCCCACAGAAATAGCCTTGGCTTCCATAATAAATAGTATCCTTCAACCTCAACTGCAATTTGCTCACATCTGGAGACCAGAAGCCTTACCATGGCGTCTGCCACAATTACATGAGCAGGTGTAAAACCTTTCTGTTTGTTAGCGGTTGATTTGCTCATCATTTTTATTGAAGGATCATTGACTAGGGACAAGGTCATTACTAACACAAAGGTAAGAATTCACAGAACACAGTAAGTAGAAAAAATAAAAGGCAATTGCCTTCCAGAATTTCTGGGAAGTGAATTAAAACTTGGCTGTTTTCTTAATAGATACAGGTCCTCTCAACCATCATCTAATGACCACTATGCAGTGATCATAGTTACTTCTATGCAAGATGTGAGATGGTTGCCTTTTCTAAACATTGCCCTCCACTTTTGAAGATACAGGATACTTACTTCTGGATTATTCCTAACTGAGGTGAAAGCTACAGTAATGGTTATAGGGATCCCCATGGACATATTTACCAGTCTACAATACATTATTCCTTTCCTATTCCTTAAAAAGTGCTGTTGTCTAGATTTTTATCTTTTGAAGCTTGGGGTATTGAAGAAGGGGAGAAAGAGAAAAGCTAATGAATTCAGCTATTCCCTGATGGCTCAGAGATAAAGAATTTGCCTGCAATGCAGAAGACTTGGGCTTGATTCCTGAGTCAGGAAGATCCCCTGGAGAAGGAAATGGCAGCCCACTCCAGTATCCTTGCCTGGGAAATCCCATGGATGGAGGAGCCTGGAGGGCTATAGTTCATAGGATTTCAAAAGAACTGGACAAGACTGAGTGACTAAATAACAACAAAACAACAAATTGGCTTTACGTTATCAGATCTTGTCCAGGAATGCTTCAGTCAATTTGGTAGTGATTTTGAACTAACACACCTGTTCCACATCTCCCTAAAGGTAGAGATTCAGGCAGGAGGAGCAGATTGTGGATTGTGAATGTGGGCGAGGATATAATTACCTTCAAAATGAAACCACTAGGTGGCATTTCAGGGGGCTCCTAAGAGCTCTGGTCCTTGATGTCTTAGCCCAGAAAGAATTCACCAAGAAGCAAACTGATAGATAAGAAGTGATTTATTAGAATAGGATACTTGTGAGGCTTATGAGTGGGTGGACAAGAGGGTGCTGCCCCAAGAACTTAGAGGGCTACCATTTTACAATCAGAGGAAAAAGTGAAGAGGGGGAAAAGACTACTTTCTTCCTCATTCTTGAGTAGACGTTGTGCTTCCAACATCAGCTCCTCCTCCAAGTTGGGTTGGGGGGTTTTCTTGTCTCTACATGGTCAAGCCAGAACTGTCATGGCACAATGGAAAATTATTTCAGGTTTCAGTATAATGAGGATCTTTACTTTGAAATGTCACTTTTCCATAATTTTTCATCTATGTAGAGAGCATATCCGAGGAGTCATTAATTTACTGAGCTCACTGGGCAGAATGTGGGTCTCATGACACCATTGTTTTGTTGTTTTGGGTCATGTCTCATGCTTCTGCTGCATGATTTTTTTTTCGCTAAGCATGCCTGCTGTTTTATGGTTAAGCAAACATGCTTTCTTGAGTAATCATCAACTAACAGGGTTTACTACACTTTTTCTTTACTTAAAATTCTGTAGTGGGATGAACTATATAATTACCTACTTTGTGCCTATCAAAAACATACTTTCTGGAAGAATACAAGTTTATTCCAATGCTGCTGTCTTTTATGAATACATAGTTGAAGTTCCACACTGGAAATGACTTTCAGAATCACCCAAGAAAACATACATTATAATTTTATAGTCACAATGTGTATCTGACCCACTGAAGATGCTATTCAGTTTGGTTTTTATTCAACTCACTGGATTGGGTCCCAAAATAACCACACTCTCTTGGAGATAAAGACTTGTTCTCAGTGAGGATAACCAAAAGAAAGAGCCTAGTGAGAGCAAGTTAGAAGAAGGGGTGATCTGAGTAAGGCTATATGGGAAGAATTAGCACGTAGCTACTAAAAGGAACTTTAGCTACTAAAGGTAGCTACTTTAAGGCATATTTTTCATATCTTGAGCACTGATAGATTGAACATAAAATCATCATGTTTCATATCTCCATCTGGAATAGCAAAAGGGTAGAATATGTTTGCCAAAATGTACAGATGGTCTTGAAATACCAATAAAGCATGTAATTTAAATCTAAGTGGGGCACATTGTTTACTTAAGAAAAACCAGTCCTATGTAGGGGCTTCCCAGGTGGCACCAGTGGTAAAGAACCTACCTGCAATGCAAGAGTGCTGGTTCAGTCCCTGGGTTGGGAAGATCCCCTGGAGAAGGAAATGGCAACGCACTCCAGCATTCTTGCCTGGGAAATCCCATGGACAGAGAAGCATGGCAGACAGCAGTCTATGGGTGACAAAGAGTCAAACATGACTCAACACGCATGTATTAGTCCTATTTAAGTCATTCTCTAGTGCCTCCTTTGAGCAGGCCTTTATCTTAAAAGACTCTTGTGTGTTAATTGATCAGGTACTTTGGTTCAGAGGATGAAGAATGTCACATACCTTATATTGCAGTCAACAAGACATCAGACATTCCAGCCACCCCCTGAGGGGATTCAGGATAGAGAAAAAACAAGATACCATCCCAAAATGTTGTTCAGTTACTCTCAGTTGTGTCTGACTCTTTGCGACCCCATGGACTGTAGCATACCAGGCTTGCCTGTCCTTCACTATCTCCCAGAGTTTGATCAAACTCATGTCCATTGAGTTGATGATGCCATCCAACCATCTCATTCTCTGTCGCCCCCTTCTCCTCCTTCCCTCAGTCTTTCCTAGCATCAGTCTTTTCCAGTGAATTGGCTCTTTGGATCAGGTGGCCAAAGTATTGGAACTTCAGCTTCAGCATCAGTCCTTCTAATGAGTATTCAGGGTTGATTTCCTTTAGGATTGACTGGTTTGATCTCTTTGCTGTCCAAGGAGCTCTCAAGAGTCGTCTCCAGCAGCACAGTTCGAAAGCATCAATTCTTCAGATAGCTGAGGTGCATATCAAAGGAATGATTTCACTGTGCCCAGACTCTTACATCTTCCCATATGTTGAAAAGTGCTAAATTCATTCACTTGAGATATTTGGTTTTCTTTAATTAACAATTATCCTTTGATAGTCTGACTACCTGGTTTTTATTGCAAAACTCCCATGCATCCTGGATCCTCCCTTACCTCTTTGAAGCAGTCTCTCAGAGCTCTCTGAGAGGCTGTCTTCTGGGCTTAAGCCCTCAGGAAGTCCACTGGATAAAACATAATTATCAACTGAAAAAAAAGAAAGCATGTAACTTAATGTGATGACTTTTTAAGAGTCACATCCTTTGGAAAGGGCTTCCCAAGTGGCGCTAGTGGTAAAGAACCCACCTACCAATGCAGATATAAGAGATTTGAGTTTGACCCCAGGTTGGGAAGATCCCCTGGAGGAGGGCATGACAACACACTCCAGTATTCTTGCTTGAAGAATCCTATGGACAGAGGAGCCTGGTGGGCTATAGTCCATAGGGTCGAAAAGAGTAGGACACAACTGAAGTGACTTGGCACACGTAGCTCGCATATCATTTGGAAAACTGGGATCAGGCATTTTGACATCGAACCCAGTAAATCTCCCTTTCCCCCCAAGCCTTAGTGGGTATTACATTTTCTTTTAGTAGACTTCCTTCCACTAGAGTAGAAGTGACCTTTGGTTCTTTGATAGAGAACAGACTTTTAATTCTTGGTCAATTATAATTTAGGAGGTGATATTGCCTAGTAGTGCATTCAATTGCACTCAATCCTTTTGTGCATCATTGCATCTCGCAGTGAGAAGATTGGATGAGGGAGACAGTGTGAAGGAGAGAGCAAGGCCATTGGAATCAGAGAAGTGGGGGTTGTAATGCTGGCTCCACACGCAAGAGCTCTGTGACCTTGAACAAACTCTCAAAGGTTTGGCATCCTCATTTGCAAACCCTGCAGTGTTATGTGTGGACTTAAAGAGACAGTATAAATAAGGTGCTCAGCACAGTGGGTTCTCAGTAAGCAGAAGCCATTCTAACAACATGAGAAATGGATATTTCCTGCCATATCAGTAAACAAAGGGTGTCATAATCTTCAATGATTGCAGCCACCACCGTTGGTGAGCTATTGAACCCTGAAGGAAGTCAGGAAAGAAAGAATACCTGCCATCTAGCCATCAGACTGCAGCCATTCCCCTCGATGAGCCCTGAGGAAACTCAGGATGTGAAATCACAGGATACTGGCCCCAGAGAGCTGGGATGCATATCAAAGGAACGATTTCTGTGAGCCCAGACTCTTGCATCTTCTCATACACAGGAAACTACTAAATTCCTTAACTTGGGATATCTGGTTTTCCTTTAACAATTATCTTTTGATGTTCAGACTACCTGTCCGTTGTTGCAAAATTTATGTATAACCTGGCTACCTGCCTTGCCTCCTCAAAGCAGTTCTCTCAGAGTTACTTGAGACGGTGTATCCCAGGCCTGAAGTCCTAAAAATTCCTGCTGAATAAAACATAACCCTCAACTTTTAGGTTCTGAGTATTTTTTAAGTCAACAAATGTCATACTATGTACAAGTACAGAGTAAAATCTTCCTGAAGAGTAGGTGCTCCCAAGATGTTAGTTTTCTTAATGTTCTGTGAACATTAAGTAATAACAGAAATGGAGCCTGGGGGCTTCCTGAAGCCCCCTAGGAAGAGGGTAGAATTGCCTCCACCTGGCAAAGGGGCCTTGGACAAGATGGCCTCATAATCCTTTCCGATCTCAGCTTCCAGGATTCCCTACTGAATAGTCTGCTTTTTCTCACAGAGTCTCTACTGAGCATGACGTAGATGAGCCACTGACCTTTCCTTGTGTAGGAGAAGAAGTGCCCCCAACTCTGGAGGACAGGACATAGCTATCACTAACTCTATAGCCCATGAGTGAGTGCTGCTGTTGGAAAGATATGGGTGGGTCACTTTGAAGCTTTTCCTTAACCAACCAGCATGATTGTTGATGAGTCCTGACTTAGCAAGAAGCCCAAGTAAAACATTTTATGAGGTAAAGGACTCGCGTGAGGTGGCTAAATAACATGGAAAAATTGGTAGAGAGGGTAAAAGAGGGTAACGCTAAGCGTGGCTACCACACCCACCGCTGGCAGAATATAAAGAGCTGGAGAAGACCAGGGCTTACACCACAGAAAGGAACCAGGCTTAGAAACAGACCTTCAGAGCTCTGCTCCCTCCAACACCATGTCTTACAGCTGCTGCCTGCCCAACCTGAGCTTCCGCTCCAGCTGCTCCTCCAGGCCCTGCGTGCCCTCCAGCTGCTGTGGCACCACCCTGCCCGGGGCCTGCAACATCCCCGCCAATGTGGGCAGCTGCAACTGGTTCTGCGAGGGCTCCTTCAATGGCAGCGAGAAGGAGACCATGCAGTTCCTGAACGACCGTCTGGCCAGCTACCTGGAGAAGGTGCGGCAGCTGGAGCGGGACAATGCAGAGCTGGAGAGCCGCATCCTGGAGCGGAGCCAGCAGCAGGAGCCCCTCGTGTGCCCCAACTACCAGTCCTACTTCCGGACCATCGAGGAGCTCCAGCAGAAGGTGAGGGGGTGGGCACTGCCAACTGATGAGCTGCCAGTTGAAGAACTACTTATCTAAATTTGACAGACCTACTTCCAAGTGGATTTAAGTTTGGTCAAACCTAATGTTGAAAATGATAAGGACAGAGACATAGAAGTCACTGGCTTACATAAGACACATCATGTCATCCTAGAGAATCGATGTGGGATGCCCCAGCAAGGAGAGGTACAGACAGGGTAGAGGGTAAGGCATTAGACCAAAGTCATAGCAACCTAACACTACTTCTTGTTTAAAACCAGACTGACTGATGCTTTAGTCCTATTATGGTATTCTGGTCTTGTTTTCCGAGCCTATAGCATTAAAAGGGGCTTCCCAGGTAACTCTAGTGGTAGAGAAGCGGCCGGCCAATGCAGGAGATGTAAGAGACATGGGCTGGATCCCTGGGTTGGGACGATCCCTTGGAGAAGGAAATGGCAACCCATTCCAGTATTCTTGCCTGGAAAATTCCATGGACAGAGGAGCCTGGCAGGCTATAGTCCATAGGGTTGCAAAGAGTTGGACACAACTGAAATGACTTTAGCATACAAGCATGGAGCATGCATAGCATTAAAACATAATAATATGCACCTGAATTATTTCTTGGAGCTAGGAATTTCCTGCGTGAATCCTTAGATATTTCAAGATATAACAAGACAGTGTGTCTATAACAAAGTAAAAGAGCCACCAGCTCCAAAATCCTCCCTAGTATACACAGAGCGGGCTTGCATACACATGAGAATTCAGGGTCACAAATATGGGAGTAGAAGTGGGATAAGTACAGAGTGAGCGTAGAAGTGGGGCTTAATGCATCATGTAGGTCAGGGAGGGCTTCTCAGAAGAGGCACTATCTGAGCATGGTTTGAAGGATGAAGAGGAGTTTATATTCAATTGCACAAGCCCTTGATTCTCTGACAGAATTAACTGTCCACCATTCAGTAGTTCTGGCAAAGCGAGTGTCAGAAAGGCGGTGTGGGATTTGAAGATCGTGCACTGATTTCTGCACATTTAGTGAGAATGAGGCACAGTGCTGGAACAAGGGATAAAGTACTGAGTGAGACAGTCTCTTTCCTTCAGGAGCTCACAGTGTAATAGGGGAGATAGGAAACAAATAACCACAGTGAAGGTGATTAGATGTGTAACTGGCTAGGTGCAGTTACTGTGGGAGCACCAGGAAGAAGTGACTCCTGCAGGAACTGGGGAAGGAAGGGGAATGTGGCTTACGTAGAGGGTCTTGCTAGGTGGGTGAAGGCATCCAGGCATTGCAGGTAGAGGCAGAAGCTTTGTGCAAAAGCTTTGTCCAGGGCAATGTGAGGGGAGAGTGGAGAGTGGTCAGCAGGGCTGGAATGGTGGTGTGTGAGCATAGGATAACCAACTTGTCTTTGTTTGCTTGGGTTTTTTTGGGGTTTAGCACCCCACCTCCCACTAAGCAAACAGGAACACTATGAGAGATTTGGTTCCCAGTATGTTCAGTTACTGCAGGAAACAAGAGGCAGACCAAGAAGAGAAGAATTTATGACAAAAGGCACATTTTCTCTTGACTGTTTTAGTTTTGAAATGATCAGTTCTATTAATGAATCCTCCCCTTATCCTCAAACTGAGAATGTGAGAAGACTTGAAGCTTTTTGGAAGGAATATCTGTTTGAAAGAAAATAGTTTTAAATTTTAAGTTATGAGACATTCATTCTTACTACAACTGATTTCACAATTAATCCTGTGCCCAGATCCTGGCCAACAAGGCAGAGAATGCTAGGCTGGTGGTGCAGATCGACAACGCCAAGCTGGCTGCAGATGACTTCAGGACCAAGTAAGATTTCTCTAATGATCAGACCAATTTAGTAATGGACAGGCTGAGTTGCAAAGTGATGAACTTTGTCCTGGAAGCATGCAAGCAGAAGCTGTCTGCGATCATAGTGGGAGGTTTCTTGCATTCAGTGAGTTAGGTTAACTGTCAGTCTCCTCACTGGAAGCAAGCATTCTGTGTTTTAAATTTAGTTTAAAGGAGCTCAAGCAGTCACTATTCACTCTCTTTTTCAACTTAACATCTGGATCAACTTTAAAAGTATATTCCACACAAGTCTCTTAATACAGTTGAGTTATGATCAGCCCATTGGAAAAAGTTAAATGACACAATGAGAGCCAAAATTCATTTCAGAGAATCCATCAGTTTTTCTAGGTATGACCATTATAATCGTCAAGAATCCATTGCATTTTTATGAGACTTTATAGTTTGCAATGTGATTCTACCTATATCATTTTTTCATCTTTGGGCCAACCTGACACATGTTTTTTTTTTTTTTTGGGGGGGTGGTGGAGCAAGATGAAGTAGGAAAAAATAGCCTTATTGCTTTGCCTAGGGGGCCACAGAGGGCTAATGTCCTTAAAACTGTGTGTCCCTGACATGTCAGTTTGGTTCCCATTTTACAGATGAGGAAATTGAGGTTGAGAGAGATTAAAGAGCTTACCACTGTCCTCACGGCAGGGCTGAATCTCACTGCCTTCTAATCCAGTGCTGCTCTCATGATACCAGGTTGCTTCTCAGGGTGGTTGGTAAGGATGGTGAGGAGGTCTATAGTGCTCTAGTGAAGTCACCACCTCACTTGAGAATGGAGGATGACAGGGCTTAGTTGTTAGCAGCCTGTGATGGGGAATCAGAACAAATGAAGTTAAAGGTAGATTTAAACTATACAGTGGCTTCCCTGGTGGGTCAATGGTAAAGAATCTGCCTGCAAAGCAGGAGATGTGGGTTTGATAATCCCTGGGTCAGGGAGATCCCCTGGAGAAGGAAATGGCACCCGCACTCCAGAATTCTGGCCTGGGAGCCAGGCCTGGTTTGCAAAAGAGTCAGACATGACTTAGTGACTAAGCAACAACAAAAACTATACAGGGGTGCCCCACCAATACCTTCTCTGTGGGTCTCAGGGAGGAAATAGCCTTTTCACTCTGTGCAGTGGTCTTTTTCCCTTTCAAAAGACTGCAAAAATTCCAAATATTTCACAATGTAATGAATTAGACCAGGTGAGCCAAGTAAAGCCTAGGAAAAAGTCTTCCTCTTTGACCTCCTTTGACTGCTGTTTGTGTGTGCAAGGTACCAGACAGAGCTGGGCTTGCGGCAGCTGGTGGAGTCAGACATCAATGGCCTGCGTAGGATCCTGGATGAACTGACCCTGTGCAAGTCTGACCTGGAGGCCCAGGTGGAGTCCCTGAAGGAGGAGCTGATCTGCCTCAAGCAGAACCATGAGCAGGTAAGAGAGTCGCAGCCCCTGACATTCCTATACTGAGAGTCCTGTAACTGCCCTGAGCAGGGTAATATAGGTCTTTAGGTCTTTGCTAGACATCCTAGAGCTGAGAACATTTTGCTGGATGCTCAAAACACCCTTGGTGGGTTGTTGGGGAAGCTTACTTATTTTACCTAAAAGGGTGTGGTCATCTAATCTATTTCCATTTGGGGCTAGAACTTTAAAATACTTTCTACTGCTTGATAAGATTGGTTGTCTTCTGAATAGATTGTCTTCCCATTAATGACTTAGACTGAAAGGAGATAGCAAACTTCTTTATGTGTCACCTAGACAGTAGAACCCAAGCTAGAATAAATGGATGGAAGGATGGATGGATAGATAGGAAAATAGAAGAAATGAAGGCACTGAAATAGTGGTTGATTCAGACCTCATGGTTGAATGTAACACTAGGATATCAGAAACATGTCTCAAACATTAGATGTTTAGATGAAGAGGAAAAAACCCCTCATGGACAGGGTGTGATGATAAGAAGACATGAAGTAAATGGGACCAGTTAAGCCTAGTTTCTCTCTATTTAAGTAGCATTTAAGTGGCAACAATTATAAACCAGTTATCATGCCAGGTTTATCACTGAGCAAAGGAAAAGTAAAAAAGAAATGGTAGAATCTTGGAGTGGCAAGAAACATTAGCAATCAAGCAGCCTCATGATACAGATGTGGAGACTCTCAGACAGGAGGCCTGACTCACAGGAAGTAACTTCATCGAGTTTTATATCAATATGTGTCCTAAATTCTAATGCAACCTTTCCACCACAAGAGAATTCATATATAGATTTCTTTCTATGAGTTCATTCTTTCCCCTTCCTCCACCAGGAAGTCAACACCCTGCGGAGCCAGCTGGGAGACCGCCTCAACGTGGAGGTGGACGCCGCCCCCACTGTGGACCTCAACCGTGTGCTCAACGAGACCAGGGCTCAGTACGAGGCCCTGGTGGAGACCAACCGCAGGGACGTGGAGGAATGGTACATCAGGCAGGTGAGCATCTCGGCACGTGGTCTCTCAGGACCCTCAGCCCCTTGGGGCCCTTCAGGTGGGGTCTGATTGTCTCTTCTGCCCTTTGGTGTTTCAGACTGAGGAGCTGAACAAGCAGGTGGTGTCCAGCTCAGAGCAGCTGCAGTCCTACCAGGCAGAGATCATCGAGCTGAGACGCACGGTCAACGCCCTGGAGGTGGAGCTTCAGGCCCAGCACAACCTGGTGGGTACTGATGAGACTCCTGGTGAGGAGGTGAGGTTGGGGAGTCAGGGGCACTGGGATGCCCTCCGGACCACCCTCTCCTGAACTCTTGGAGCTGGTGACTTGTTTGGAAGCGATGGAGAAGCCCCTGAAGGAGCAGCTCTGTGACCTTCCTCCCCTTCCCTCTGACAGAGAGACTCCCTGGAGAACACCCTGACGGAGACGGAGGCCCGCTACAGCTGCCAGCTGGCCCAGGTGCAGGGCCTGATCGGCAACGTGGAGTCACAGCTGGCGGAGATCAGGAGTGACCTGGAGCGGCAGAACCAGGAGTACCAGGTGCTGCTGGACGTGCGGGCCCGGCTGGAGTGTGAGATCAACACCTACCGTGGGCTGCTGGACAGCGAGGACTGCAAGTGAGTACTGAGCAGGTGGTACCCCTGGCATGGTACATGCACAGTCCTACCAAAAGACAAAACGGGGGCTTCCTGGGTCAAGTTTCTGATGCCAATATATCTGCAAAGACTAGAGTTTAATACTGCAGCAGTGGGAAGTGAAGGGTGTTTGCTGCTGTCAAGACCAGGCCTAAAGGTATTGTCTGCTCCAAAAGATACTCCTGAGCCTGACTGTTTCCTCTACTGGTGAGCTTTTGGAGGCTGATGGGTAAATAAAGCTTTGTACCTTCAGCAAAAGGGAAAACAAACCTGTAACCACCATCACATGTACTTGAATAATGCTTTTGGATTTAATCCCCAGTTTCACACCTATTGTTTCATGGACCCTGGCTGGGATTCCCCTGAGACAGGCAGAGTGGGGATCTGAGGATCTGGGGATCAGGGCAACCACGTTATGGATGAGCATTTGAGTATCAAAAAGGGGAGGTTACTCAAACACTTCTAGGGTCCAGCACTTTTTGACTGAGTATTTTCATGAACATGATCTGTGCGGTAGATAATATCAATCTATCTCACAGGTGAGGAGGGATGAAGGGCTTTCCCCACAACTTCAGGCTTATCGATCTGGTTCCATCTCAAGGCTTATTTAGGAGTGATCCGAATAAGACTTGGCTTCCTAAGAAGTCAGAAAATGGCTTCTATTTGTCCCCTGTCTCCTTGGGTTGAACTCGCTCCTTTATTTTTGTTATTATCCATCTTATGCTGATGAGCTAATGGTTCTGTGTCCCAGGCTGCCCTGCAACCCCTGCGCCACGACCAACGCATCATCAGTCGGGTCCTGTGTCACCAATCCCTGCACCCCCTGCGGCCCACGCTCCCGCTTTGGGCCTTGCAACACCTTTGGGTGCTAGACAGCCAGGGCCAGCAGGAGGACTGTGAAGACAGAGGACCATTGATGGACCAGCCCTGCTCTCTGACAGCCATCAGCCATTGGATAGTACCCCAGTCACCACCATAATTCACAGTTTGGAAAGAGAATGTCCAGGCCCACCTGATCCTCTTAATTCAAGGCCAGTTTCTTGTGACCTGATGGTCTGACAGGTTTGGGCTGGGGAGTTGTCACATGAGGAGTTTTGTGGTTCTCTCTGCTGCTTTGATTTGTCTTGCAGTTCCCCAAATCCCCTTGTTAACCTCCTAATAAACTTTCCTCTTGCAAAGCAGTGATGATTCTCATTTGTATTCATTCCTTTTAAAGTGTTCACTCTATGTGTTCATGCTTCATATAAAAGCCACTTGAAAGTGAAGGAGGACTTGTCGTTTAATCCTCTCCTTAAAGGTCTTTATTACCATTTGTTAACATTCACTAAACACAATGTGTCCCAGTAGAGACTCAGGCCAGCAGGGAACCAGTGGGACCACTAAGGCAAGAAGTCTCATCTGAATATGATAAACATGTTAGTTATGGGATCTTACTCAGTAAAGTCCAATGGCTAACATTTCTCAAACATTCCACCTTTCCTTTTCCAAAGGCCTACAAAAGGACAGGCACTAACATTTATTAAATGCCAACCAAGCACTAGAAACTGCATGACTAATTTTTTTCTCTTATGGTTATAGTAAGTAGCAATGTTAGGATCGAACCCAGAGCTTATTCTCTGAATGTCAGTTACATGTGAGGTGTGACTATGAGAGGGTAAAACTGATTTTGAATAAACATCCTTCATGATTTTTACCTGGGAAGGGAGGTTGCTATTAGTACCCCAAACACATCTGCAGAAGCTCTCCTTCAGCAAATACTGAAGAACTCATAACAGTAAAAAAGGGTGATCTCTGTTTCTCTTCTCTCTTGAAATCCACTGGATGGATGAATGGATAAAGATAAATATACATAATGGAAGGAAAACAAAGAAGAAAATCCTGACATTGAGACAACATGGATGAACTTGGAGGGCATTATGTCAGGTGAAATAAGCCAGACATAGAAAGACAAATACTCATGATCCTGCATATATGTGAAATCTGAGTCACATTCATAAAAGCGGAGTAGAATGGTGATTTCCAGGGGCTGAAGGATGGGAGAAATGGGAAGATATTGGCTAAAGGGTACAAAATTTCAGTTATGTAGGAGGAATAAGTTCTGGTGATCTAATGTACAACATTATGATGATAGTTAATAATACTGTGTTGTGTAGCTGAAATTGACTTCTGTTTGTTTCTAAGACAAGCCATTCAAATTCACAGTAATCCAAGTCTATGCCCCAACCACTAATGTCAAAGAAGCTGAAGTTGAACGGTTCTATGATGACCTATAAGACCTTTTAGAACTAACACCAAAAAAAAAAAAAAGATGTCCTTTCATCATAGGGGGCTGGAATGCAAAAGTACGAATTCAAGAGATACCTGGAGTAACAGGCAAGTTTGGCTTTGGAGTACAAAATGAAGCAGGGCAAAGGCTAACGAAGTTTCACCAAGAGAATATACTGGTCAGAGCAAACACATTCTTCCAACAACACAAGAGAAGATTCCACATGTGGACATCACCAGATGGTCAATAACAAAGTCAGATTGACTACATTCTTTGCAGCCAAAGATAGAGCAGCTCTGTACAGTCAGCAAAAAAATGACCAGGAGCTGACTGTGGTTCAAATTATGAACTCCTTATTGCTAAATTCACACTTAAATTGAGGAAAGTAGGGAAAACCACTAGACCATTCAGGTATGACCTAAATCAAATCCCTTATGATTATACAATTGAAGTGACAAATAGATTCAAGGGATAGATCTGATAGACAGAGTGCTTGAAGAACTAGGCACAGAGGTTCATGACATTGTACAGGAAGCAGAGATCAAGACTATCCCCAAGAAAAAGAAATGCAAAAGGCAAAATGGTTGTCTGGGGAGGCCTTACAAATAGCTGAGAAAAGAAGAGAAACTAAAGGCAAAAGAGAAAAGGAAAAATATATCCATCTCTACCTAAATGCAGAGTTCCAAAGGATAGCAAGGAGAGATAAGAAAGCCTTCCTCAGTGATCAATGCAAAGAAATAGAGGAAAACAACAGAGTGGGAAAGACTAGAGATCTCTTCAAGAAAATTAGAGATATCAAGGGAACATTTCATGCAAAGATGGGCACAATAAAGGACAGAAATGGTATGGACTTAACAGAAGCAGAAGATATTAAAAAGGGGTGGCAAGAATACACAGAAGAACTATACAAAAAAGATAGGAATGACCTAGATGTGTGTGATCACTCACCTAGAGTCAGACATTCTGGAATGCCAAGCCAAGTGGGCCTTATGAAGCATCACTATGAACAAAGCTAGTGGAGGTGATGGAATTCCAGTTGAGCTATTTCAAATCCTAAAAGATGATTCTGTAAGGTGCTGCACTCAGTATGCCAGCAAATTTGGAAAACTCAGCAGTGGCCACAGAACTGGACAAGGTCAGTTTTCATACCAATCCCAAAGAAAGGCCATGCCAAAAGAATGCTCAAATTACCACACAATTGCACTCATCTCACATGCTAGCAAAGTAATGCTCAAAATACTCCAAGCCAGGCTTCAATAGTACATAATCCAAGAACTTCTAGACATTCAAGCTGGCTTTAGAAAAGGCAGAGGAACCAGAGATCAAATTGCCAACATCTGTTGAATCATAGAAAAAGCAAGAGAATTCCAGAAAAACATCTACTTCTGCTATATTGACTATGCTAAAGCCTTTGACTGCGTGGATCACAACAAACTGGAAAATTCCTTAAGAGATGGGAATACGAGACCACCTGACCTGCCTCTTGAGAAACCTTTATTCAGGTCAAGAAGCAACATTTAGGACTGGACATGGAACAACAGACTGGTTCCAAATTGGGAAAGGAGTACGTCAAGGTTGGATATTGTCAACATGCTTATTTAACTTATATGCAGAGTATATCATGTGAAATGCTGGGCTGGATGAAGCACAAGCTGGAATCAAGATTGCTGGGAGAAATATCAATAGCTTCAGATATGCAGATGACACCACCCTTATGGCAGACAGAGAGGAAGGAACTAAAGAGCCTCCTGATGAAAGTGAAAGAGGAGAGTAAAAAAGCTGTCTTAAAACTCAGCATTCAAAAAACAAAGATCATGGCATCTGGTCCCATCACTTCATGTCAAATAGATGGTGAAACAATGGAAACAGTGACAGACTTTGTTTTTGGGGGCTCCAAAATCACTGCAGATGGTGACTGCAGCCATGAAATTGAAAGACATTTGCTCCTTGGAAGAAAAGCTGTGAGAAACCTATACAGTGTATTAAAAAGCAGAAACATTGCTTTGTGACAAAAGTCTGTCTAGTCAAAGTTATGGTTTTTCCAGTAGTCATGTATGCATGTGAGAGTTGGACCATAAAGAAGGCTGAGCACTGAAGAATTGATGTTTTTGAACTGTGGTGTTGGAGAAGACTCTTGAGAGTCCCTTGGACAGCAAGAAGATGAAACCACTCAATCCTAAAGGAAATCAGTTCTGAATACTCATTGGAAGGACTGACACTGAAGCTGAAGCTCCAATACTTTGGCCACCTGATGCAAGGAGCCAACTCACTGGAAAAGACCCTGATGCTGGGAAAGATTGAAGGCAGGAGGAGAAGAGGACAACAGAGGATGAGATGGTTGGATGGCATCACCAACTCAATGAAGATGAGTTTGAACAAACTCCTGGAGTTAGTGAAGGACGGGGAAGGCTGGCATGCTGCAGTCCATGGGGTCGCAGAGTCAGATCCAACTGAGCAACTGAACTGAACTTATACTTGAAGTTCTCTAAGAGGATATATCTTAAATATTCTTAAAACAGACACAGTCACATATAAAAGGGAACCATGTAGAGGTTGATAGATAAGTTATTTAGCCTGATCGTAATATTCTTTTCACAATCTATGCACAAAAGTAACAGCATTTAGTTATATATCCAGCAATACCTTAACAGCCCTCTGGGTGATTCTATTACATTCAAATTTCAAGAATGTTAACAGATTTAGCAAATATTGGCAATACATACGAGTATCATGGTATCCTGTTATTTTAAAATCCTGTTTTCTTATTCATAGAGAAAATAAGCATTTGAAATATTTTTTATTAGTCATTTGAGTTTCTTATCTGTAGGTTCAATTTAATTCCACTTGAAGTAATAGCACTTAAAATGTACCTACAACAGTGCCTGGAACTGTCTGAGGTGTCAGGACAAAAGTGAATGAAACTAAGACCAGATCTCAAGGCGGGGAGAGTTCCTTTCAACTGAGGGGAGATGGGCAGTAAAGAATCAAATAAACCTCATCAAGAAAAAAGGGGGTAAGAATCAAATCAACAAAATTAGAAATGAAAATGGAGAAATCACAACAGACAACACAGAAATACAAAAGATCATAAGAGACTACTATCAGCAACTATATGCCAATAAAATGGGCAACTTGGAAGAAATGGACAAATTCTTAGAAAAATATAACTTTCCAAAACTGAACCAGGAAATAGAAAATCTGAACAGACCCATAACAAGCACGGAAATAGAAAATGTAATAGGAAATCTTCCAGCAAACAAAAGCCCAGGACCAGACAGCTTCACAGCTGAATTCTACCAAAAATTTAGAGAAGAACTAACACATATCCTACTCAAACTCATCCAGAAAATTGCATAGGAAGGTAAACTTCCAAACTCATTCTATGAGGTCACCATCACTCTAATATCAGAGTGATATTTGATGCCACAAAAAAGGAAAACTACAGGCCAATATCACTGATGAACATAGATGCAAAAATCCTTAACAAAATTCTAGCAAACAGAATACAACAACATATTAAAAAGATCATACATCATGACCAAGTGGGCTTTATCCCAGGGATGCAAGGATTCTTTAATATCTGCAAATCAATCAATGTGATACACCACATTAACAAATTGAAAGATAAAAACCATATGATTATCTCAATAGATGCAGAGAAAGCCTTTGACAAAATTCAACATCCATTTATGATAAAACCCTCCAGAAAGCAGGCATAGAAGGAACATATACCAACATAATAAAAGCCATATATGATAAACCCACAGCAAACATTATCCTCAGTGGTGAAAAATTGAAAGCATTTCCCTTAAAGTCAGGAACAAGACAAGGGTGCCCATTCTCACCACTACTATTCAACATAGTTTTGGAAGTTTTAGCCACAGCAACCAGAGAAGAAAAAGAAATAAAAGTAATCCAGATTGGAAAAGAAGAAGTATTTTTTCAAACAGTCATCTCACCGTTTGCAGATGACATGATCCTCTACATAGAAAACCCTAAAGACTCCACCAGAAAATTACTAGAGCTAATCAATGAATATAGTAAAGTTGCAGGATATAAAATTAACACACAGAAATCCCCTGCATTCCTATACACTAACAATGTGAAAACAGAAAGTAGGGAAACAATTCCATTCACCATTGCAATGAAAAGAATAAAATACTTAGGAATAAATCTACCTAAAGAAACAAAAGACCTATATATAGAAAACTATAAAACCCTGATGAAAGAAATCAAAGATGACACAAATAGATGGAGAAATATACCATGTTCATAGATCAGAAGAATCAATATAGTGAAAATGAGTATACTACCCAAAGCAATCTATAGATTCAATGCAATCCCTATCAAGCTACCAAGAGTATTTTTCAGAGACCTAGAACAAATAATTTCACAATTTGTGTGGAAATACAAAAAACCTCGAATAGCCAAAGCAATCTTGAGAAAGAAGAATGGAACTGGAGGAATCAACCTGCCTGACTTCAGACTATACTACAAAGCTACAGTCATCAAGACAGTATTGTACTGGCACAAAGACAGAAATATAGATCAATGGAACAAAATAGAAAGCCCAGAGATAAATCCACGCACCTACGGACACCTTATCTTTGACAAAGGAGGCAAGAATATACAATAGAGAAAAGACAATCTCTTTAACAAGTGGTGCCAGGAAAACTGGTCAACCACTTGTAAAAGAATAAAACTAGAACACTTTCTAATACCATACACAAAAATAAACTCAAAATGGATTAAAGATCTAAATGTAAGACCAGAAACTACAAAACTCCCAGAGGAAAACATAGGCAAAACACTCTCTGACATAAATCACAGCAGGATCCTCTGTAAATAAAAGCAAAAATAAACAAATGCGACCTAATTAAACTTAAAAGCTTTTGCACAATGAAGGAAACTATAAGCAAGGTGAAAAGACAGCCTTCAGAATGGGAGAAAATAATAGCAAATGAAGCAACTGACAAAGAATTGACCTCAAAAATATACAAGCAACTCCTGCAGCTCAATTCCAGAAAAATAAACGAAAAAAAATTTAAAAATGGGCCAAAGAACTAAACAGACATTTCTCCAAAGAAGACACACTGATGGCTAAAAAACACATGAAAAGATGCTCAACGTCACTCATTATCAGAGAAATGCAAATCAAAACCACAATGAGGTACCATCTCATGCTGGTCAGAATGGCTGCTATCAAAAAGTCTACAAACAATAAATGCTGGAGAGGTTGTGAAAAAAAGGGAACCGTCTTACACTGTTGGTGGGAATGCAAACTAGTACAGCCACTATGGAGAACAGTGTGGAGATTCCTTAAAAAACTGGAAATAGAACTGCCATACGACCCAGCAATCCCACTGCTGGGCACACACACTGAGGAAACCAGAATTGAAAGAGACACGTGTACCCCAATATTCATTGCATCACTGTTTACAATAGCCAGGACATCGAAGCAACCTAGGTGTCCATCAGCAGATGAATGGATAAGGAAGTTATGGTATATATACACAATGGAATATTACTCAGCCATTAAAAAGAATACATTTGAATCAGTTCTAATGAGGTGGATGAAACTGGAGTCTATTATACAGAGTGAAGTAAGTCAGAAAGAAAAACACCAATACAGTATACTAACACATATATATGGAATTTAGAAAGATGGTAACGATGACCTTATATGCGAGACAGCAAAAGAAACACAAATGTAAATAACAGTTTTTTGGACTCTGTGGGAGAAGGTGAGGGTGGGATGATTTGAGAGAATAGCATTGAAACATGTATATTATCATATGTGAAACAGATCGCCAGTCCAGGTTCAATGCATGATACAGGGTGCTCAGGGCTGGTGCACTGGGATGACCCTGAGGGATGGGATGGGGAGGGAGGTGGGAGAGGGATTCTGGATGGGGAACACATGTACATCCATGGCTGATTTATGTCAGTGTATGGCAAAAACCACTACAATATTGTAAAGTAATTAGCCTCCAATTAAAATAAATTAATTAAAAAAGAGAATCAAATAAGCATAACTGTTTCAAGTGGTAAGTGCTATGAAGAACAATAAAACTAGTGCTATGGACCAAATGTTTTTGTGCCCCAAACTCATATGTTGAGATCCTAATCTCCAATGTGATAGTATCAGGAGGTGGAGCCTTAGGCAGCTGATCAGATACAGGGGTGACGCCTCATGAAAGTTAACCAGGAAGGCTTAATGTTGAATTCACATTTGATCTGCTCTGTGACTTTAACCCTTATCTTGTCACTTTTGTTATTATGTGCTCAGTCTCTTCAGTTGTGTCAGACCCTTTGTGACTCCATGGACTATAGCCCTCCAGGCTCCTCTGTCCATGGGATTTCCCAGGCAAGAATACTGGAGTGGGTTGCCATTTCCTCCTTCAGGGGATCTTCTCAACCCAGGGATCAAACCTGTGTCTCCTGTACTGTAGGTGGATTCTTTACCGCTGAGCCACCAGGGAGGCCCACTGCAGCATTTACTGTTGAATAAAATTCACATATAAGTGGATCCATGAAGTTCAAAGCCCTGTTTTTCAAGGGTCCACTGTATATATATAATTATTATACTATAAAGTTCACCTATATAAAGTATCTAATTCAATAATTTTTATATTTTATAACATTTCATCACCCATTAGTAGCTCTTCCCCATTTTCCCTACCCCCAGGCCTAGGCAATCATCGTTTCTATGGATTTGCCTATTCTAGATATTTGTTGTGAGTGGAATCACACAGTACGTGGTGTTTTGTGACTGACTGCCTTTATGTAGCATCACGTTTAAATTTAGAGCCCAGGAAGAGATAGCCCAGTTTTTTCTTTTTCTTTCTTTTTTTAAAAAAGTCTTCCTGTGGTAATGAACATCTCTTAAAGATTTCTAGGTCACCTTCTCACTAAGGGTGCAGTCTTTTGAGAGATGTTTCTTCATTGGTTTGAGTTCTGACTCTCTCATAAAGACCAAAGGACTTGACCCTGGTCTCTCATTTCTCGAATTTGATTTACTCTTTTTCAATCTAGGCTCTTTCACAGATTCTCTGTGTAAGCTTGAGCAAGTCATTTCCCTCTTTGGGTCAATGTTTTCCCATTTGTAAAACAATGAGTTGAATGAGATGACCACTTGGGCTGTTGGTAGCTCCAACATTCTAAGATTCTAAGCTTCCTCTGACTTAGACATTGTTTCCATAAAAGAATTTCCATCACCATCTATACGTGTGGGGGAAATCTGTTCTAAGAAAGTGGTTCATTTTCTTAGAATGGGCTTGCAGTACTTGGCAGTACATTTCCCTAAGGGTGATGCCTCTTTGCATTCTCTTGACATGAAGCTCAGATCTTGACATGACTTCCCTTGATGAAGCTCACATCAGTCAGTTCATGAGCTACAGGTTGTATGATCCCATAGCAAGCTTGTTTTCCCTTCATCACTTTTTAATAACTCACCTTTGGAATTGGCAAAGTCAGCAGTAATCACAAAGGTGTGAATGCCAATCATGACAGAGACTTTATTTCCAGAATAACAAGCTTGAGTGCGATTTACTGATCGTTTTGGACTAGGATCTTTACTTGTGTCCTTTAAGAACTTTTTATTTCTTTAGAGGACTTGTAAGAATTTCCTTTTGGGGTTTTTAATGTAAATTTTATTTCTTTTTCTTGTGAGGAAGTAATTAATATATACATTTTCAGAAAAATTTGGAGAGGACAAAAGTATAGAGAAGGAAAAGAAAAGCATTCATAATCTTACCATTTAAAAGCATCCAGTGTCATCACTGTAGTGTGGTTCTATTTATCTCTCAATTATCATTGTTAAAGTCATATTTTAAAGTTTGTTATGATGATATTTATTTGTGGTAAGTGTAAAGCTCTTGAGTAGGGTCACCATCATTTGAACAGTTGTGATTCTGAGTTCTTCCAAGTGACAGGATATACTTGTAGCTGAATTGCTCCAAACTGTTAGGATATAATAGTGTCATTGATGTAGAAATAATAGTTGGAATCAGGGAGACAACAAGGAACTTCAGTATTGCTGAATTCTACTTACTTCCACACTCATCCTTCATTCTTCTTCAACAGAGTCTATCTATGGATAACAAGATTTTGTTCGTTTTTATTTTTTCTCACTGACTTTGATTTCTGCCCTGAGGTAATGGCAGATCAGATTGTTGTGAAATTATTCAACATTTCTGCAGCATGGTTATTGGGGCTGGAAATACAGTGAGGATCAGCAGATTTGAGTTCTAACTATATTACCCTAAACAAGCCATTTCTCCATTCTGAACCTCAGTTTCTCCGTTTGTAAAATGAGAGGATTGGGTGAAATGAACATTAAGGTCCCTGACATTACTTGCTCCAAGTTTCCCCCTCTTTTCACTATTTTGGCATTTGGGATCTACCTTAGGAAGTGGAAGGGAAGAAGGGAAGAGCCAAGTGCAAAGCAGTCTTTGATCAGCAGCTGTAGCAGAGATGCTTGGACTCTGCTGCAAACATCCTTCTCCAAGTTCTGTTCTGTCCCTGGCTTGGATGACAATAAGGAGCCTCTTCTCTTCCTGGGCAATGTATATAGGCACACAACTGAATTCTTTCCTCATTGCCTCCCTTTAGGATATCAAATAAGTCTCATTTTATGCTTAGTGGCAAAATAGAAGTAGATGAAATAGAAGTAAAGTTATACACATGGGCAGTTCCAAGTGCTTATGCTTCCTGGGTAATTAGTCCCAAATCACTATTATGAATCATCAAATCCAAACAAGCTTGACATCTTTAAACTGCTTAACACACATTCTAATTATTGTAAAAACTCTATATTGGTAAGACTAAAGCTTTATAATCAGGCATACAAAGTGATTGTGGCAGCACTTTTCTAAATAATGAACATCTCAACTCTGGGTATTTAAGTGTCAGTTTACCAAGGCTCATTTTGGGTGTTAAACAACTTGGGTGCCATATTAGAGATGTCCTGGGGACATAATCAAGTCTCTGTCCATGGTTTCATCTTAGGAGGTCTCTTTACTGCCCTTGACAATTTTGACCTTCACCTTCATGTTGAAGCTCTCTCCTCCCTGACCTTCTGTGAGCCGGTCTGCTCTCCCAGCCTGATCTCTGGTTGGGAAATTCCCCCAAATTTGGTCCTCAGCCCCTTGTTGCTTTTTTCTTCATATACTCTCCTTTGGCTCTCTCTCCAACTGTCACATCTGTACTAGGTTCGTATCTGCCCTTTTCATCCCCAACTCATCTCATGAATTCTAGTCTAGCAACTCCAAGGACTTGTTGAAGATTTCCTGTATGAAAATATACAATGCTAATCAAAATTGCATACAATGCTTATCAGAAATAAACTACATCACTCCTCTCCTTAGAACCTTCAATGGCTCCCCATTTCCTTCCTTTGTCCTTTCCCCTTCATTTCTTCCTCCTTCCCTTCTTCCTTCCCTCCCTCCCCTTCCTTCTTTCTGTCATTGAAGTTAGTTTACCCAAAATATTGTGTTAGTTTCAGGTGTACAATATAGTGATCTGACAATCAAATACATTTCAAAATGATCTCCACAGGTCCGGTGACCATCATACAAAATCACTGCAGTATTCTTGACTCTATTCCACCATTACATCCTGTAACTTATTCAGTTTATAACTGGAAATATGTATCTCTTAATTACCTTCACCCATTTTACCCAACCTCCAAACCCCTCCCCTCTAGCAACCACCAGTTTGCTCTTTGTATCTGTGACTCTGTTTCTGTTGTTGGTTCATTATTTTGTTTGTTTCTTGTTTTTTTAGATTCCGATTATAAGTGGGATGGTAAAGTATTTGTCGTATTCTTTCTGACTTATTTCACTGAGCATGATAGCCTCTAGGTCTACCCAGTTGTTGCAAATGGAACATTTTCCTTTTTTTTTTTTTTATGGCTGAATAGTATCTTTCACACCTTCTTATCCACTCATCTATTGATGGGACATTTAAGTTTCTTCTGTATCTTGGATATTGTAATCAATGCTGCAGTGAACATAGGGGTGCATCTATCTTTTTGAATTAGTGTTTTTGTTTTCTTTGGGTAAATACCTAGCAGTGGAATTTCTGGATATTTTGGTAGTTCTATTTTAAATTTTGAGTGATTGCTATTCTGTTTTCAACAGTGGCTGCACCAATTTACATTCCCAACAACAGCATATGAGTATTCCCTTTTATCCACATTCTCACTGATACTTATTTGTTGTCTTTCTGATGGTAGTCATCCTGAGAGTGGTGAGGTGATATCTCATGGTAGTTTCTAAAAAAATTAATTTATTTGTTTATTTTAGTTTTGGCTCTGCTGGGTCTTTATTGCTGCACAGGCTTTTCTCTAGTTGCAGCGAGAGAGGGCTACTCTCTAGATGTGGTGTTTGGGCTTCTCATTGAGGTGGGTTCTCTTGTTTCAGAATACAGGTTCTAGGGCTTTACACTGTGGTGCACCGGCTTAGTTGCTCCAAGGCATGTGGGATCTTCCCAGATCAGGGATCAAACCCGTGTCTCCTGCATTGGCAGGCAGATTCTTTACCACTGAGGCACCAGGGAAGCCCTCTCGTTATAGTTTTGATTTACATTTCTCTAATAATTATCAATGGAAAGCATTTTTTCATATGCCTGTTGGCCATCTGTATGTCTTTGGAGAAACTTGTATTTAGGTCTTATGCCCATTTTTTGATTGGGTTGTTTGTTTTCTCATATTGGGTTGTATGAGCAGTTTATATATTTTAGAAATTAAGCCCTCATCAGTTGCATCATTTGAAAATACTTTCTTCCTGTCCATAGGTTGTCTTTTCATTTTGTTTATGGTTTCTTTTTCTGTGTAGATATTACATTTAATTATTGATTACATTTTGAGTTTATTTTTGGATATGGTGTAATAAAATGTTCCAGTTTCATTCTTTTGCATGTAGCTCCCTAGTTTTTCCAGCACCATGTATTAAAGAGGCTCTCTTTTCCTCACTGAAAATTTTTGCCTCATTTGTCAAAGATTGATGATATAAGTGTGAGCTTATTTCTGGGATTTCTCTTCTGTCCCATTGATCTATATTTCTGTTTGTGTGTGAGTACAATACTGTTTTAATTTCTCTAACTATGTAGTAAATTTTGAAGTCAAAAGGCATGATACTTTAGACTTTTTCTTTCTCAAGACGTCTTTGATTCTCAGGGTCTTTTGTAGCTCTATACAAATGTTAAGGTTATTTGTTCTAGTTCTGTGAAAAATTCTGTTGGTATTTTGATAGGGATTGCATTGAATCTGCATATCTTTGGGTAATACGAACATCTTTATAAAATTAATTCTCCTGGTCCATGAACACAGTATATCTTTCTCTTTATTTGTATATCTTCAATTTCTTTCATCAAAGTCTTACACAGGTCTTTCACCTCTCTGATAGATTTATTCCTAGATATTTTATTATTTTTGATACAATTATAAATGGAGTTGTTTTCTTAATTTCTCTTTCTGATAGATCATTTTTCATGTATAGAAACACTACAGATTTATATGTGTTAATTTGTATTTTGCAACTTCACTGTATTCGTTTATTCTATTTTTTGGTGGCATCTATAGGGTTTTCTGTGTGCTGTGTACTAAGTCGCTTCAGTTGTGTACAACTCTTTGCGACCCCATGGACTGTAGCCCACCAGGCTCCTCTGTCCATGGGATTCTCCAGGCAAGAATATTGGAGTGGGTTGCCATTTCTTCCTCCAGGGGAATCCTCCCAATCCAGGGATTGAACTCCCTTTCTTATGTCTCCTGTATTGGCAGGCAGGTTCATTACCACAACACCACCCGGGAAGCCCGTACAGTTTTCTATATATAGTATAAAGTCATATACAAGTTATGAAAGCTTTCTTTGTTCCTTTCCCATTTAGATTTCTTTTCTTTTTGTCTTATCTAATTGCTATGACTAAGACTTCCAATAATATGCTGAATAAAAGTGGCACAAAAGGCATCCTTGTCTTATTTCTGATCTTAGAAGAAATGTTCTTAGCTTTTCACCACTGAGTATGAGGTTAACAGTGGGTTTATCATATATGGGCTTTATTAAGTAGAAGTATATTCCCCTCTATGCCCACTTTGTTGAGATTTTGTATCATGAATAGATGTTGAATTTTGTCAAAAGCCATTTCTGCATCTATTGAGATGATACATGCTTTTTATTTTTCCTTTAGTTAATGTGGTATAACATATTGATTGATCTGGAGATACTGAACCATCTCTGAATCCCTGGGATAAACCCCACTTAATAATGGTGTGGATCCTTTTAATATATTGTTAAATTTAGTCTGCTAATATTTTGTTAAGAATTTTTACATCTGTGATCATCAACGATATTTACCTGTAACTTAATTTTTTGTAGTGCCTTTGTCTGATTTTGGGATCAGGGTAATTCTGGCCTAGTAGAAAGAATTGAGAAGCATTCCTTCCTCTTCAATATTTCATAATATTTTGAGAAGCAAGTACCAAATTTCTTTAAATGTTTGGTAGGATTGACCTATGAAGCCAACTGGCCCTGGACTTTTGTTTGTTGGGAGGGGTTTTTTTTTTTTTTTTTTTTTTTTGCTTTTTTCTGATTCAACTTTGTTACTTGTAATTGGTCTGTTCAGATTTTCCATTTCTTCAATCTGAGAAGTTTTATGTTTCTAGAAATTTATCCATTTCTTCTTGGCCATTTAATTTGTTGGTGTTTAATTTTAGTAAACTCATGATAATTTGTATTTCTGTGGTGTTAGTTGTAACTTCTCTTTCATTTCTGGGTTTTTGGGGCCTTCTCCTTTTCCTTGATGTGTTTAGTTAAAGTTTTATAGATTTTTAAAAAATATTAAAAAAACCTGCTTTTAATTTCATTAATCTTTTCAATTTTTTTTTTTTTTAGTTTCTATACCACTTATTTTCATTCTGATCTTTATTATTTTCTTCCTTCTAGTAACTCTGGACTTTATTCTTTTTCTAGTCCCTTTATGTAGAAGGTTATGTTGTTTATTTGAGATTTTTCCTATTTCCTGAGGTAGGGCTATATTGCAATACACTTCCCTCTTGGAACTGTTTGCTGTGTCCCATAAATTTTGGATTGTTGTGTTTCATTTTCACTTGTCATAGAGTACTTTTGGATTTCCTCTTTTACTTCTTCAGTAATACTTTGATTGTTGAGTAGCATGTTGTTTAGACTCCACATATCTATTTTTTTCAGTGTTCTTATAACTGATTTGTAGTCTCATATCATTATGGTCAGAAAAGATGCTTGACGTGATTTCCATTTTCTTTAATTTATTGAGACTGGTTTTGTGGCCTAACATATAATCTATTTTGGAAAATGCTCCATGTTGATGTGAAAAGAATATGAATCTGATGTTTTGGGGTGGCCTGTATACATCTATCAAGTCTATATAATCTAATATATCATTCAATGCCAATATTTCCTTATTAATATTTTGTTTAGGTGATCTATCTATTATATAAGTGGGGTAGTGAAGTGTCCTACTATTATTGTATTGTCGTCTATTTCTCTGTTTATGTCTGTTAGTATTTGCTTTATGTATTTAGGTGTTGCTAAGTTGGGAGCAGGTATTATATCTTCTTGCTGGATTCATCTCATTATTATTATATAATGTCCTTTGTCTCTTGTTACAGTCTTCATTTTAAAGTCTATTTTGTCTGATGTAAGTATTGCTACCCCAGCTTTCTTTTTATTTCCATTTGTGCAGAATACCTTTTCCCATCCCCTCTGTGTGTGTCTTTATATCAGAAGTGGATCTCTTGTAGACAGCAAGATTGTTTTTTTAAAAAAACCCATTCAGCTACATGTAAAATAATTGCTTGATTATTGGTTGTCCTGGATCTTTGTTGCTGCAGGCAGGCTTTCTTTAGATGCAGTGAACTGGTACTACTCTCTAGTCGTGGTGCTCAGGTGCTCAGGCTTCTCATTGCAGTGGATTCTCTTGCGGAGCATAGGCTCTAGAGTACAGGCTCGTTAGTTGTTGTGCATGGGCTTAATTGCTGTGTGGCATGTAGGGTCTTTCCAGATCAGGGATTGAACACTTGTCCCTTGCATTGGCAGGCAGATTTTTAACCACTGGACCATTAGAGAAGTCCCCCATTGAGCCAAGGAGTGATCAGTTCCTTTAGCATTGATCAGCTAGTCAACCCTAAAGGAAATCAGTCCTGAATTTTCATTGGAAGGACTGATGCTGAAGTTGAAGCTCAAATACTTTGGCCACCTGATGTGAAGAGCTAACTCATTGGAAAAGACTCTGATGCCAGGGAAGATTGAAGTCAACAGGAGAAGGGGGTGGCAGAGGATGAGATGGTTGAATAGCATCATCAACTCAATGGACATTAATTTGAGCAAAATTTGGGAGATAGTAGAGGATAGAAGAGCCTGGCATGCTGCATTCCATGAGATTGCAGAGTTGGCTACAACTTCACAACTGAATGACAACTGCTTTTGTGGACTGAAATACATGGAGAGATAAGCATATAAGTCATGCAGTGTTATGCTCAAAGTGAAATGAAAGCTAAGAGAAGAGGCAGAGATAACTTAGGGAAAGAGGTAGTTCATTTATTTAAGCAGCATGGTATGATGGAAAGAATAGAGATTTGTGTTGGAATCCTGGCTTCACAATATATTAATCCCTGTCCTGTATGTCTCCATTTGCCCATCTGTACAATGGGGATATAATCAGGTACCTTGAAGGGTCATGGTGAGATGTGAATAACAGCATGATTGTGAAGAGTGTCTAGTACCACTTTGGGCTAGTACAGGTATTCAACAAGTATGAGCTCCTTCTGACCACAGCCCTGGTCCTGTCTTCTGTTTCTCATAGTGCCCTGTATGAACTTTGACCCTGGTGACCATCTGCTATTTTATTGATTGACATGATTATGGATATGGTTCCTGATACGCCTATCATATCAGGAAACAAAACCACTAGGAACTATTTTAATGGTCTGAGAGGATCTTCCTTGGTGGCTCAGATGGTAAAGAATCCAACTGCAATGCAGGAGACCTGGATTCGATCCCTAGGTTGGGAAGATCCCCTGGAGGAGGGCATGGCAACCCACTCCAGTATTCTTGCTTGGAGAATCCCCATGGCCAGGGGAGCCTGGTGGGCTACAGTCCATGGGGTCACAAAGTCGGACACAACTGAGTGACTAAGCAAAGCACAGCACAGCACAGAAAGAATCTATTCCTCTTTCTAAAACCATGAATTTGGAATTTGACTTAGCGAATGATAAATGGGTAAGGGTTGTTTGTCCATCTCAGCAAGAAGAGCCAGAGACTTGCCACAGAGTCAGGGCTGTCAAGCCAGAAAGAGCAGAAGCAATAGTGTCCCTGGACAGACCACACCCCAGTAATGAAGGTCAGGGCTTTCATGAGTCCAGCCCTTTGAAGCCACACCATGAAGCTCTTATTTCACTGATGCCCAGCATGGAAGAGGAGTTCTGACTTAGCAAGAAGCCCAAGTAAAGTCTTTTATGAGTTGAGGGACTCTTCTGAGGAAACATAGCAAACCAAGGGGAGGGGCTTTTGACAACCAAATGAGTAAGAAAAGAAGGGTTGTCTTCCACATCCACACCCTCTGCAGAGGGGGTATAAATGCTCCCAAGAGGAAGGAGACTCACAACTCTGGCTTGGTGAACTTGGACTCTTGTGTTCAGTCGGGCACCTTGCTCCCTCCAGCACCATGTCTTACAGCTGCTGCCTGCCCAACCTGAGCTTCCGCTCCAGCTGCTCCTCCAGGCCCTGCGTGCCCTCCAGCTGCTGTGGCACCACCCTGCCCGGGGCCTGCAACATCCCCGCCAATGTGGGCAGCTGCAACTGGTTCTGCGAGGGCTCCTTCAATGGCAGCGAGAAGGAGACCATGCAGTTCCTGAACGACCGTCTGGCCAGCTACCTGGAGAAGGTGCGGCAGCTGGAGCGGGACAATGCAGAGCTGGAGAGCCGCATCCTGGAGCGGAGCCAGCAGCAGGAGCCCCTCGTGTGCCCCAACTACCAGTCCTACTTCCGGACCATCGAGGAGCTCCAGCAGAAGGTGAGGGGCTGGGCACTCCATTGCCTCCAGCAGGAAGTTGTAGGGAGGGAATCCGAGATGTGGTTAAGGAACAATATAAGCTATTCGATTGCCATTTTGCTTTTTCATTTTGTTTTCCTGAGGGTCCATTTTAGGACCAGGACTGTTAGATCTGAGTATTTGCATAGTGTTAGCCTTTGTGGAGGTAGCAGCACTTTGCATAAATAAGCTGTAATTAAAAGCTGCCTCTGAATGCTTCCATGTATTTGCCGACTCTGGAATTATTACCCTGAGGTGTGAGAAAAGACAGCCCAAGAAGGAAGCTGAGAAAGCGAGACTTTTTGTAAGAACTGGGCCAATTTCTTTCTCCCTTATCTGGGCTTTTGGCTGCTCTAACCACTTGTTGATGTCCTCTTCTGGGTACTTAATTATCCTGACTCCATCATCTTGATCTAGAAGCCTCTGGGCTTCTCCTGGTGCCCAGTGCCCAGTGAGGGCATAGAATAGTTGATTAGAACTTGAAAAAGTGTAAGCTCCCTAGGAGGACCCAGCTATCCAGGATGGCTGGGCGCACATGGCTCTGTCTCTGACTCAAGCCCCTCCAATTGCTAGCCGACATATTTATCTTCTCCATTGAATTGAAAGTTTCTGAGGGCAGGATTTAGTGCTTACTCACTTTTGTATCTTTAGCTCCTGCAACCATGCCAGACATAGAGTAGGTTTTTAAAGAGAAACAATGTTAGTTATTATTATTATCAGCTTCTCAATATTTCTTATTAGGAAAGAAAAGGAAAAACTGTGTATGTACTGATACTTTCCTGGCATATGTCTGCATTCTTCCTCCCTCAAGTTTGAGCTCTCTAATATTGAGCAAGTATTGCACATGGGCAGTAATCTTAATATAAGATCCACTGTGATTTCTCATTCTATTTCTTCCATGTAAGTGAATTAGTAGGGATGCTGTTAACTAAAGATAACCAAGCTCATTCTAGAATGTTTTGGGTCTTCTAGATCCTGTGCAGCAAGTCTGAGAATGCCAGGTTGGTGGTACAGATTGACAATGCCAAGCTGGCCTCAGATGACTTCAGGACCAAGTGAGTGGGAAAGGGGGCTGTTGTCTTGCCTCTTTGCTCTCCTTCCTCTTAACCTGTCTTCTATAACAACAAACATTGACAAAGTTTTGCTAACCAGAACTCGGAAACCCTTCTCCAGAGTCAGACTCCTTGCCTGCTTTTCTTTTCAGAGGACATCTTTGAATCCCATCCAGTGTAGAAGTCATGGTCCCCTGATGCTCCACTAAACACAGAATCCAATTAGGAGACTGGAGGAAGTATATTAATTTTGGAAATCTCATGGTTTATGGGTTTTTATCACATTAAATCCACTGTCTCTTCATTTATTAGAAAATACTTGTTGGTGTTCAGTCACTCAGTCATGTCCAGCTTTTTGTGACCCCAGGGACTGTAGCACGCCAGGCCTCCCTGTCCATCACCATCTCCTGGAGTTTGCCCAAGTTCATGTCCATTGCATTGGTGATGCCATCCAGCCATCAGTCCTTCCAATGAATCAGGTGATCAGAATACTGGAGCTTCAGCTTCAGCATCAGTCCTTTCAATGAGTCAGTTCAGTTGCTCAGTTATGTCTGACTCTTTGTGATCTCATGGACTGCAGCACACCATGCTTCCCTTTCTATCACTAACTCCCAGAGCTTGTTCAAACTCATGTCTGTTGAGGTGGTGATGCCATCCAGTCATCTCATCCTCTGACACCCTCTTCTCCTTCTGCCCTCAATCTTTCCTAGCATTAGGGACTTTTCCAATGAGTTGGCTGTTTGCATCAGGTGACCTAAATACTGGAGCTTCAGCTTCAGCATCAGTTCTTCCAATGAGTATTCAGGGTTGATTTCCTTTGGGATTGACTGGTTTGATCTCCTTGCTGTCCAAGGGACTCTCAAGAGTCTTCTCCAGCACCACAGTTCAAAGGCATCGATTCTTACCAGTGCCTTTTCCTCCAGGCACTTTGGCTCCATGTTGAAAACTTGAGTCAACGAGATGGCTGTAAAAACCACAAGCCCCAACTCCCAGATGTCTGACAAATCAAACCAAACTAGAGTCAAGGCCAGGCCTGACCCTGATTCTCTGCATCACAGGTACGAGACAGAGGTGTCCTTGAGGCAGCTGGTGGAGGCAGACCTGAATGGCCTGCGTAGGATCCTGGATGAGCTGACCCTGTGCAAGTCTGACCTGGAGGCCCGGGTGGAGTCCCTGAAGGAGGAGCTGATCTGCCTCAAGCAGAACCATGAGCAGGTGAAGCTCCCTAACAGGACCAAACTTGCTGAGGCCTGTTTCCAACCACAGTGGGGTGCGGGAGAGGCTCAACTAGCTGAGGAATCTGTTTTCCAAACAAAAAGGGATTTGTAGAGAATGAGTCATCTGATAGGAAGCAAGGGTTTTTCTGCTGGTGGCGAGAATGAGGGTGAAGGAAGTTGGCAAGCTCAGTAATAAGGAAAGGTCAACAGCCAGGCAGCACCCACAGCCTCTTCCATTCCCACGGTGGAGCACATGGGGCCACAGAAATCTTTTACCCCAATTCTTCAATTAGTCACTGGGGACACCAGCAAGACCACCCTGTAGAGAGGGCTGAGCTGGAAAAACAACCCCACTCTACTCATTCAGAGCTCCTTCTGTTATTCGAGGAAAAGCACTCACATCATTGCTTCATTAGTTGCATGATAAAGAAGACAGATATTTTGTGCAAATTTTAAAATCCAGAACAATGTAAATGGTGATAGTTAATATTAATTGAGTGCTTGTTGTGTGCCAAACACTGTGCTAAGTGCTTTAGAACTCCAGAGATAGTTCTCATCTTACAGATGAAGCACTTGAGGTTTCTAAAAGCTTCTAGTCTAGAAAGTGGTAGGCATGAGATCCAATTCATTAGCCTTGAAATGAGCAGATAACTATTTCCTTTATCAAAAGCTAAACTGGTGAAATCAAGAAATGACCAGTTAGGTCTATTCTCTGCCAGGATGGCAGATTATGAAGTACGCATTCTTTGCTTCCTCTTTAGCTGGGTTGTATCCTTTATTTTTTTTTAACTCACAGCTAAGATTCAAACCATAGGCTATATGGTATACTGGCAAGAACACTAGACTGGGTGTTTGGGCTTTTAAAATTATGGTCTAGTGCATCTCAACTCAGTCCAAACCACTGCACCTCCAAGTAAGAAGTGGTATACTGAGTACAAGGGTGGAAAGAGGCCATGGACTTGAAAGCACTCTGTAAAGTAGAAGACACAGGTTACTCACTGAATATAGAACCCAGTTAATGAGAGGATCAGAGGGAATGGGGCTTCTGAAAGCTTAAGAATAATCACCAATGGAATTGCACTCTCCCAGAAGAGAGCATCAGGATCTTCTGAGATACTTTGAATTGTCCCCTTCCTCCACCAGGAAGTCAACACCCTGCGGAGCCAGCTGGGAGACCGCCTCAACGTGGAGGTGGACGCCGCCCCCACTGTGGACCTCAACCGTGTGCTCAACGAGACCAGGGCTCAGTACGAGGCCTTGGTGGAGACCAACCGCAGGGACGTGGAGGAATGGTACATCAGGCAGGTGAGCATCTCGGCACGTGGTCTCTCAGGACCCTCAGCCCCTTGGGGCCCTTCAGGTGGGGTCTGATTGTCTCTTCTGCCCTTTGGTGTTTCAGACTGAGGAGCTGAACAAGCAGGTGGTGTCCAGCTCAGAGCAGCTGCAGTCCTACCAGGCAGAGATCATCGAGCTGAGACGCACGGTCAACGCCCTGGAGGTGGAGCTTCAGGCCCAGCACAACCTGGTGGGTATTGATGAGACTCCTGGTGAGGAGGTGAGGTTGGGGAGTCAGGGGTACTGGGTTGCCCTCCAGACCACCCTCTCCTGAACCCTTGGAGCTGGTGACTTGTTTGGAAGCGATGGAGAAGCCCCTGAAGGAGCAGCTCTGTGACTTTCCTCCCCTTCCCTCTGACAGAGAGACTCCCTGGAGAACACCCTGACGGAGACGGAGGCCCGCTACAGCTGCCAGCTGGCCCAGGTGCAGGGCCTGATCGGCAACGTGGAGTCACAGCTGGCGGAGATCAGGAGTGACCTGGAGCGGCAGAACCAGGAGTACCAGGTGCTGCTGGACGTGCGGGCCCGGCTGGAGTGTGAGATCAACACGTACCGGGGGCTGCTGGACAGTGAGGACTGCAAGTGAGTAGGAGGCTAGTAATGGTCTCCTTGGGGGCTCGTGAGGTGGCTATGAGGATGAAAGATCTTCTTGATGGAAATTAACTTATAGTTTCAAGCTTTTGACTGGAGGCACTCAGGACGTAGCAATACAATACTCTTATACAAAGTGTGTTTCATATCTTTCTAACTCTTCATTTCACTTTCCTGTAACATGCTGTAATGGTGTTCTGCCTTCAGGCTCCCCTGCAACCCATGTGCCACAACCAACGCTTGTGAAAGGCCCTGCATCTCCAATCCTTGTGTCTCACGTGCTCGGTGTGGACCTTGCAACACCTTTGTGCACTAGAGGCCTCAGTGCCAGCAGGAGGTCAAGGGCTCCAAAGTCACATCTCAGTTCCACTTCTGGGAGCAGCCTTCAACCAGCATCAGCTTCCACTGAATTCCCAGCTAGATCCTTTAACACAAGAGGCTGCAAAGTCCACCAATGGCTCAGTCTGTCTTCTGAGTCCCACGAAGAAATCTACAGCTGAATCAAGTAATGTCTATGCTTACAATGATATATTTGCTTAATGTGTTATGCTCTAGCAAATACTTATCTGTGATTTTAAATAATTACATTAAGTATGATTGAGCTGGTAGGCAAGCTGTGAAACTGAACATAATTGGAATAAATCTTCCTTGTCACTCTTTTGGTCTTTGGAGAAGTGATAAATATCCCTTGTTAATCTCTTAATAAATTCTTATTCTGGCACAAAAATAGTAATTGTCCTTTTCATTCATTCATTTCAAAATTGGGTGTCTTCTGTAGATAAAACAGAATCAGTGTTCTTCCCATCAGATGAAGGAGTCATCACCCCAATAGATGGTCTGTTGTTCAGTCACTAAGTTGTGTCTGACTCTTTGTGACCCCATGGACTGCAGAATGCCAGGCTTCCCTGTCCTTCACTATCTCTTGGAGTTTGTTCAAACTCATGCCCATTGAGTCCGTGATGCCATCCAACCATCCCATCCTTTGTCATCCCCTTCTCCTGCCTTCAATTTTTCCCAGCATCAAGGTCTTTTCCAATGAGTCAGCTCTTCACATCAGGTGACCAAAGTACTGGGGCTTCAGCTTCAGCATAAGTCCTTCCAATGAATATTCAGGGTTAGTTTCCTTTAGGATTGACTGGTTTAATCTCCTTACTGTCCAAACTACCCTCAAAGATATCTCCCTCTGCCATGGATTTTGTGTTTTGGAGGAAGATGATAGGAAAGGGATGACAAATCCACCAGAGAGTATCTGCAAGCATTTTCTGTCAAGTTCTTTAAAGGGAATCTGAGAGAACCACAGGAAGGGAACATCAGCATCAGGTACCACTCTGCCCTCAAGGAGCAGAGTCCTGTAGGACGGAGAACAGATGTTTCTAATCTACTCCAAGATTTGAGAATCAGCTCTTTTCAGCAGAGAGGATCACTGTCTGAAATATCGGCAGAGGACCACATGCACAAAACAATTCTTTAGAGTTTGGTAGAGAAGAATCAGTAGAAAATATTTAAAAAAATCAACTTCCAAAATGATTAACATGGATACAAGATAGGTCTCAAATCCACATAGAAAGTCACATCATCATTATTAATAAATGTTGCTTGTTTAGAATAAGAAGAGAAATAAATGGGTCTGAAACTCTCTAGTTCTAGTTAAAAAACTCTCTAGTTTTTTAAATTGTCTTTCAGCAGCAACAAAGAGGCAGGAAGAGAAAAAGAGAGCTCTCTCACAGGTAAGGTCCTTCCATTCAACTCTGGGCACTCCAGGCTTAAGATCAATTTCTTTCTTCCATGGGGGCCTCAGCCCACCATCACCAAGGTCGTCAGTTCCTAGACACAGTGCTGTCATAGCCCAGAAGCAAGAGTACTAGAACCTGGGAACTGCCTCCCAACCCCTCTCTTCCCTCCACGTGAAACATGCAACACAAGGCTGGGACGAGTCTTACTCACCAGATGACAGCGTCAGATGTTGTTTACTTCCTTAAATTTCAGCCTGTTCCTTTGAGAGAGCACCTGGGGCTGGTGTCTCATGCTATGATGATCCCTGTACTTGGAGGCGTGGCATACATACACATAATAAAAGAAAAAAAAGTCACCAGAGAAGCCCCGTACATGTAACAAGCCTTAGTATTATTGCCATTGACCCTTTTAACCTTGAATACTAATTCTTGGGCTCTGAGTCTAATTTTAAGATTGTATATTCCCAGCTTCCTCTTAGGTCCTCTTTCCCTCCCTTTAACTGGTGTAACCTGGACTCCTGTTTTTCAATGTGGAGCTGGGGGTCATACAAGACTAACCTCCCCTTCTGTAGAGATGACAAATCTCTCCCGTTATTCCTGGTGTCCCTCTTCCCTGCTTGCTCATGGAATTCTAGGACCCAGAGTAGCATGAGTTTGACATGAGAGGAGGAATCATAGAGACTGTAATGTGATGGGGAGCCTTGTGGTGAGCAATGAAAAGAATATTGTCTGTGGGGAAATGTGGGAAGATGTGGGGTGAGGAATGTGGGATGGTCTGCCACATCTCTCCTGGATGCCTGTTTTAACCTCTTGTCCCTTACAGGCACCTGCATTAGTTCCCTTTTGAGGGTAGCTATATATGGGTGGCTCTGAGAAGGAGTCACTCACAGGATGGATTATTAAGAGGCTCAAGGGAGGACCTTGAGCAGAAGCAACCTGGAAACACCTAGGACCTCCATTTGGCCAAGAAGATGTGGAATATCCACCTGTGGGGATTGCCGTTTGCTCTGGAAAATCCTATAGCTGCTAAGGTCCAGAAGTCTTGTTCCATTGTTCTGTTGAAGAAATTAACAGAATTGTTCTCAGTCAGTTCAGTCACTCAGTCATGTTCAACTTTTTGTGACCCCATGGACAGCAGCACACCAGGCTTCCCTGTCCATCACCAACTCCTGGAACCTGCTCAAACTCATGTCCATTGAGTCGGTGATGCCATCCAACCATCCCATCCTCTGTCATCCCCTTCTCTTGCCTTCAATCTTTCCCAATATCAGGGTCTTTCCCAACGAGTTAGGTCTTCGCACCAGGTGGCAAAAGTATTGGAGCTTCAGCTTCAGCATCAGTCCTTCCAAGGAATATTCAGGACTGATTTCCTTTAGGATGGACTGGTTGAATCTCCTTGCAGTCCAAGGGACTCTCCAGAGTCTTCTTCAACACCACAGTTCAAAAGCATCAATTCTTCGGTGCTCAGCTTTCTTTATGATCCAACTCTCACATCCATACATGACTACTGGAAAATCCATAGCTTTAACTAGACAGACTTTTGTTGTCAAAGTAATGTCTCTGCTTTTTAATATGCTGTCTAGGTTTGTCATAGCTTTTCTTCCAAGGAGCAAGTGTCTTTTAATTTCATGGCTACAGTTACCATCTGCAGTGATTTTGAAGCCCAGAAAATAAAGTCTGTCAGGAGCCTTCATTTCCTCTCAGGAGCCTTCATTTTTCATCCAAGTCCTTGACTTTTTCTAGAATAGTCAAATCATTTTCAAGAAGCCAATTTTGCATGGTTTTGGGTGCACCTTGGTGATGGACAGGGAGGCCTGGCGTGCTGCGATTCATGGGGTCACAAAGAGTCGGACACGACTGAGCGGCTGATCTGATCTGAAGGTGGGATCTACTCCATGAAGTCCTAGAATACAAAATACTGTTGATGTTGAAAAAGACTCAATCCCAACCCCTGCCTCAGGCCACTGTTTGTTACTCATCTGCCCATTTTGAGGATTTACCCCATGTCCATGCCTGGTGGGTGGGACAACCTTGATTATCCAACTTGCAGAAGAGGAACTTGCTCACGGGTGGGGTGGTCTGGTTCCAGAACACCTGCTCCCAGCTGCACTCCCAGCCTGTGGGTCTTGTGCTGGTGAGGGCCCAGAATAGCAGAACTGCTGTGGGTATTGGTACTTCCTTCTCAAATGTCCTCTTATCCACAGCCACATCTGGGCTTGTTCTATGTGCCAGCCCGGGATACATAGGCATCACTATCTCCATTAAAATAAAGCTTCATTGATGGATAACTGACATACAATAAACCTCACATATGTAAAGCATGGAGAAGGCAATGGCACCCCACTCCAGTACTCTTGCCTGGAAAATCCCATGGGTGGAGGAGCCTGGTGGACTGCAGTCCATGGGGTCGCTGAGAGTCGGACACGACTGAGTGACTTCACTTTCACTCTTCACTTTCATGCATTGGAGAAGGAAATGGCAACCCACTCCAGTGTTCTTGCCTGGAGAATCCCAGGGATGCGGGAGCCTGGTGGGCTGCTGTCTATGGGGTCGCACAGAGTCAGACAGGACTGAAGCGACTTAGCAGCAGCAGCAGTAGCATGTAAAGCATGCAGTTTGGTAAGTTTTGACAACTGTACACACCAGAGAAGCATCGCCACACATATCCACCATCCCCCAAAGTTTCCTTGTGCTGCTTTACAATCCTCCCACTCCCACTCCTTCACCAGCCCCTTCTCCATTCTACAAATAGGCAAATTGAGTTTTCTGAACATCTGGAGCAAGAACACAGACCGCCTGGCTCTTCCCTTCTTCCTGCATATGTGGCTCATAAGGTCAGCAAGGTGGCCAGTAGCAGCAGTATAGGGCTTCCAATGCTTGATAAGAGAGGAGCTTATATCTATTTACTGCCTACTTTTTGCTTTAAACCAGGGAGAACGGGGAATTATGGTCACTCCGTAGATGGAAAGCTGAGAGTAGATTAAGGAAACTTGGCCAAAACCTGCAGGTCAGCGGTGGAACCAGGTTCTCATCTTCCTATCCGTGAATCTGGCTTTTTCTCCCCATTCCAGCTTGGATCTGGTATGGTTGCCTTCACTTCCATGCATTCAATGGAGCTGTTTTTAAAAAATTGTTTATTTATTTGACTGTGTTGGGTCTTAGTGGCAGCACACAGGATCTTCACTGCATCATGAGGATATTTTGTTGCAGTCCATGGACTCTCTAGTTGTGGTGCCTGAGCTCCGCAGTTGTAGAGAGTGGGCTTAGTTGCTCCACAGCATGAGGGATCTTAGTTCCCTGACCAGGGATTGAACCCGCATCTCCAGCATTGCAAGGCAGATTCTTAACTACTGGACCACTAGGGAAGTCCCTCCAATGGTGCTTTGATTTCTCCCTCCATTCACAGGGGAGCTGAAATCATGATTTTTCCTAGACTGACACCTGTCCCACTGTGCCAGGCCTCTCAGGTATATGCATTTAAAGTACCCCTGCAACCTGAGTCTTCCTTCCTTTGAAACAGAATGCCAGATGACACTTTGGAGATGGTTGAGAGATTCTGGAACTTAGAGATGAATGAAATGGGAAATGGACTTCTTCTAGGCCAGGTTCATAGAAGAGACATATCTACATTACTTGGGCTTCCCTGGTGCCTTAACTGTAAGGAATCTGCTTGCTAATGCAGGAGATGTGGGTTTGATCTCTCTATCCACTCCAGTATTCTTGCCTGGGAAATCCCCATGGACAAAGGAGCCTAGTGGGCTACAATCCTGCTGCTGCTGCTGCTAAGTTGCATCAGTCGTGTCCAACTCTATGAGACCCCACAGATGGCAGCCCACAAGGCTCCCCTGTCCCTGGGATTCTCCAGGAAAGAACACTGGAGTGGGTTGCCATTTCCTTCTCCAATGCATGAAAGTGAAAAGTGAAAGTGAAGTCGCTCAGTCGTGTCCGATTCTTCACGACCCCATGGACTGCAGCCTTCCAGTCTCCTCCGTCCATGGGATTTTCCAGGCAAGAGTACTGGAATGGGGTGCCATTGCCTTCTCCAGGGCTACAGTCCATGGGGTTGCAAAAGGGTCAGACACAACTTAGAGACCAAACAACATCAACAACATTACTTAGAAGTTCAATCAGTGGGAGCACTGAGGAAGTTTGGATTCATTTGTTTGTTCAGTGAATGCTTATTAAGCACTTACCCTGGGCCTGTTGTTGTTCTCAGCACCAGAGTGTCTCAGTGGAGAAGATAGGAAGGATCATGCTCACTGAGAGTTCACAGAACAGTGGAGGACACAGGCAGTAAATAAGATGCACTGAGTAAACCAGTCCAGCAGGAAGAGGATTTTCTTTTCTTTATTTATTTAAGAAGAGGCTTTTAAACAATGGAAAGCACCAAGAAGAAAGGAAACCAAGGTGATGGATGGGGTCTGGGCAATAGTAGTTACCATGGTCAGGGCTGGGCTTTCCAAGAGGTGGTATCTGAGCTAACCCTGGAAAGTGAGAAGCTGGAGACCAGAGGAAAAGGGCATTCCAGACAGAAGGACATCAAGGGAGGAATGAGGCTGGTGCCTTTGAAGGAGGAAGGAGGGCCAGTGATGGAGTGACAAGCCAGGGAGGAGCCATAGGACCTGGGGCTAGCAGTAGCCTCCCCAGCTCTGGGAACATCTGATTGCATTTTTAAGTAAAGAGGAAAGCCTTAGAAAGGCTAAAATGGTGCTCCTAGCACCAGAGACTTGGCAATATAATGCTATTTTAAAATACTCATTTAGGTAAGAAGATTCTGCCTAAATCAAACATAGAGAAGATTCTTGGCTGAATTGAGAACTGTATTACCATTTAGAGATTGATTCCCAGTATTTACCTTCAATTGGCATCTTGGGGGCATTTATCTAGTTTGGACTTTCTTCTCATTTCAGCTCTTTATAAAGTGTTTACCTTCTCTGAAAAGAGTTTGGAGCCCAAATAATAATTTTTCACAGAGATATCCAGGAACTCTTGTAGTGGCTAAAGGAGTATCTGATCAAATGGAAAAGAAATAAAATGGTAAAATTATAACACTGAAAAATGTTTATTTTGGGGTTGTCTCAAGGAGGCTTCTGGGGGCTAATCACTAAGTCATCAGCCAGGGAAATGATCTAAGCTGAAGATACTCACTATTTTAATCCCCTGAGATCCACTGATGCTTAGAAACATTGATAAAAAGAATTACATATCTCTGATTTTTCACACAGAGCACAGGATAGGAATTGACTAAATAATGATCAAATTTTCACCCCCTTCCCTTGTAAAAATAAGACAATAATCTTTCAAATACAGTCCCATGTTTGGCAAGTGATTTCACAAGAAAACTTGGAAATCTGGGGGAAAAAACAGGCTAAAATGACGGATTTGATTGACATTGATGTTAAAAGGAGCAATTAGTGGCTGAGTGGGAAATAGATCAGCTGACACTAACATTTAAAACTAGAGGGTAGTGGATGACTTCCCAGGTGGCGCTGGTGGTTAAGAATCCACCTGCCAATGCAGGAGACTCAAGAAACATGGGTTCAATCCCTGGCTCAGGAAGATCTCCTGGAGTAGGAAATGGCAACCCACTCCAGTATTCTTGCCTGGAAAATTTCATGGACAGAGGAGCCTGGCAGGCTACATTTCCTGGGGCTGCAGAGAGTTGGACATGACTGAGCACAGAGCACAGCAGATGATGTGTGTGTGTGTGTGTGTGTGTGTGTGTAAGTTGCTTCAGTCATGTCCGACTCTTTGTGACCCTACAGACCGTAGACCACCAGGCTCCTCTATGGGATTCTCCAGGCAAGAATACTGGAGTGGGTTGCCAGGCCCTTCTCCAGGAGATCTTCCTCACCTAGGGATCAAAGCCACGTCTCATGTCTCCTGCCTTGGCAGGTGGATTCTTTACCGCCAGCACAGAGGATGGCAGTTCTAGTCAAATGCTTTGTTCTGTTTTGTTTTGTTTTGTTTCAAAGAGTGTCACTGCGCTTACAACATCTCACAGTCCTCATCCAAAACAGGAAAGTCAGATAAGAAGTGCCCAAAGTTAAAAGAACTGATAAAAAGAAGATGTGATCGTGATGAGACCTGTCCCTTGTTACTGTGAAACTCACAGACACCTTGATGAGGGTGTGTCCCAGGTAGAGAGATGGGCTCTTACCGGAGCCCATGGCAGGTGTGCTGGATGGTATTGGTCTCTTACTCTCACTTTTTGACGTGCAGGGACAAGCACGGGTCTGAAATTTAAGGGAAGTCAGGACAGATTTGCTGCTCTCTTGGTCAAAGACAGATTTATAAGACATTAAACCATGTGCTCAGCAGCGGCAAGAAATGTTGGCGTCTACATGAGATGATTTCATGTAGCAGCAGAAATGAAATTTGTGGTGGCCCTGATGAACTAAAGCTTGGAACATGACACGCTGGAGGGTGCATGTATTTAAAGTTTTTAAAATGGTTCAAAGACCAAAAGAGAGAGAATATGAAGCAAGTCCCAGAAAAATCTTGGCTTTGAAAAAGTTTACTTCTGTTTACCATCACACATTGAGGACTGAGATTCAGATAGAGGCTGCTGGATGAATCCCAATCTGGAATCAGGATTGCTGGGAGAAGTATCAACAACCTCAGATATGCAGATGATACTACTCTAATGGCAGAAAGTGAAGAGGAACTAAAGAGCCTCTTGATGAGGGTGAAAGAGGAGAGTGAAAAAGCTCACTTAAAATTCAACATTCAAAAAATTAAGATCATGGCATCCAGTCCTATCACTTCATGGAAAATAGATGGGGAAAAGTGGAAACAGTGACAGATTTTAGTTTCTTGGGCTCCAAAGTCACTGTGGATGATGACTACAGCCATAAAATTTAAAAGATGCTTGGTCCTTGGAAGGAAAGCTATGACAAACTTAGCATATTAAAGAGCAGAGACATCACTTTGCTAACAAAAGTCCATGTAATCAAAGCTCTGATTTTTCCAGTAGTCATATACAGATGAGACACAACTTAGTGACTGAACGACAACAGCAGCAGTTTTCTATCTGAATGGCAGCCTCTATCTGAACCTCAGCCCTCAGTGTGTGGCTTGACCTGTCTGAGCTTCAGACTCTTAATCTTTAAAGTGGGGAGAATAAGACCCACCTCAGAGCTTTTTAAATAAGGATGAGATGATGCTGGTAAAGGTGCTTAACCCAATGCCTGATACACAGTATGTGCTCAGTCGCTTCAGTCATTCCAACTCTTTGCAACCCTTTGGACTGTAGCCCATCAGGCTTCTTTGTCCACAGGATTCTCCAGGCAAGAATACTGGAGTGGATTGCCATGCCCTCCAACAGGGGATCTTCCTGACCCAGGGATAGAAATTCTCTTGTGTCTCCTGCATGGGCAGGCAGGTCTTTTACCACTAGTGCCACTTAGGAAGCCCCTGAAAGGGAGTAAATTCCTAGTAAACATTCATGTCCTTAGGGTCCTATCCCTGTGCTGTGATCCCCAGTTCTATTGACCAGGCCCAAGGCACAGCCTTGAAATTCAAAGGTTTTGCTGACTCAGATCCTTTGATGCCCAGGTTAGGAAGCTTGCTTTAAGTTCGCTCAAGTTCAGGGCTGTAGGAAACTGACAAGATGAGGGTAACAGGCTGAGGAATCTGAGCTGGAGAGCAGAGACTGAGAAATAAGTGAATTCAGGTGTGTGTGTGTGTGTGTGTGTGTGTGTGTGTGTGTGTGTGTGTGTGTAGTGTTGGGAGGGAAGAGGAGGATTAAAATATCAAACTAGTGGAACTTTCACCAATTCCGGCAATCAGGATTTCCAAACTGAAAGATAAAAATAAAGCAGACGTTTGGTGTCAAGGTCATGGTCATTTAAGTCATGCATGGAAATTGGTTTTCACTTATATCTATCTTCTACATACGGAAGCAACGTTTAAGTTTATTGTGAAAGACCTGGATAAAATTTAACATTTTAATAACAATTTCATACTGGCATATGCTACCTTTATCATTGTTTGTGGAGCCTGGCTGGCTGTTGACCATGGAGACAAGTTTGTGCAGAAATATTGATTATCAGCAACCTGGACACTGGGGGATGGAGCCATGTGTGGTCCATCCTGCAAGGGCACACTCGGGCCATGTGCAGTAAGTGCAAGTACACACCACCACGGAGATCGGGTCTGAGGAGGGTGTGCTCTGGGGGCGGGGAGAGAGCATTGGTGGGAGAGTTTCACGTCTGTTCTTGTTAGAGTCTTAATGAGGTCAGTTCTCCAAGGCAGTGTACCTTGTCCTGAGATGCAGAAGCACAGGTAGGCTGGTGGGAGGATGGGTGGGGAAGTCTCCAGAATCACACAACTGAGATATGGTGAGCCCCATGCTGGCAGGACTGGCTCCTGAGGCTTGACATTTGGACCTCAAGGATTTTAGAAAAAAGAATGTCTGTTTTGTTCCTCGTGTTTAACTGAGGGTTCACCTTTCTGCTCTGAGGCTGGTATTGAGAGAGAGAGAGAGACAGAGAAAGACGGAGAGACAGAGAGAGGAAGACAGAGTTAGAAAAAGAGAGAAGGAGAAGAAGAGGAAAGAGGAGGAGGAGGAGAGGGAGGAGGAAAGGAAGCAAGCAAAGGGCCAGGCAACCCGACTGACTCTACTACAGCATCTTAGCCCCTCTCAGCGTACTTCATCACTTTGGTCTTTGTGACCCTGTTTCTGCTCTATCTTGGCCTAATCTCCCAGTTCTAGTCTCAGGTTTGCCCTTTATTTGTTGTCATGTAGTCACTAAGTCATGTCCATGTCCGTCTCTTTGTGACCGCGTGAACTGCAGCACGCCAGGCTTCCCTGTCCTTCACTATCTCCTGGAGTTTGCTGAAACTCCTGCTGCCTTCGCCTCTTTGCCCTTTATATTTAATGGGAAATCCGGTTTTTCTAATCCTCAACTTTGGTGCCCAGGGACACTGTCTGCCCCCATCCTCCAGCTCACGCTGCTTTTGTCCTCCCCACTCAGGTCTACAATAACCCACGTGTGCCATTGGTGAAGTGGATAAAGGCTCTCTTTCTGGCTGGACACAGTCCACAGGTGTCTGGTTTGGCAAACAGGACATAAACTGGCCTTCAGGTTCTATGCAACCCCACAGTTGGGTGCTCTTGTGCCTGGCATGACTCTTACAACTGTGTGTGGCAACCATGAGATACAACTTGCTCCAAGTCCGACCCCTGGACTCCATACAGGGCTTTGTGTCTAAATAGGCCCTTGAGTCAGATAGCTTAAAAACTTTGAAGAATTTTCACATTTCCTAACTAATCCTCATGGTGCTTTGTATGGCAGACACATAGAAGACACACAACAGGTGCTCAGTAAGTAACAACCTGCCTGCCTGAAATTGCTAACTCATTTAGGGCAGATGAGGCAATGAGCCCAGAGAGGTTGCCTGAGCAATGTCACACAGCAAGAAAATACTTTTTACTCATTAAGAGGAGATGCTCTTGGGTATCTCTGAGAAGAACAAGAAACATGTAGGTACACGGTTATTTTTTTCTAATGAGAAGGGAGTAATTCCCGTTTCTTTTAACCTTGGCACTGTGTTCTTTGAAGGCGGTATGTCATTTCTACATTAACAAACACGACACTTATAGGATTAGACATGAAACTTCATTGTGAAAGAATTTTGATGACAAGAACGGGGTACAGAGAGTAATATTTGAAATAAGCCCAATATAAAAGAGACATCAAGTAAAGAACTAAAGTAGTTTGACTAAACAAAGATGGGATTAATGCCAAGAGTTTTTCTTGTTCTTCTTGGAGGTGCTTAAGTAGACCCAGAAAGTTATCTGTGATGCGCGTAACACAGTGCTGCCTGGTGAGCCAAGACTTGAAAGCTTTGGTTTCTCCCTGTTGCTTTTTTTACAGAGGGCAGGGCACATTCTGCTAAACAAAAAGCTGATCAACAGTGACAAAGAAAGGTACACATTCTAGAAAGGTTTGAATTTTAGTTGAGAGGGGCAGGGTGTGTCTAAAGAAACTTGTTTCTTCTTTAGTTAAGCTGTGACTGATAATTAAGGAAGACCTGGTGAAAAATGAACCTTTTGTTTGAAACAAAGAGTTCTTTCAAACTCACACTAATTGCATATCCAATTAACTAAGTTGACTGAAAAATGCTAGTTAATGTTTATGTCTGTAATTTAAAAATCTTGGACTTGTATATATCTTTATAAAAGCATGAAATGCTAGAAGGACATACAATTAAATTCATGATTGTGTTTGTCTCTGGGAAGAAGGGATTGGAATTCAAATGGCTATGAAAGTCAAAGAAGTTCTCTCTGTTATCTCTGATGCTGAATTTACTTGAATTCTTAACATAGAGCAAATAAGAAAAAAAAATATTGACACCTTACGATCAGTATCCTAAGTAGAGAAGCATAGACCTTAAGATAAATTTCCTCTGCTCTTTCCTTCTTCTTCTTTTTTTTGGTTTTAATGTCAGGGTCTTTAAGTTTTGTTGATGTTGTTGTTCAGTAACTAAGTCATGTCTGACTCATTGTGATCCCATGGACTGCAGCATGCCAGGCTTCCCTGTCCTTCACAATCTCCTGGAATTTGCTCAAACTCATGTCCATTGAGGCGGTGATACTATCCAACTGTCTCATCCTCTGTCATCTCTTTCTTCTGCCCTCAATCTTTCCCAGCATCAGGGTCTTTTCCAATGACCTTTTTAAAATTCTTGTCAAAACAAACCAGACACAGAACTGAGTAGAAAAGCAAGCCAGTCTCTTTATTTCAGCCAGTGCTGGCTGTGGTAATCCTGGGCATTAGACCTTCAAATCTTAATGGTGCAATTGTTTACCTGATGGAAACTTTTGGTAGAATAAGCTGAGTAACCAAGGGGATACACATTCTTGTGCTAGGTCCTGGACTCCCAACAGCCACAAAGTAATGGCAAATGACATTTGGCCAGATCCTTGCAATTAGGTAGTCCTGTAAAGATATCTATGATTTTCATTCTTATTATAATAAGGGTAAAGGAGGGTAAGTGAGATAAAGGCCTCATTATAAAAGATCTAGCTGTTTTATGCTTTTAATCTAACTGCTTTTTCTTTATGTGCAATATTGGAAGTATTTAATATCTCAAAGTTTATTGAAATTAGAGAAATGTGAGGAGCAGAAAAGATAGTCCATGGTGAATTGTTGAATCTCCATTCTCAAGAAGTCTGGGGTTCTCCTGGAAGCACTGTAAAGTTTGTACATAATGAGCATCCCTCGCTCCATGATAGACTGGGAAACACCATATTCAAGATGAATATGGAAATGTTCTCAAGCAAAGAAGCATCAGTAAATAAATGTATGGTTACCAAAGGTGACTACATGTGGGCAATCAAGTTTCTCTAAGACATCTGTCTTGTGGACTCATTATCCTTCTTGTTCAGATCAGAGAAAATTTTTTGTTCAGAATGAGTTTCCTTTTTCAAATACAATTCCCTGATTTTTACTAAAAATATCTTCCAACAGTATGCTTCTTTGTGAGAATTTTTACAACAGATGATTAATGTTATGTATCAACTTGATTGGGCAAAGGGATGACCAGATAGCTGGTATACATGATTTCTGGGTGTGTCTGAGAGGATGTTTCTGGAAGAGATTAGCATTTCAGGCAGTAGTCTGAGTAAAGATCACCCTCCCCAATGGAGGTGAGCATTAGCTGATCCATTGAGGGTTTGAATAGAACAAAAAGGTAGAGGATGAGTGAGTTTGCTCTCACTGCCTCCGCTGGGAGATCCATCCCCTCTCCCCCTTGGACACTGGCACTCCTGATTCTTAGAATTTCAGACTCTGACTGATCACTGCTTCCACTGGGAGATCCATCCCCTCTCCCCCTTGGACACTGGCACTCCTGATTCTTAGAATTTCAGACTCTGACTGATCACTGCCTCCGCTGGGAGATCCATCCCCTCTCCCCCTTGGACACTGGCACTCCTGATTCTTAGAATTTCAGACTCTGACTGATCACTGCCTCCGCTGGGAGATCCATCCCCTCTCCCCCTTGGACACTGGCACTCCTGATTCTTAGAATTTCAGACTCTGACTGATCACTGCCTCCGCTGGGAGATCCATCCTCTCTCCCCCTTGGACACTGGCACTCCTGATTCTTAGAATTTCAGACTCGGACTGAAGTTACCCCCCCAGGTCTCCTGGGTCTCTGGCTTGCAGATCACAGATCATGGGACTCAGCTTCCATAATCACGTGAGCTAATTTCTATAATAAATTCCCACTTATACTTATATCTATCCTTTTAGTTCTGTTTCTCTGAAGATCCCTGACTAATACATGGAGGCAGGGTTCCAAGATGGAAGGTACTAAAGTTTGTGGTGGCATGAATATGCCCCAAACACAAAGCACAGGATTGGGAAGCTTTTCCTGGGAATAGGAGACTGGGAATGGAGATGCATGTGCATTCAACATCAACCATCTTTTGTGATCCTCAGAGTTCTCTGACATTGGTGAGCACGTAGATATTGAATTTGCCTTCAGAGCTGGATGAAAGGGGTTCTCTTCCTTTTTTTTTTTTTTTCCCAATGTCCTTCCCATAATTTCTTGCTAATGGAGGGAGAGAGAGAAGAAATAGACTGAGATGCGAAGTATGGTTCTGTTAAAGAGTTATTAGCCAAGCTGAAGAAATGGCTAGTATCAGACACCTTTGGCTTTGGTTTTGTTTTGGGGGAGAAAAAGGGAGAACAAGCAAAAAATAATGACAGTAGGTCATTAGCATTCGACAGGTGGTTGGGGAGAGGATTGCTTGGGAGGGGAGAGAGACTGTATGAGGAGAGAACCACAACAATGTCTCTTATCCCCTGTCTTCTTACAGCAGACTTTGCTGGTTTTCCTGTTGACATAAACCCTCTCTACAAATCAAGGTGAGTTTCTGACTGTAGAGGAAGTGACACTATGTGACTTTTTTTGATAAAATATGAACCATTTATTTGTTAAAGGTAAAGCAAGAAAATGCTACTTCAATAAAATTTTTAAAAAATGCAAGCCATTAGGTTAAATATTAATTTCAATGTCTACAATAATGGTTACCTCTGCTATTTAAGGAAGACATTATTCTACTGTGTAGTCGACAAGCACATTTTTTAAAAAAGTATTTATTTTAATTGGAGGATAATTACTCTATAATATTGTGACAGCCTCTGCCATACATCAACATTAATCAGCCATAAGCATACATGTCGGAGAAGGCAATGGCACCCCACTCCAGTACTCTTGCCTGGAAAATCCCATGGACATAGGAGCCTGGTAGGCTGCAGTCCATGGGGTCGATAAGAGTCGGACATGACTGAGCGACTTCACTTTCACTCTTCACTTTCATGCATTGGAGAAGGAAATGGCAACCCACTCCAGTGTTCTTGCCTAGAGAATCCCAGGGACGGCAGAGCCTGGTGGGCTGCCGTCTATGGGGTTGCACAGAGTCGGACACCACTAAAGTGACTTTGCAGCAGCAGCAGGCATATGTGTATCCTCTTTCTTCTGAACCCCCTCCCACCTCCCTCCCAAAAGGGCAATTCAGCTTCCACCTGGTTCTCCTGGACTGCTATGAGGAGACCCAAGCAGCATTCAAGTAATCCCCAGCTTAAAATCTTTCCAAGTAAGGCTCCAGACATCATGGAGCAGAGACAAGCCATCCTACTGTGGCTTTTCAGAGTTCCTGGCCCATAGAATCCATGAGCATGATAAAATGTTTGTTGATTTATATCACTCTTTTTGAATTGTGTATTTTGCAGCAGTAGAGATTGGAACAAAGACTTTCTCTAGAGCTTCTGGTCTGTCTTCACTTTAAGAGGGAACCAAAAGAAAGCATCAGTTACATCATGACTTCCCAAGAAATTCTAGGGGCTGGCTTTCTTTTGTCAGTTGTATTTCCAAAGACCATGCTGCTGCTGCTGCTAAGTCACTTCAGTCATGTCCGACTCTGTGCGACCCCATAGATGGCAGCCCACCAGGCTCCACCATCCCTGGGATTCTCCAGGCAAGAACACTGGAGTGGGTTGCCATTTCCTTCTCCAATGCATGAAAAGTGAAAGTGATGTCGTTCAGTCGTGTCTGACTCCTAGTGACTCCATGGACTGCAGCCTACCAGGCTCCTATGTCCATGGGATTTTCCAGACAAGAGTACTGGAGTGGGGTGCCATTGCCTTCTCCTCCAAAGACCATACCTGTGCCTGTAGGTATTTTCTAGCTTGTCTTTTCTTTCTTTAAAGATAGCACTGTACTTGATTATAATTTGTGTTTGATCATCTCAGTGTCTGAACCGTAGTCTATTTATGATCTATCGCTGCTACTGGTTCTCACTCATGGTGTGCTTAGTCATATGTTTGACTGTGAGCTGGTCACAGTCTTGTATCTGTGAGAGTAGGCTACATTGCAGTTATTGCAGTAATAAACAACTCTCAAATTTCCCAAATCTTATCACAATGAGAGCTTATTTCGTGCTCATGCTCCATGTCCAACACAAGCGATTAGGAGGCTCTACTTACTCAAGAACTCAGACTGACAGTAGCTCCAATTCTAGATATGCTTCCACAGATCAGCCTGAGAGGCTGAAGAAAAAGTGGCAAATTGCATACCTGCTTCATAAACACATTTACACATTATTAGACAGAGCAAGTCCCTTAGTCATGCCTAACTTCCAAGGAGACAGAGAAGTGCATTACTGCAATGATCCTGAAAGGCAGAGAGAGAGGAAAATACTTGGTGATAGAAATAATGATTGCCACATTAATTTTCTCTGGAACATCATTTGTGGGACTTTATTGAGGTAGGAGGATGGTATGTTCCTCCAGAAAAGATTTGCTTTTGTTTCTGCCAGTGCACTGGGACACTATCAGCCAAAGCCTTCTTTCAGTTCATGGCCTGAAGTTTTTATAATCATCCAGGTAATATATAAGACAAATTTCCTTAAGTGCCTTGGTGGTAGGAGTGTGTGGGTGGAGCCTGTGTCTGGGTTGAGCCTGTGTCTGGGTCACCATTGCACCAAGGGTGTGGCCCTTTGAGGGTCCCAGCTTTATGGAGGAGAGGTTCTCCTAGAGGCATCTCCACCTTGGGTAGATTCTGGATCTTCTGTTTCTGTCTGAGAGGTCATGAAAATTGCAGTTCAAGTTTTCCAACTTTAGCAAAGTTTTTGAGAGAGAAGCATTTTTAGTGCTCAATTCACCTCTCTGAGTACCTGCTTTACTTGTTCTTTGATAATCACTTGGCACTTTGTACTATCTTGTCAGAACTTGATGCTTTTAAGAAGACTCAAACCTAAAAAAATATGGCATGTTTAGTTGTTTTCATGATGCAGGTTAATCCAAGTAACCTAACCTGACATACCATCTGAAACAGACCCTTTGGGGCTTTACTGTGTAATATAGAAGCCACTGGCACATGCAATTATTTCAATATAAATGTATTAGCAATAGATAATATTAAAAATTCAGTTTCTCCATCACAAAAGCCACAGTTCAAGTGCTCAGTGGCTGTAAGTGTCCAGTGGTGTTCCATATTGGACAAAGGAGATGGGCATTTCTATTATTACAGAGAGTTCAGTACTGTTTCTGGATCCAGGATTGAGTGAAGCATTGATTGAAAATGATGAAAGGCGAGTGAGATCCCATTTGTTTATTTCCACTCCTGTTGCCCTTGCCTGAGAGACAGATTCAAAAAAGTATTCCTAAGACTGATATCAAAAAGTTTGTTGCTTATTTTTTTTCTTAGCAATTTTATGATTTCAGGTCCTACATTTAGGTCTTTAGTCTATTTTGAATTTATTTTCATGTATTATGTGGGAAAATGTTCTAGTTTGTTTCATTTACATTTTCTTGTTGTTGTTCAGTTGCTCAGTTGTGTCCAACTCTCTGTGATCCCATGGACTGCAGCACACCAGGCTTCCCTGTCCTTATCATCTGTCGGAGCTTGCTCAAGCTCATGTCCATTGAGTCAGTGATGCCATCCAACCATCTCATCCTCTGTTGTCTCCTTCTTCTCCAGCCTTCAATCTTTCCCAGCGTCAGAGTCTTTTCTAATGAGTTGGCTTTTCACACCAGGTGGCCAAAGTACTGGAGCTTCAGCTTCAGCATCCGTCCTTCCAAAGCATATTCAGGATTGATTTCCTTTAGGATTGATCTCTTTGCAGTCCAAGGGACTCTCAAGAGTCTTCCCCAATGTCACAGTTCAAAAGCATCAACTCTTCAGCCTTCCTTATGGTCCAACTCTCATATCCATGCATGATTACTGGAAAAACCATAGTTTTGACTGTATAGACCATTGTTGGCAAGGTAATGTTTCTGCTTTTTAATATACTGTCTAGGTTTTCCAAAGCTTTTCTTCCAAGGAGCAAGCGTCTTTTAAGTTCATGGCTGTCTTTATAATTATTAAGGTAATATATAAGACAAATTTTATAATATTTGAAATTAAACCCTAACCTAACCCTAACCCATCTGCAGTGATTCTGGAGCCCAAGAAAACAAAGCCTGTCACTGTTTCCATTGTTTCCTCATCTATTTGCCATGATGAGATGGGACCAGATGCCATGATCTTAGATTTTTGAATGTTGAATTTTAAGCCAGTCTTTTCACTTTTACATTTATTCATCCAACTTTTCCAATACCACTTATTGAAGAGACAGTCTTTTCCTCCATTGGATACTCTTGCTAACTTTGCTGTAGATTAATTGACTTTATGTGTTTGGTTTTATTTCCGGGCTCTCTATTCTGTTCTACTCATCTATGTCTCCAGTCTTGTGCCACTACCATACTGTTTTGATTACTATAGCATTGTAGTATACTTTGAAGTCAGGGAGTGTGATACCTCCAGCTTTGTTCTTCTTTCTCAAGATTGCTCTAACTCTTTGGGGTCTTTGGTGGCTCCATGCAAATTTTAGGTTATTTGTTCTAGTTCTGTGAAAAATGCCATGAGTATTTTGATAGAGATTGCATTGAATCTGTAGATATCTTAGGGTAGTATGGACATTTTAACAATATTAATTCCCACAGGATATGTTTTCATTTTTTGTGTTTTCAATTTTTCACCAATGTCTTATTTTCAGACTACTGGTCTTTCCCCTTCTTGGTTAAATTTATTCCCTGGTATTTTATTCTTTTTCATTTGACTGTAAATGGAATTGTTTTCTTGATTTCTATTTGTAATAGTTCATTATTAGTATATAGAAAAACAACAGATTTATGTATATAATTCTGTATTCTGCACCTGAATTCATTCATTAGTTCTAAGAGCTGTTTGGTGGAGTCTTTAAGCTTTTCTATATGTAGTGTCATAGCACCTGCAAATAGTGAGAATTTTACTTCTTCCCTTCCAATTTGGCCTTTTACAAGTCTTTTATTTGTCTGATTGCTGTGGCTAGGAAGTTTTTGCACAGTGAAGGAAACCAATGAGACAAAAGGCAGACAACCCACTGAATGGGAGAAGATATTTGCAAACAGAATGCCCAAAAAGAAGTTAATATCCAAAACATACAAGGAATGTATACAACTCAAAAAAAAAAAAAAAAAAAAAAAAGGCCAGATTTCAAAACAGGTAGAGGACCTAAATAGGCATTTTCCCAAAAAAGACATGCAGGTGGCCACATGCAAGAAGCAGGTGGAAAGACACTCTACACCACTAATCATCAGGGAAAAGCAAGTCAAAAACCACAATGTGATATCACCTCACAACTGTCAGAATGGCTATCATCAAAAAGATAACAAACAGCAAGTGTTGGTGAGATGTGGAGGAAATGGAACCCTAGTATACTCTTGGTGGAAACAAATTTATGCAGCCTCTATGGAAAATAGAATGGAGGTTCCTCAAAAAATAAAACATAGAACTGCTTTATAATCCAGCCATTCCACTCCTGGGCATTTATCCAAAGAAAATAAAAACATGAATTCAAAAGATATATGCACCCCCAAAATTCATTGCAGCATTAATTACAATAGCCAAGATATGGAAGTAACCTGTGTCCATCAACAGATGAATTAATACATAAAGAAAATGTAGTATATCTATCTATACACAAACACGATAGAATATCAGTCTTACTTAAAGGAGAATGAACTTTTGCCTATTGCAGCAACACGAATGGACCTGGAGGGTAAGCTCAATGAACTAAGTCAGACAAAGGCAAATAGTGTGCATATTTCACTTATATGTGGAATCTTAAAAAAAAAAAAAAAGGAAATGAATAAACAGAAACAGATTCACAGATACAAAGAACAAACTAGTGCTTACAACAGCAGAGAGGGTTGGGAGAGGAGCAAAATAGATGAAGGAGATTAAGAGGTACAAACTAGCAGTTATAAAATAAATAAGTCACAGGTATATAACACACAGGCCTGGTATATGTGGGGTCGCAAAGAGTTGGACACGACTGAGCAACTGAACTAAACAAGGGACATAGTCAATGTTTTATAATAATTTTGTATAATGCATAATGTATAAAATATTGAATCACATTGTACACTAGAAACTAATACGATATTATAAGTCAACTATACTTCAGTTAAAGAAAAGATGAGTGAAGAAAGGTGACAGAGACCTCATTCTCTTCTAGTTGAATGCTTTGATTGTATCGCACTGCAGGGAGTGATCTCACATTCATTTATGATCTCATTTAATTCTTTAAGGAATATTGTACACGCTCACCATAGAGTAGCCACTGGATGTAAACTGGTGCATAAAGCTATAATCTCTGTGGTTGTGCAGCTTACAGTTACTTTAAGATATTCTTACTTGAGACTTACCTTAAGACAAAGAGGCAATTTTCTGTGGTATCTATAAGAAAGCCTGACATAGAAGAGGGGATGGACTTCAGAAGCAGACAGATCTGGGTTCAAATTCAAGCCCTGCATCTTCCAGTGAAAGTTTTTGACTTTCACAAGCCTCAGTTTCCTCATGTACAAAATAAAGATAATACTACTTATTGTATATGGTTATCTTGAGTTAAGGGGCATCTCCCGTGGCTCAGTCAGTAAAGAATTGCTTGCAATGCAAGAGACGCAGGAGATGCAGTTTGATCCCCCTGTTAGGAAGATTTCCTGGAGGAGGGCATGGCAACCCACTGCAGTATTCTTGTCAGGAAAGTCCCATGGGCAGAGGAGCCTGGTGGGCTACAGTCCATGGGGTCACAAAGAGTTGGACATGACTGAAGTGACTAAGCACACATCTTGAATTAACCAAGAAAACACATATAAAGTGTATAGTGCAGTACATGGCACATAGGGGAAGGGCTGATAATGTGCCAGTGATGGCTAATTGGACACATGATTTAAATAAGTGCTATGTAATCAGCACCCCACTCCAGTTCTCTTGCCTGAAAAATCCCATGGATGGAGGAGCCTGGTAGGCTGCAGTCCATGGGGTCGCTAAGAGTCGGACACGACTGAATGACTTCACTTTCACTTTTCACTTTCATGCATTGGAGAAGGAAATGGCAACCCACTCCAGTGTTCTTGCCTGGAGAATCCCAGGGACAGAGGAGCCTGATGGGCTGCCGTCTGTGGGGTCACACAGAGTCGGACATGACTGAAGTGACTTAGCAGTAGCAGTAATCAGCTTCTACATCAAACCATGTTTCTGTTGAGTTGCTACTGGTGAGGTCAGAATTGGAGCATAGCTTGTGTTTGTCTGTAAAAGAAACACCAGAAGCTGCATGTGTAATGTCACTTGGCAAACACTAGAGGCCAGCAGAAGAGACACCATGCACAGGTTTTTAATAACTCCTGCTGCAACTCTCCCTTCCTGGATCACAGCCTTGTGGTGATTACGCAAGGGGCTTGCATAACTCAGTGAAGCTATGAGCCATGCTGTGCAGGGCCACCCAAGATGGGCAGGTCATAACGAAGAGTTCTGACAAAATGTGGCCCATTGGAAGAGGAAATGGCAACCCATTCCAGTATTCTTGCCCGGAGAACCCCATGGACAGCATGAAAAGGCAAAAAGATAGGACACTGGAAGATGAGACCCCCAGGTTGGAAGGTGTCCGATATGCTACTGGGGAAGGGTGGAGGGTAATTCCTAACACCTCCAGAAAAAAATGAAGCAGCTCCGCCAAAGTGGAAATGATGCTCAGTTGTGGACGTGTCTAGTGGTGAAAGTAAAGCCCAGTGCTACAAAGAACAATGTTGCATAGGAACCTGGAACGTTAGGTCCATGAATCAAGGTAAATTGGACATGGTCAAGCAAGAGATGGCAAGATGAACATCAACGTCTTGGGAATCAGTAAACTAAAATGGATGAATTTAATTCAGATGACCATTATATCTACTAATGTGGGCAAGAATCCCTCAGAAGAAATGGAGTAGCTCTCATAGTCAACAAAAGAGTCTGAAATGCAGTACTTGGGTGCAATCTCAAAAGCAATAGAATGATCTCAGTTTATTTCCAAGGCAAACCATTCAACATCATAGTAAACCAAGTATATGCCCCAGCCACTGATGCCTAAGAAGTTGAAGTCGACTGGTTCTATGAAGACCTATAACACCTTCTAGAACTAACACCAAAAAAACATCCTTTTCATCATAGAGTATTGAAACGCAAAAGTAGGAAGTCAAGAGATACCCAGAATAAGAAGCAGGTTTGGCCTTGGAGTATAAAATGAAGAAGGGCAAAGCGTTTTGTCAAGAGAACATGCTGGTCATAGCAAGCATGCTTTTCCAACAACCCAAGAGACGACTCTACACACAGACATCACCAATGTGATGGTTGGTTAGTACCAAAATCAGATCGATTATGTTCTTTGCAGCCAAAGATGGAGAAGTTCTATACAGTCAGCAAAAACAAGAAACTGACTGTGGCTCAGATCATGAGCTCCTTATTGCAAAATTCAGGCTCAAACTGAAGAAAGTAGAGAAAACCACTAGGCCATTCAGGTATGACCTAAATAAAATCTCTTATGATTATACAGTGGAGGTGATGAATAGATTCAAGGGATTAGATCTGGTAGACAGAGTGCCTGAAGAACTATGGACAGAGATTCGTAACATTGTACAGGAGGCAGCGACCAAAACCATACCAAAGAAAAGGAAAGGCCCATTCATTGGGAGGACTGATGCTGAAGCTGAAACTCCACACTTAGGCCACCTGGTGTGAAGAGCCAACTCACTGGAAAAGACCCTGATGCCAGGAAAGATTGAAGGCAAAAGGAGAAGGGGGTGGCAGAGGATGGGATGGTTAGATAGCATCACTGACCCAACGGACATGAATTTGAGCAAACTCAGGGAGATAGTGAAGGACAGGGAAACCTGGCATGCTGTAGTCCACGGGGTTGCAGAGTCAGACACAACTGAGTGGATAACATATACACACATTAAAAAAAAAACTATGAAAACTAGGAGAAAATAAAGTTAATAATTGTATACTTTGGAGATAAGGAAGAACTTTCAAAGCCATAAAAGCAGTAGAAAAGATTGACAGTGTGCCTATGTAAAAAGAAAATCTGGTGCATAAAAGAACCATAGAATTAAAAGGAAATGATGGCCTTGGTCTAATTTTACAACATGTGTGAGTGACAGAAAGGAAAATTGTATACTTAGCATAAAACAAGCTCTTATAAGTTTGTTAGGAAAGATTATAGCTTAATCGGAAAATTGGCATGAGCAAATAATTTCTTAAAGAAGAAAAAGTGATCTATTAAATAAACTCAGTGACAATAAGTACAAAAATATAGCAATGAGATGTCATGATTGGTCTATCAAATTGTCAGAGACTAAAAAAATAGCTGGCATTGGTGAATGCACTGTGAAATGGGTGCAAATGGAGATAATTTTTCAGAAAATAAATAATTTTTAATATATATTAATAGCCTTCATATTATTAACATGCTGAAGATTTAGTAATTTTATTTCTAGTAATTTACTATAGAAAGATAATAGGAAAATGCATAAAGACTCACATTTAAAGAAATTCACCTCAGTGTTCTGCTTTTAACATTGGAAAGTTGTAAATAGTTTAGATATTCAACAATAGGGAAGGTTTACATCAACCTGAAGATGTAAATTTTCAAATTTTCATAATACTTAATAATTTACATATTCATGAGCATTTTCACAGGTTAAGCACAATATTTAGTATAAAAATCAATTTACACAGTATGAGTTCAATTTTAAAAAAATATGTGTTAGGAGGAAACCTTGAGGTATTCACTGGTCTTATCTTTCTTCTGCAATTTCTTTCAACACTGCTCGTTCCTCTTCACTTGGGCATTAGTGGAGCAGGGTTCTTACTGTGCGAAGGCAGAGAGAATGACTCAAGTCAATGCTTAGCCTATGCAATTCAAGATAGACTTTTGGAGGTGGAGTAAATTGGGTGGTCTTCAGACAGAGAAGATCTTGGGCCTCCTGAAAGGGGTGGTGGGTGCAGAATTCATGCAGAACAGGGAGAACTCAAATATTTCAGCTGTGCCATCAGAGGGAGGATTGTGGCTGAGAATAAGAGAGGACCACGTGCCTTTCTGAGGATGCCCACCGTGAACCAGTTGCCACACAGAATCTTCAGGCACCAGACTGTCTTTATCATTCCCAGAGGATGACAAGGAACCAAAGCCCAAGACAGGAATTTCGACTCATCTCAGAATTTAACACATGGACCAGAATCCTCTGTGGATTCTAGTTGCTTTCTAAAGGAATTTTATTGCCTGGGATGATACTCTTGATGTTTTGTGTGCTAATCCCTCATTCTGCCAGATGGTTGATAAAGTTGGTGCTCTTAAGTGTGCAACACTTGAATTTTAATGGAATGTTTTGGATATTCAATGAGCTGCTTCCTTTTCCCCTCCTTCCTCTTTCCCTGCCTCCCTCCCTCCTTCCTTTCCTTCCTTCCTCCCTTCCTCTTTCTCCCCACCTCTTCCTCCTCCTCCATCTTCACCACCACCACCTGCTTCTATCAAGGAAAGGGCTGGAGCAGGAGGGCTGCAGGCTCTGATCACTGCTCTTCCAGCCCATTTAGAGAGAAGTGTGAATGTTCAGTTCAGAGAGAATGTGGCTCCCAACCTCTTACAGTTTTATCATGAGTGTCTCTCCGTTTGATAGGGAAGTCATGACTGGTGATTGATGCTCACTCACCAAGCCCAAACAAATCTGTGGCACATGCCACATACCACACGCAGACACAAATATTTGCCTTGGTCACAGGGACCAGGATGAGGATGCCCTTTGTACCTGCGAGGAGCCACATGACAGACCACCCTATCAGCCTCTGCCTACAGCAGAAGGCAGAGGACATAGAACTTTTAGTTCTGGTTTTCCAGGACCGGCATCCATGACAAGAAGGTTCACTGCCAACTTGCCTCTAGAGCCAATGTGGAAGGGTAACACGCGTTCCAGAACGAGAGTCTGGAGCCGGCTTCCCCTCCTCTCTCCAACCTGGGCTAATGACAGCTGGCCCCTGCTTTGGCATGATCACAGGTCTTTTCCAAGATGTATTTTTACCCTTTGGACAAACAGCAGTTGGGACGAGTGGGGCTATTTTATGAGTTGAGGCACTCGGGGCTGGAAAATAAACAGGCAGCTAATGAGACGTTCTTATGAGAACTGGCATAAATAATAACAAAGACAACATCCTGTCCCTCCTGCCAACACCCTCCAGGAGGGGATATAAAAGCTGCTCTCGGGGTGGTGACCATCATACTTGGGGAACTCTGGTCGCGTTCCTGACCTGCGACCTGACCGGCGGGGACCATGGGGTGCTGCCCAGGGGACTGCTTCGGCTGCTGTGGTGAAGAGCAAGACTGCTGTGAAGTGTGTTGCTGCCAGCCCTCCTGCTGCGGCTGCTGCGGTTCCTGCTGCGGTTCCTGCTGTGGCTGTGGCTCGGGTTGCGGAGGCTGCGGGGGCAGCTGCTGCGGGTCCTCCTGCTGCGGATCTGGCTGCGGGGGCGGCGGGGGCTGCGGGGGCTGCGGGGGCTGCGGAAGTTGCGGGAGCTGCTGCGGGAGCTGCTGTGGATCCGGTTGCTGCGGCTCCTCTGGGTGCTGCGGCCCCGTGTGCTGCCAGCCCACGCCTGTCTGCGAGACCAAATGAAGACCTTTCCTCCCGCCACTGAGGCAGCGCAGTGGAGAACCTCCACCTGCTCCAGGTGGAGACCCCCTTGTGTCCAGGACCTTCCCACCCACCAAAACGGTGTCCTGCCTCTCCTGTTAACCTGTAGCTGAAGGCTTGTTCTCCAAAGCCTGCCCTGGCTTTTCAAGGCACTGAGAACAAGAGCCACATGCTGATGAGAAGTGAAACCCGGGTCCCACCTACAGTGGTACCCGAAGCTCAGAGGGTGAAGCCCTATCTATGACTTTTTTTTTCATGAAGTTGAAAGAGCATCTTATTCAAGGTGGCTTTGGGACTGACCCCTCCTCCTCGGCTGGCTTTTCTGCTGCTGTGAGGTGCGAAAACTTCTCTTCAGTTAACTTAATAAATTCAAGAGCGCTGGCATAACCAAAGTAGTTCTCCCGCCTCTTCCTTGGCTCCCTCTTGGGCACTGGGCCAGGAAAATTTACTCTGGCATCCACAATCAGTGTTTTGAAATGTGGCTTCTAGACCACCTGCATCAGAATCACCTGGGGGCTAGTTAAAAATGGAGATTCTGGAGCTCTTTGAGACAAGCAGGATTAGAATCCACAGGGGTGTCGTCTGGCAATCTGTTTTTAACAAAACCCCAGATATATATTAAAGCTTCTTGGTACTGCGTGAGATTCACCTGGGAAGGATTTAAAAATTTGGGCCAGACATTTGATCCTTTAGCTCTAGAGTGGGGGCCCTGGGACCTGCATTTTAAAAGCTCGCAGATAACTGCTGATACTGGTCAAGTTTAATCTTGAGGGAGGGCACGTCTTCCTTCTGCAATATAGCTCTGCAGGTAGGCTTCTGGATTGGTTAGAACTTTCTTGCAAAGTCGGGAGAGGAGGCTTGGTAAAACAAGCTTGGTTCTGAGTGGAAGGGATTCCTGTGGCAAAATCTTATGAGCACAGTTTCTAAGGATGTTCTGGGAAGTCCAGTTTCTTCCTCCAGCCTCATGATTTGGCGAAGTCTCCCTTTTCTGGGTTAGTTTTTCACGCCCAGGATAGTGCTGTAATTCTTCTGCTCCAGTCCCAGGGATAGAAGGGTGAGCGTACATCTGCTAGGTAGAGCCAGACTCAGGTGTGTGAGAGTCCATTTGGAAGATTAAAATTCAGAGGATAGTTAATTCAACTCTTTTCTGCTGAACATGATCTTAAACTGCATGCGGAATAAAACTAATTCAGCTCTTGCCCTGGGAGAACATTTATTTTCAATCCCACAAGGCAGTTTCATTCAACAAACAATTTTCTGAATATATGCAAAGCGATGATCCTTAAAAATATGAAAAAATGCAGAAAAATATGAAGAAAGGATAATAGCTACCTGAATTATCACCATTTAGAGTTTATTACTGATATGTATCTTTCCCGGAGAAGGCGATGGCATTCCACTCCAGTACTCTTGCCTGGAAAATCCCATGGATGGAGAAACCTGGTAGGCTGCAGTCCATGGGGTCGTGAAGAGTCAGACACGACTGAGCGACTTCACTTTCACTTTTCACTTTCATGCATTGGAGAAGGAAATGGCAACCCACTCCAGTGTTCTTGCCTGGAGAATCCCAGGGACAGGGGAGCCTGGTGGGCTGCCATCTATGGGGTCACACAGAGTCAGACACAACTGAAGTGACTTAGCAGCAGCAGCAGCATGTATCTTTCCAGACTCCTTCTAAGCATGTTTAAAAATAAAACTTGGATTATGCTGTTTTTACTTAAAAATTTTTTCTTTCATATTTATAAGCCAACTTTATTGATGTATAATATACATATTAATATAATAAAGGACTCCCTTTTTCAATGTACTGTTCAGTGAGATTTGACAATCATGTATACTTAAATAACCACCACAGGATTCAAGATACAGAACTTTCCATCAACCCTCAAATTTCATAGTGCCCCTTTGCAGGGAATACTCCTCACTACCCACCTCAGCCTTAGGCAACCATCAGTCTGCTTTATAGCACAATAAGCTTTGTATTTCTATGTGTGTCTACTTGTTGCTCAGTTATATCCAAATCTTTGTGACCTCATGGACTGTAGCCCACCAGGCTCCTCTGTCCATGGGATTTCCCAGGAAAGAATATTGGAGTGGGTTGCCATTTCCTTTTCCAGGAGATCTTCCTGACCCAGGGATTGAACCCATGGCTCCTGCATTGCAGGCGGATTTTTTTTTTTTTTTTTTTACCACTGAGCCACCAGGGAAGCTCAAACTAAATTAAAAATATTCATCTACTGATGGGCATTTGAGTTGTTACCTGTTTTTTTTTTTTTTTTTGCTATTATGAATAAAACTTCAGGGAACATTCATGTACACATTTTGATGTGAACATACATTTTCATTTATTTTGCATAAATACCAGGGAGTTGGACTGCTGAATAAACACTAAGAAAATGTTTAACATTATAAGAAACTGCCAAACTATTTTTGCAAAGTGGCTATACCATTTTGTATTCCCACCAACAATGTCTAGAAGATCCAGTTGCTTTATGTCTTTGCTAAAATTTGATATTGTCATTAAAAAAATTGTTTTTAGCCATTGTAGCAAGTGTATGGTGGAAACTCATTATGTTTCTTTCCTTTAAAGTTTCACTCAAAAACCCAGCTGGATTAGTAGCATCTTGCATTTGGAGAGAATTTGAGATTTGGCTCTTCTCTAGTTGAGTTTCAGGCTTTATTATTCAGGTCATTTTGGATCTGGCTGGAATCAGCAACCTAAAAACTGGCTCTTTAACCTCCAAAACAGAGTCACAGCCAGAGGAGTGGGTTAATGGGACCAAGTTGCCAAGAGTTCACTGAGTCTGCGCTGAGTGTTGAGTGGCTGATTGTTCCCTTGTTCATGGCCATGGTCTCCCAGATGGGTGAGTAGAGGGTAGTAATTTCTTTGAGTTACTGATAATTGCCCTTTATAGCTGTTCACAGAGGTCTTCATTCATTCATTCAATAAATATTAATTGTGACCCTCCTATGTATCAAACACTGCTCTGGGTGCTGGATGCATGTGTGCTCGGTTGCTTCAGTCATGTCCGACTGTTTGCAACCCTATGACTGTAGCCCACCAGCCTCCTCTGTCTATGGGATTATCCAGGCAAGAATACTGGAATGGGTTTCCATGCCCTCCTTCAGGGGATCTTCCCGACCCAGGTATCGAACCTGTGTCTGCCTGCATCTCTTTCTTTGCAAGTGGATTCTTTACCCACTGAGCCACCTGGGAAGCCCAGGTGCTGGATATATATTAGCAAATAAACAAAATCATTGACATTTTCGTGCTTGGAAAACATCAAAGGGGAAAAGAGCTATTAAAAATGACAAAGTAGAAATGTGCTAGATAGTTAAAAGAGTGGTTTATATCATTTAGCAGGGAAAAATTCCTTCAGTTCAGTTCAGTTCAGTCACCCAGTCGTGTTCGACTCTTTGCGACCCCATGAATCGCAGCACGCCAGGCCTCCCTGTCCATCACCAACTCCCGGAGTTCACTCAAACTCACGTCCATCAAGTCAGTGATGCCATCCAGCCATCTCATCCTTTATCATCCCCTTCTTCTCCTGCCCCCAATCCCTCCCAGCATCAGAGTCTTTTCCAATGAGTCAACTCTTCACATGAGGCGCCGGGCCGAGAGGAGCTACTCCATGTTCAAGGTCAGGAGGGGCGGCAGTGAGGAGATACCCCTCATCCAAGGTAAGGAGCAGTGGCTGCACTTTGCTGGAGCAGCCGTGAAGAGATACCCCACATCCAAGGTAAGAGAAACCCAAGTAAGACAGTAGGTGTTGCGAGAGGGCATCAGAGGGCAGACACACTGAAACCATAATCACAGAACACTAGTCAATCTAATCACATAGACCACAGCCTTGTCTAACTCGATGAAACTAAGCCATGCCATGTGGGGCCACCCAAGACGGGTGGGTCATGGTGGAGAGGTCTGACAGAATGTGGTCCACTGGAGAAGGGAATGGCAAACCACTTCAGTATTCTTGCCTTGAGAACCCCATGCTGCTGCTGCTGCTGCTGCTAAGTCACTTCAATTGTGTCCGACTCTGTGTGACCCCATAGATGGCAGCCCACCAGGCTTCCCTGTCCCTGGGATTCTCCAGGCAAGAACACTGGAGTGGGTTGCCATTTCCTTCTCCAATGCATGAAAGTGAAAAGTGAAAGTGAAGTCGCTCAGTCGTGTCCGACTCTACTCGATCCCATGGACTGCAGCCTACCAGGCTCCTCCATCCATGGTATTTTCCAGGCAAGAGTACTGGAGTGGGGTGCCATTGCCTTCTCCATGAGAACCCCATGGACAATATGAAAAGGCAAAGCGGTAGGATACTGAAAGAGGAACTCCCCAAGTCGGTAGGTGCCCAATATGCTACTGGAGATCTGTGGAGAAATAACTCCAGGAAGAATGAAGGGATGGAGCCAAAGCAAAAACAATACCCAGTTGTGGATGTGACTGGTTATACCCCATGGACTGCAGCCTACCAGGCTCCTCCATCCATGGGATTTTCTAGGCAAAATTCTGGAGTGGGGTGCCATTGCCTTCTCTGAAAATAGAGTGGAATGGGTGAATTTAACTCAGATGACTATTATATCTACTACTGTGGGCAGGAATCCCTCAGAAGAAATGGAATAGCCATCATGGTCAACAAAAGAGTCTGAAATGTAGTACCTGGATGCAATCTCAAAAATGACAGAATGATCTCTGTTCCTTTCCAAGGCAAAAATTCCTTAGAGAGATGATATTCTGGCCAAACAGATGATGCTATATGTTTCTCTGCTAAGAGAGTCTATAAAGGATTTGTTGGGAGCAGGGCCATTTCCATTTGGATTTTCATTGCTGACTTAGCTGAGGAGAATGTGCATGGAGAGAACTAGAAAGGTGGGGACCAGGATCTTGGGAATGTCTCTTCTGCCTTACCTTCTGCAAAGCTGTCCCAAAGTCTTCTTTCCTTACTGCCTGAGAGCCACATCTCAAAGGATGGCAGTTCATATTTCTACTCTTCCATTTTCAACCACTAAGTTCTGTAGATTCTTCCTCTTATTACTGTAGTCCCAAGGCACTGTTCAGTTCAGGTTGATAACATGAAACTTTAGGGTAATTGCCCCAGATCCACGGAATTCCCTAGTAGCTTGGTTGGTAAAGAATCTGCCTTCAGTGCAGGAGACCTGGGTTTGATCTCTGGGTTGGGATGATGCCCTAGAGAAGGAAATGGAAACCCACTTCCATTCTTGCCTGGAAAATCCCATGGACAGAGGAGCCTGATGGGCTACAGTCCATGGGGTTGCAAGAGTTGGACACGACTTAGCGACTAAAACACTCCAGACCCATCCATAATGATCTCCTTACCTTCAGACTTGCCTTCCTTCACCAATCCTTTCTCCAGGGGCAGAGAGACCTTCTGAAGGTCAAACCTGGTCAAGTTACTCTGTTGCTTCAAATTCCCAAGTGTCAGTATAAAACCCAAGTTCTGATTATGGTCCACAAGGTCTCTCATGAATGCCTAGTAACCACTCTAGTCTGGTCGCTGTCCTATTCTGTCCCCGTGTACTTTTCATCCTGGCTATAGAACCATTTGTTGCTCCCAAATGTATCATGCTCTTGCCTTTGTTTTCCAGAGCAGATTCTTTCTCTACCTTTCCCATCCCTTTTTTAGCCTTATTCCTTGAGGATTCAATTTGGTCATCCTATTACTTGAGAAATCTTCCCTAACTTCTCCCCAAAAGCATGTTTGTATTTCTCCTGGGTGCCCCCTGTAACTCTTAGTGCACCCATGTACTGTCGCACTTATACATGTATTGTCCCATAATTACTTATGTATGTATCTGTCTTTCTTCTAAACTTGGACTCCTTGTGGAGGAATTGAAAGTCATTTTTTTTTGTATGCCTCATACAGAACCCAGTGATGACTGAGTTGAATGGATGAATAAAAGAGAAATTTGCAGTCTGAATGGCTACATTAATTAATGAATGAAGGAAGGGATGATGAATAGTTGCCATAATAGTCCAACTTTTCCAAAGGAGAGCCTGCCTTACACTGATATTGAAAGCATGTGGTGGGAACAATGCAGGTCCTTCATTCAGCAAGGGTGTCAGGCCTTGGTGTTTAGAAGCCTAGGCTTCATTTTTTACCTGGTGTCCGTCTCAAGTGGTAGCACTGACAAAATGCTTTGAGAAAGCATTTGTGTTCTTTGTTTTTGTTCACAATGTCTTCTCAAAAGACCTCTTGCCTTTCCTCTTTACATCTTAGAGGAGTTGTTTTAGTAGCTGCTAAAATCACCAAAGGCAAGAAGATTCTGGAGGTCTACCGAATGCTTGAGGTGGGGGCGGGTGGAAGGAAAGGAGGGAGGAGAAGCAGAGAGGCTAGGTCAAGTGCTTTCCAAGGGTAGGGCGAGCCAGTGTTCTAGGAGAGAGCTGCTCAAAAAACAGGATGGAGGACAGCGTCGTGGGCTGAGGCTCCTGAGAAAGGTCTGTCCAGACAGGATGGTGAAGGGGAAGAAGAGTAGCCCTAGATTAGTGGGCAAACTGTGTGTGATCTTTAGCAAGTGACAAACCTTCTGATTCTAACTCCCTTTCTTTTCCTTCACCTATAATCAGGGGGATGAGGATGGAGGTGAATCCTTGCCTCATGGGATTTCTGATGATTTTAAATGAGATCTTCGTTGTGAAGTGCAGCATTTAAAAGTGCAGCTCAGATATTCCCTCTCCCACAGAGCTCACCGCTGCTCTTCTCTGCTAATCCCTTTATGTCTATTGGTGAGTTTATTGTTGCATTGTAGTGAGTTTACTTGTATGCTTGCCCATCAGACAGTGAGATCCATGACAGTGGGTGAGTAGGTCTTATTCATGTGGACACCCTCTGTGTTCTGCCCAGGGCCTGTGCAAAGGACTAGAAGATGGTTAAATTATAAGTTCCTTTCTTCTTCCTTTGTTCATGATGCTCAGAAATGCAGATCATTCAGCTTGGAGGCGATGATGCTTATTTCAAGATGACCCGTAGCTCCAAGGATTCCAAAGTTAGCAAGTCAATAAACAAATAGCTTCTTTATGGGTAGGTAAACAGCTTCCAGATCAACAAACCGTGGCATAATAAGATGTTTCTCTGAAAACTGGCCCAAACAGCAACGAGGAAAAGATGTGGGGGCTCAAAACAGCACGTGCCAGGGTTGGGGGTATAAAAGTGAGGGCTCTGGAGAGCTGCCCCAGTCAGGCAGCAACCTCTCAGCACTGGCAAGGGAGCAGAGGCAACTCCACCATGTCTGGAAACTGCTGCTCTAGGAAATGCCCCTCGGTGCCAGCCATCTCCCTTTGCTCCACTGAGGTGAGCTACAGAGGGCCTGTTTGCTTGCCCAGTTCCTGCCGGAGCCAGACGTGGCAACTGGTGACTTGTCAAGATAGCTGCGGATCATCCAGCTGTGACCCACAATGCTGTCAGCCCTCCTGTTCTGCGAGCAGCTGTGCCCAGCCTGTGAGCTGTGAAGCCACCATCTGTGAGCCTGCCTGTCCCGTAGTCAGCTGTGCCCAGCCTGTGAGCTGTGAGGCCACCATCTGTGAGCCTGTCTGTCCCGTAATCGGCTGTGCCCAGCCTGTGTGCTATGAGACCACCATCTGTGAGCCTGCCTGTCCGGTAAGCAGCTGTGCCCAGCCTGTGTACTGTGAGGCCACCATCTGTGAGCCTGCCTGTCCCGTAATCAGCTGTGCCCAGCCTGTGTGCTACAAGGCCACCATCTGCGAGCCCTCTTGCCCCGTGAGCAGCTGTGCCAACCCCGTGAGCTGTGAGGCCACCATCTGTGAGCCTGCCTGTCCTGTGAGCAGCTGTGCCCAGCCTGTGTGCTGTGAGGCCACCATCTGTGAGCCCTCTTGCTCTGTGAGCAGCTGTGCCCAGCCTGTGTACTACAAGGCCACCATCTGTGAACCTGCCTGTCCCGTGAGCAGCTGTGCCAAGCCCGTGAGCTGTGAGGCCACCATCTGTGAGCCTGCCTGTCCTGTGAGCAGGTGTACCCAGCCTGTGAGCTGTGAAGCCACCATCTGTGAGCCCTCTTGCTCTGTGAGCAGCTGTGCCCAGCCTGTGTACTACAAGGCCACCATCTGTGAACCTGCCTGTCCCGTGAGCAGCTGTGCCAAGCCCGTGAGCTGTGAGGCCACCATCTGTGAGCCTGCCTGTCCTGTGAGCAGCTGTGCCCAGCCTGTGAGCTGTGAAGCCACCATCTGTGAGCCCTCTTGCTCTGTGAGCAGCTGTGCCCAGCCTGTGTACTACAAGGCCACCATTTGTGAGCCTGCCTGTCCCGTGAGCAGCTGTGCCAAGCCCGTGAGCTGTGAGGCCACCATCTGTGAGCCTGCCTGTCCTGTGAGCAGGTGTACCCAGCCTGTGAGCTGTGAAGCCACCATCTGTGAGCCCTCTTGCTCTGTGAGCAGCTGTGCCCAGCCTGTGTGCTGTGAGGTCCCTCCTGGCCAACGAGTCTTCTGCATACCCACTTCCTGCCAGCCCATCCTCTGCAAACCCAGCTGCTGCCAGCCAGTGGTCTGTGAGCCCAGTTGCTATCAGCCTGTGTCCTCTGGTGTCAGATGCTGTCCATCTATCTGCTCTGTGGCCAATAGCTGCCAGTCTGCCTGCTGTGACTCCAGTCCTTGTGAACCATCTTGCTCAGAGCCCAGCATCTGCCAGTCAGCCACACGTGTGTCTCTGGTCTGTGAGCCCATCTGTGTCCGTCCGGTCTGCTGTGTTTCAAGCCCTTGTGAGCCACCTTGTGTCTCCAGCACTTGCCAAGAGCCCTCTTGCTGTGTCTCCAGCATCTGCCAACCCATCTGCTCTGAGCCCAGCCCCTGCTTACCAAGTGTCTGTGTGCCCAGGCCATGTCAACCTACCTGCTACGTAGTCAAGCGCAGTCGGTCCATCTCCTGTGAGCCTCCGTCCTGCCGACCTCTCTCCTGCCGCCCGGGGTCTTCTGCATCTGCCGTCTGCCAGCCAACTTGCTCGCGAACTTTCTACATACCCAGCTCTTGCAAACAACCCTGTACTACTTCAATCTCCTACCGCCCGATTTGCCGCCCAATCTGCTCTGGACCCATCACCTATAGGCAGCCATATTTGACATCCATCTCCTACCGCCCGGCCTGCTACCGCCCATATTGCTCCATCCTGCGCCGTCCAGCCTGCATCACTTCTGTCCCTTACCGCTCGGTCTGCTCCCGCTTGCCTTATGCTGACTCCTGCAAACGGGATTGCAAAAAGTCCACTTCCAGCCAACCGGATTGTGCTGACTCAACTCCCTGCAAGACGGAGGTCTCAGAGGCCAGTCCCTGCCAGCCCACTGAGGCCAAGCCCACCAGCCCCACCACCCACGAGGCTGCAGTCAGCCAGCCTGCTGCCACCAAGCCTACCAACTGCTGAACCAGCCCTGGCCAACCAGTTCCTGCAACGCATGCCTCCGGCTAGATAGAAAATTTGTCTGCTTTCCCCAAAGCTCATTCTAACTTAAAATCTTTTTCTTTCTGCACCATCACTTGCCATTTGCTTATGCTTCAAAGAACTCATCAGAAATGTCAGTCTCCTAATGGCCCAAATGGCGATTCCTGGGCACGAGATGGGGACATTCTGGGTCCCTTTCTGCTACTGCCATTGAGCTGAGAAAGTCTTCTTTGCTGTATCATCTCAAGTCTCTTTCCTGGAATAAATATTTTTCTGTCCTCATGCATGTGCTCCCTTGCTGTGTGGGCTCCTCTTCCTTGGAGACATTTTCCATGATGTAAAGATATTTAACTGTCCAATAAACATGGTTAAAGTTGAAGTAACAGACACTTCTCATTTATGTCTTGTTCATGTCATATTCTCATCAGCTGACTTGCTTCATTTTTGAGAGCAGCTTTATTCATCTATTCATCCGTCTGTCCATCCATCCATCCATCCATCCCCCACTCCCTCCATCCAAGAAGCTTTGCTAGATAGCTGTTAGGTGCCAGGGACTGAGATGAGTTCTGGGAATGAAAAGATAGACACTTCAGTCCACTCTCAGGAAGCTTGTTCTCTGATGGGGAGATAGGCAGAGAGGCAATTACTTCGTCCACTGTGCTAAGTCCTGGGGTAGAGGCAAGCATACGGTACTGTGAACTCGGCAGGGCATGGAGAGAAACAGGGAATTACTCTTGGGAGAGATAATACTGAATGAAGCTGAATCTTTTAGCACAAGTAGGAATTAACCAGTTAGAACCTAGGAAGGAAGAGCTTCCTAGGCAGAGGAAACATATACAACTGGATGGAGCTTGTAAGCACACTACTCATTAAGCAAAGTGTGGGCAGAGGTGTGCTTAGAAGAGCAGTGAACTCTGAGGTCAGATAAGTAAACAGTGGCCTGCCCTCATCAGCCTTGTGTGCTAGACAGAGTCGTCTGAGTTTGGTGCAGGGCTGATGAGAAGGTATTGAGGGATCATATGCAGGGCAGTGACATGAAGACTACTGGGTTTTGGAATGTCCCTCTGGCCTCGGTGTGGAGACCCGAATGGTGAAACATGGACTTGGATATAGGGAAAACGAGGGGGAAACCAAGGGCTTTGGGGTCCACAATAGGATGAAAACAAGTGGGGAGGTCATACTTACAATAAAGAAAGGAACCTAGATTTCTTATACAAGAGCTTTGATATGTTATCTCAGTCTCTATAGGACACACTCTTTATGTAGACTCCATATGTTTCTTTCAATCTGCAGGGACAGAGTCTATTTAAAGTAGTCTCTTTAAACCCCTTGTACTTAGTGCATGGGTCAAAGGTCTATCCCTTGTCCTCAAGGTGCAGCTTGGGCTATCCTAATTACAAGAGGAAATAGCTCAGGGCTTCTCAACTTTGGTACCATTTACATTTTGGGCTGGATAATTCTTTGTTGTGGAGACTGTTTTTTGTTTCGTAAGATATTAAGCGGTATCCCTGGCTTCACCAACAAGATGCTAGTAACATCCTCTGAGTGTGGTGACTGAAAATGGCTCCAGACATTGGCAAAAACTGCCCACCTCCAGAGGGGAGGGGCAAAAATCATCCCTGTTTGAGAGCCATTGGGTTAGACAAGGACAGAGGGAGAAACTCAAAAGTGAAACTTGTCCTGCACTTTGGGATTCAAGTTACTGTCTCATTCAGCCATTGGGATCTATCTTTATCTCCTTCCAGAGTCAAGAGATGAGTTGTCCAGATTTTTAAATCTCTCTGCCTAACATAGACCCAGTGTTTCATGTAAATCATAGAAATTCTGTGAGGTAAGATTTCTTTTCCCCTATTTTACAGGTGAAGAATATGAAGGACAAGCAATCCAAATGCCTGTTAACACAGATAAGAAAATTGTGGTATATTCATTCACACAATAGAATATCATGCTGTAGTGAGAACAGCTGGACAAAGGCTACGTGCCACAAAATGAGTGAACCTTAGCACTGCAATGTTGACTGATAGAAAAAGCTCCAGAGGCCATGCTGTGTGCTGTGCTTAGTCACTCAGTCATGTCCAACTCTTTGCGACCCCATAGACTGTAGCTCACCAGGCTTCTCTGTCCATGGGGTTTCTCCAGGAAAGAATACTGGAGTGGGTTGCCATTCCCTCTTCCAAGGGATCTTCCCAACCCAGGGATCAAACCCAGGTCTCCCACATCACAGGCAGACCCTTTACTGTCTGAGCCACCAGTGAACCCTAAGAATACTAGGGTGGGTAGCCTATCCCTTCTCCAGGGGAACTTCCCAACCCAGGAATCAAACCAGGATCTTCTGCATTGCAGGTGGATTCTTTACCACCTGAGCTACTTGGGAAGCCCCTGCAGAGGCCATATGTATATTTAAAGTTCAATAACAATATACCGACAAATACATATATGTATATACACATGTATATACATATATTTACAAAAATATATATTATAAAATATATTACATATCTATATATACAATTTTATCTCAATCTATCTATTCACAAGGAAATGACAAACACAAAATTCAGAATATTCACAGCTGGTAAGTAACATAAATGATTAAAATCCAGTTCTGTCCAAGCTTGTGTTTTTAATGCATCAGCATATTTCTTGATGTGACCACAACAGTCCTTCGTTATAGATGTCTTTAGTGCCTTGAACCATAGCAAAACCAAAGTTGTTTCTATTGAGAGCTTTTTTTTTTCCCTTCAGTTTATTCACAAAGAACTGACAAAATTTTGAGATAATTTAAAGTGTACACTGTGGTGATCTGATATACATATATATTGTGGAAGGATTCCTCCCATCTAGCTAACACATTCATCACCTCACATATTTACCTTTTTTTTTTTGGTGAGAACACTTAAGTTCTTTTGGCAAATTTCTATTATATGATGCAGAGTTATCAACTATAGTCTCCATGCTTTCCATTAGATCTTCAGACTTTATTCATTTTAGAGCTGAAAGTTTGTGCCCTTTTTTGAACCTATTGAGATGTTTCTTTACCAAGAAGGGAGGTAAGAGCAGAATCAGAGAAAAATTGATGTAAAAATGGATTACTTTGAAACAGTAAACGTGGTATATATGGGTATAGGGTATTACAGTTTTTCAGATTGAAATTTTCATGCTTTCTCAAATATGTTCATGTTCTCATTTTGATTGACCTGTTTGGTAAGACCAAAAGTAGTTCTCCTTGACAGATGAGAGTTTTGGGATGTAGACTTTCAGAAATAAAACATAGGGCAGTGATCTCTGAAGTCTGCAAGATGCTAAAATGAGTAGAAATGAGATGGAGGGCAAAAGAAGTGACTGATGCCATAGCATGAAAAGCAATTGTTGAAGAAACACATTTTTACGACAAGGGTGAGGATTTTTCAGGCATAGTGATCAGAAAAATTTCTCATTGTTTTAAAGCAAGAATGAAGAGAAGCCATTTTGTAATGGGTACTTTGAAAATTGTGAGGCAGACTATAATAATAAAAATAACCTGAGCAGTAGCCATGCAGTTGATTAACTCTCAGTACTTTGAACTCATGGGTAATGAGCTAACATGTCCAGCAGACTGAGTTTGCAGCAGAGCCAGAAATCAAGACAAGCCCAATCTGCACCCCAAACCCACGATCTCTATCCCATCTTGTATCTTCAGTGTGAACCAGGGCAGGACTTGGATGAGTGTGGGATGCTGAAGTTGGTCAGTGATGCAGAGCCTGGACCAGCCCAAAGGAGAAGGGGAAAGTCACTCATGAATCTCTTTTGGATAAGGTCGATTTAACACAAAAGCCTCTTTGCAGAGATGTCCTTATATAACTTCTAGTTATTGTGTTTCATATTTATAGAATTGACATGCTGTTGACTCCATAGTATGAGTTTAATCTTTCTTAATGAAACATTTTGTAGTTTTAAATTTACAGATTAAAAGATTGTCTTTGGGCATATTGATACCCGTTTGATCTAGCTGATGGTTACAGTCACTGGAGTGGGCAGAGGATCCCCAGCATGGGACCTAGACCACCTGTGCTTGAACCAGCGCAGCTGGTCAGCCTTCAGTCATTGTTTTAGAGTCTTCCTCGCCACCTCCAAAGTTGGGAGGTCTAAACAGGTGGTTAAGATAAAAGGTTTGGGGATCAGCCCAACCTAGGTTTGAATCTAGGGGTTTCTGCCGCTTATTACTGGCATAAGTTTGGGAACATGATTTAAACTCTCTGAGTTAGTTTTGCTACCTCTAACATAATGGTGACAATCGTATCTGCTAAGTAGGATCACTGCAAAGATTCAATGAAAAATGCAGCCAAGAGCTTGGTACATAGTAAGTATGCTATTATGAATAAAAAATATTGCCTGCCATGTCAATAAACAAAGGATGTTGCAGCCATCAGACCACCACATTACAGCTGCCCTGATATGCTGCCGCCAGCCTTAACAGTGCATCCTGAGGAGACACAGGCTAAGGAAAACACAGGGTACCGGCCCCAGATAGCTGGGGTGCATTTCAAAGGAATGATTTCAGTAAGTCCAGACTTTGCGTCTTCCCATATATAGAAAAGCTCTAATTTCATTAATCTGATATGTCTGTTTTTTTTTTTAATTAACAATAACGATCTCACGTTCTGACTATCTGGCCTTTTGTTGCAAAAGCTGCTATGTATCTCGACTCCTCCCTCGCCTCTTCGGAACAGTTGTTCAGTGTTGTCTGAGATGCCGTGTCCCAGGTGTGAAGTCTTCAGAATGCTCACCAAATAAAACATGACTCTTAACTTTTAGGTTGTGCGTTTATTTTTTCGGTCAACACTATAAATGGAAGCCAGCACTAGTGTTCTGATTATTAGTGGTACCAGTAAAGCCGAGTTTCAGGAAACCAAACAGGAAGATTCTAGAAAGAGGTGGAGACACTGAAGTATCGCTTGGGAGGCACCCCTTGATTTTCTGTTTGCCATCTCTACTATCATCCCTCAACTGGGTCAGGGCTTCACTTCCTGATCGTCTAAATGGTGTGGAACTGCATTGCTGGTGGAAGAGTGGGCTGTGGCCTCTTGATGAGAGGTTAACCCGGGAAGAGTTCTGCTTCAGAGAGGCTGGAGAACAAGCTATAAAAGAGACAGCTTAGCTCAGAGCAGCAGACACAGTGGCAAGGAACCCAAACTCGGCTGTGAAAACCCCCCAACTCAACAGATGAGTTTTTTTTTTTTTAATTATAGTATAGTTGCTTTACAATGTTGTGTTAGTTTCTGCTGTACAGCAAAGTAAATCAGCCACAGGTATATATATATGTAGCCCCTCTTCCTTGGATTTCCTTCCCATTTGGTCACCACAGAGCATTGAGTACAGTTCCCAGTGCTATATAGTTAGGTTCTCATTAGTTATCTATTTAAATGTGAAGTGAAGTGAAATCTCTCAGTAATGTCCGACTCTTTGCGACCCCATGGACTGTATGTAGCCTACCGGGCTTCTCCATCCACAGGATTTTCTGGACAAAGGTACTGGAGTGGGTTGCCGTTTCCTTCTCCAGAGGGTCTTCCTGACCCGGGGATCAAACCCAGGTCTACCTGCACTGCAGGCAGACGCTTTACCCTCTGAGCCACTAGAGAAGCTCATTTTATATGTAGTACTGCATATATATCAATCCCAGTCTCTCAATGCATCCCACCTACTCCTTTCCCTTTGGTATCCATATGTTTATTTTCTACGTCTGTGTCTCTATTTCTGCTTTGCAAATAAATTCACCTATACCATTTTCTGGCCTTCCCTCGTGGCTCAGGTGGTAAAGAAGCTGCCTGCAATGCGGGAGACCTGGGTTTGATCCCTGGGTTGGGAAGATCCCCTGGAGGAGGGCACGGCAACCCACTCCAGTATTCTTGCCTGGAGAGTCTCTATGGTCAGAGGAGCCTGGCGGGCTACAGTCCATGGAGTCACAGAGTCAGACATGACTGAACGACTAAGTACATATCATTTTCTAGATTCAACATATATGTGTTAATATACAATATTTTTCTCTTTCTGACTTACTTCACTCTATAATGACAGTCTCTAAGTCCATCTACATCTCTGCAAGTGGCACAATTTCATTCCTTTTATGGCTGAGCAGTATTCCACTGTATATATGTACATCTTCTCTATCCATTCCTCTACTGATGGACATTTAGACTGCTTCCATGACCTGGCTATTGTAAATAGTGCTGCAATGAACACTGGGGTGCATGTTTCTTTTTGAATTATGGGTTTTTTCTCTGAACAGATGAATTCTTAAACTGGGAACGATGTCTCCCAGGCTCCTGAAGCCTGCTAATCAGATGTTTATATGCAAATGGGTGGAAACAATAACAAGGAAAGATGCTCTGCTGTGCCAACACCCCTAGCAAAGGACTATAAAAGCCCTTATGTATTAGATGTTTTTCAAACTCAGGTATACTGAGGTTGCAGCCTCCTGAGAAGGTTAGCACTGGCACCATGGGGGACAGCTGTTGCCTTGGAGACGCCACTGCCATCCCAGCTGTGCCTGCCACCTCCGTATGCTCCAGTCGTGGCAGTTTCCAACATGGTATCCATTTGCCTAGTTCCTGTCGGAGCAGAACATGGCAGCTGGTTACATGCCAAGAAAACTGTCAGCCATATGGCAGTGCCCCAAGTGGCTGTGAACCTGCTTCTTGCCAACCTACCTGCCTTCCAGCAACTTCTTGTGTGGGTTTTGTTTGCCAACCCATTTGCTCCTACACAGCCTGCTATGAAACTGGCACTGGTCAGTCTCCTGGTCCAGTTAGCTCATGCCAGCCCTCCTGTTTGGAATCCACCGGCAGTTCGGTAAAGTGCTGTGAACCCGGCCCCTGCCAACAAAGCTCCTGCCAGGAATGTGTCTACACATCTGAGTCGTGCCAGGCAGCTTGTGACCAATCAGTCTGCTGTGATGCTGGGTCCTGTCAGCCAGCCTCCCCTGAAGTCACTTCCTGTCCTGAAACTTCTTGCCTACCAACTGTCTGTGCCGCTAATCTGTGCCAGCCAACTTGCTGCCATGGGGGTTCATGTCAGCCCATTCATGGTGAAGATCAGCCCTGCAAATCATTTTGTTACCAACCGATCTGCTACATTTTGAAGCCTTGCCAAACGGTTCCCTGTATACCGGTTCCCTGCCAGCTATCTACTTGTGTGTTCCGTTCTTGCAGTCCTGCATGCTGTGTGACCTTCCCTTGCCAGACACTTCACTACCAATCTGCACTATGCACATCCTTCATCTGCCAGCCAGCTGCTAACAGACAGCCTCCTTGTTCTGTAAACAACTCTTGTGAACCAGATTGCTGTGGCACCGTGCTTTCTGGCCAACCAACTGGTGGTGAACTCACTTTCTGCAATCAAAGTGGCTGCCAATCCCCTTCCTGCCAGCCAGCTTGCTGTGTGACGGGTTTCAGCAAATCAGCCAGTGGTGGCTCCAGTTGCTTCCGACCAAATACCCCAAGTGTCTGCAAAGCTGGCACCTACTTGCCGACTTCCTTCCAACCCAGTTATGAGTCCAGCTTCTGCAAGGCAACATTTCATTGAGGGAGCACCTCCTCTAAAGTCTGCTGCTTTCTACAAATGCATAGCCGTGGTGCCTGACTCTGGCTGAGCACAAACACTGCTGGCTTGCTAACTTTTCTGAGTCCAGTCCCACATTTCCTCCAGGTATTGGTGAGGAAATTTATCCTGAGGTCCTTTCTCATAGAGGATAACCTTTCAGCCAGCATGGCCCATGCTGTAGCTTGCCTTTCCTGGTGTTATCATTTCATTTCACTTCAGCAAAGCCTTTCCTCCCAGTTCTTTTCCCCCGCTTTGGATGCTGCCAAGTCTTTAAGGAGACTCTTTTGCTGACAACTGCTAATAAAAATGTGTCTGGTTAAGCATAACGAGTAAGACTCTCATATGCTTTTATTCCTTTCAATATATTATATGTAGATTTCCTTCAGGTCCCATTTGAACACAATGACTTTGGGCCCCCCAAATCACTGTGTCTGCCTTGGTCTGCAAGGGTTGTTTGTGTCTAGGATTATAGATGCTCAAGCTGGAAAGGAGCAAGGATATACAACCTTGACACCACCAAGAGCTCTTCTGAGTTGGGTCACCTCAGTTTCCCCACAGTGAATAGATTGGGGAAGGCAAAGACAGAAATGGTCCAAGGAAGCCATAGATTAAAATAAATATGAGGTTTCAGCTATGGAAAATAATTAAGGGTTAAGTCACTTAAAACTGGTTTTAGCCATTAGTACACCTAATGCAAATTTAAATGAAATTTAAAACTGCTTAGAAAATTTTAGCAGATATTTGCTATGTTTTTGACATTTTAAGAGACAGTTTTAAAGACAATTAGTCTAAGGGAAATTTTGACTGAGTTTTGTTATTTCTAGCATGTAATTACTGAATTCAAATACTCGTTCTTTGGGTTGGTTTTCTTTGGGGGAAAGTTTAGAGGAAGATTCACAGTGCATACTTGTAGCAGTGGAACAGAGTCCTTCCTGAAGAGGATCTGACCTCCCCTTTAAACAAGTGGCTCTGGGTGTGCAAAGCATTTTAAGAACCAACCCCCCCAAACTCTTACACAGAATCATAAAGGGACATATAGGAGAATGTTCACTGTGGCATTTCTGTGATGACATAAATTTTAAAGGAGAACAAAGAGTGGGTAGGCAACATGTGGTGATTCCTTCCATGCAGTATTGTGTTAGGCTGGTTCTCCAGAAAAACAGACCCAGTAGAAGATATATATATACACATACACACACACACACACACATACATATACTTATTAAAAGGGATTAACTCATACAATTAAGGAGGAGGGCAAGCCCAAATCTGTAGTGTGAGCCTGAAATGTGGACTGACAGGCAGAGATCAAGGAGAGCTCATGGTGAAGATGAAGTCTGAAGGCTGTCTGCTGGGGAATATGCATTAAACAGAATAAGATAGCTATCTATTGGAAGAGAATGAGGCATAAGGAAAGCAGGAATTAAATTAACTGATATATAAGTATATAGAGAAAAAATTAAGAAGGAACTTGCAAGGACAAAAGTGATAATATGCCTCATAAGGAATACAAATAATTCAATTATTTGCAACTGAAATTCAAACAGAAAATTAAAAAAGAAGAAAAAACGGGCGAGAGGGACCTTGATAGAGCAAAATAATTACCATGGATGGAATGTCTTTTAGAAATGAAATATTGATGGATGCTCTATCTAAAGCCTCTCTCCCACATCGTCCATGTAAATTCCTCGGTCATGCTGGAGGAGGGATGAGGTAAGTGGAATGCATCTTAGCTCAGTCCTGAACAGAGTTTTCAACAATGTTTCTTACACTGTAAGTTTAAGGAATCACATCTCCTTAAATAATTTGAGTATTAATACCAGAATCCTTGACATATCCAAAATTTCAAATTTTATCTTGCAATGGTTTTCTGACCCATCTAAGTCTATCTTATTCTAAGACTTTCCTGTTATGAATTTCTGTTGTACAAGTAAGTGTTTTTCGCTGGCCACTTGCCAACATACAAAACTGCGTGTTTTAAACATGTCAAGGGTAAAAGGTGTGTTGGGAAGCCTTGTATCTCCTATGGCTGGCAACAGTTTAAATATCAAGGCATTTATTAGCTCCTTTTAGGTTTGCTGGAACTTGTTCCTTAAACATACAAACCTCCAATTATAAATATTGCTCTACTGAGCCTGCTGAGCCATGCTTACAACTAAATCTTTATTTACATTTATGTCCTGGGTAGGAGAGCAGTTTTAAAAATATAGGGACGTTTTGAGAAAGACAGGCATACCTTGTTTTTTTATTGTGCTTTGCAAATATATTTTTTGTAAAAGCTGAAGGTTTGTGGCAACCCTGTGTCGAGCAAGTCAAAAAGGTGCCATTTTGCCAACAGCATTTGCTCACTTTGTGTCTCTGTGTCACATTCTGTAATTCTTGCAATATTTCAAACTTGTTCATTAATGTTGTATTTGTTGTGGTGATCTGTGATCAGTGATTTTTGATACTATTGTAATTGTTTCAGTGCACCATCAACCTCTCCCATATAAGATGGTGAACTTAAGATGTGTGTGTTCTAATGAATGGATAAAGAAGATGTGGTATATATACATACTCAATCATAAAAAGAAATGAAACAATGACTTTCGTAGCAACATAGATAGATCTAGAGATTGTCATACTAAGTGAAATAAGTCAGGAAGAGAAAGATAAATATCTTGTGATATATCTTATATATGGGATCTAGAATACGACACAAATGAACTTACAAAACAGACACAGACTCATGGGCATAGAAAACAAATATGTGGTTCCCAAAGGAGAAAGAGAGGGCGGGGATAAATTAGGAGTTTTGGATTAGCAGATACAAAGTACTAATTATAAAATACATACCTATCAAGATACCAATGGTATTTTTCAGAGACCTAGAACAAATAATTTCACAATTTGTATGGAAATACAAAAAACCTCGAATAGCCAAAGCAGTCTTGAGAAAGAAGAATGGACCTGGAGGAATCAACCTGCCTGACTTCAGGCTCTACTACAAAGCCACAGTCATCAAGACAGTATGGTACTGGCACAAAGACAGAAATATAGATCAATGGAACAGAATAGAAAGCCCAGAGATAAATCCACGCATCTATGGACACTTTATCTTTGACAAAGGAGGCAAGAATATAAAATGGAGAAAAGACAATCTTTTTAACAAGTGGTGCCGGGAAAACTGGTCAACCACTTATAACAGAATGAAACTAGAACACTTTCTAACACCATGCTGCTGCTGCTGCTAAGTTGCTTCAGTCGTGTCCGACTCTGTGTGACCCCATAGACGGCAGCCCACCAGGCTCCGCCGTCCCTGAGATTCTCCAGGCAAGAACACTGGAGTGGGTTGCCATTTCCTTCTCCAATGCATGAAAGTGAAAAGTGAAAGTGAAGTCGCTTAGTCGTGCCCGACTCTTAGCGACCCCATGGACTGCAGCCCACCAGGCTCCTCCGTCCATGGGATTTTCCAGGCAAGAGCACTGGAGTGGGGTGCCATTGCCTTCTAACACCATACACAAAAATAAACTCAAAATGGGTTAAAGATCTAAACCTAAGACCAGAAGCTACAAAACTCCTAGAGGAAAACATAGGCAAAACACTCTCTGACATAAATCACAGCACGATCCTCTGTGACCCACCTCCTAGAGTAATGGAAATAAAAGCAAAAATAAACAAATGGGACCTAATTAAAATTAAATGCTTCTGCACAACAAAGGAAACTATAAGAAAGGTGAAAAGACAGCCTTCAGAATGGGAGAAAATAATAGCAAATGAAGCAACGGACAAAGAATTAATCTCAAAAATATACAAGCAACTCCTACAGCTCAATTCCAGGAAAATAAATGACCCAATCAAAAAATGGGCCAAAGAACTAAACAGCCATTTCTCCAAAGAAGATATACAGATGGCTAACAAACACGAAGAGATGCTCAACATCACTCATTATCAGAGAAATGCAAATCAAAACCACAATGAGGTACCATTTCACTCCAGTCAGAATGGCCGCTATCCAAAAGTCTACAAGCGATAGATGCTGGAGAGGGTGTGGAGAAAAGGGAACCCTCTTACACTGTTGGTGGGAATGCAAACTAGTACAGCCACTATGGAGAACAGTGTAGAGATTCCTTAAAAAACTGAAAATAGAACTGCCATATGACCCAGCAATCCCACTGCTGGGCATACACACCAAGGAAACCAGAATTGAAAGAGACACATGTACCCCAATGTTCATCGCAGCACTGTTTATAATAGCCAGGACATGGAAGCAACCTAGATGTCCATCAGCAGACGAATGGATAAGAAAGCTGTGGTACATATACACAATGGAGTATTACTCAGCCATTAAAAAGAATACATTTGAATCAGTTCTAATGAGGTGGATGAAACTGGAGCCTATTATACAGAGTGAAGTAATCCAGAAAGAAAAACATCAATACAGTATACTAATGCATATATATGGAATTTAGAAAGATGGTAATGATAACCCTGTATGGGAGACAGCAAAAGAGACACAGATGTATGAAACAGTCTTCTGGACTCTGTGAGAGAGGGTGATGGTGGGATGATGTGGAAGAATGGCATTGAAACATGTATATTATCATATGTGAAACGAATCGCCAGTCCAGGTTCAATGCATGATGAAGGGTGCTTGGGGCTGGTATACTGGGATGACCCAGAGGGATGGGATGGGGAGGGAGGTGGGAGGGAGGTTCAGGATGGGGAACACATGTACACCCATGGTGAATTCACGTCAATGTATGGCAAAACCAATACAATATTGTAAAGTAAAATAAATAAATAAAAGAAATGAAAGTTAAAAAAAATACGTAAACAACAAGGTCCTACTGTAAAGCACAGGGAGCTATATTCAATATCTTATAATAAATTATAATGAAAAAGAATATGAAATATATATATGTCACTTTGCTGTATGCCAATAACTAACACAATATTGTTAAATCAGCTATACTTCAATTAAAAAAATGTGGTTGTTTTGACTGCCACCAACCAGTCATTCCCCCATCTCTCTCCTTCTTCATAGACTTCCCTATTCTCTAACCCATCGCTAGTTGCTTCAGTTGTGTCTGACTCTTTGAGACCCCATGGAGTGCAGCCTGCAAGGCTCCTCTGTCCATGGGATTCTCCATGGAGAATACTGGAGTGGGTTGCCATGCCCTCCTCTAGGGGATCTCCTTGACCCAGAGATCAAACCCACCTCTCTTATGTATCCTGCAATTGGTAGGCGGGTTCTTTATCACTAGCGCTACCTAGGAAGCCTCAATATTGATATTAGGCCAAATAATAACCGTACAGTATAAGTGCTCAAGTGAAATGGAGATTCTCTAAGTTTCTCACTTTAAGTCAAAAGCTAGAAATGATTAAGCTTAATGAGGAAGGCATGTCAAAAGCTAAGAGGTCAAATACTAGGCCTCTTGCACCAAAAAGTTAGCTAAGTTGTGGATGTGAAGGAAAGTTCTTGAAAAAAATGAAAAATGCCACTCCAGTGAACACATGAATGATAAGAAGGTGAAACAGCCTTGTTGGTGATATGGAGAGAGTTTTACTGGTCTGGAAAGAAGATTAAACCAGCGACAATATTCCCTGATGCCAAAGCCTAATTGAGAGCAAGGCCCTAAATCTCTTCAATTCTGCAAAGGCTGAGAGAGGTGAGGAAACTACAGAGGAAAGTTTGAAGCCAGCAGAAGTCTGTTCGTGAAGTTTAGGAAAGAAGCAATTTCCGTAACATGAGAGTATGAGGTAAAGCAGAAAGCGCTGATGTAGGACCTATAGCAAGTTATCCAGAAGATCTAGCTAAGGTAATTAACAAAGCTGGCCACACTAAACATCAGATTTTAAATGTAGATGAAGCAGCCTTCTATTGGAAGATGATTCCACCTGGGACTTACATAACTAGAGAAAAATCAAGGCTGACTTTAAAGCTTCAGAGGACAGGATGACTCTCTTTTTAGGGGATACTTCAGCTGGTGACTTTAAATTGGAGTTAGTGATTCCCTGGTGGCTCAGATGGTAAAAGCGTCTACCTATAACGCAGGAGACCTGGGTTCGATTTCTTGGTTGGGAAGATCCCCTGGAGAAGGACATGGCAACCCACTCCAGTGTTCTTGCCTGGAAAATTCCATGGACGGAGGAGCCTGGTAGGCTACAGTCCATGGGGTTGCAAAGAGTCGGACATGACTGAGCGACTTCACTTCAGCTGGTGACTCCAAATTGGAGTCAGTGCTCATTGACTATTCTGAGAATCCTAGAGCCCTTAAAAACTATGCTAAATCTACTCTGTTTGCTATGTATAAATGGAACAACAAAGTCTGGAGTACAGCATCTCTGTTTACAACATGGTTTAACTGAATATCTCAAGCCCACTGTTTTTTTTTTTTTAATGTTTTTTTTTAAAATTTTATTTTATTTTTAAACTTTACAATATTGTATTAGTTTTGCCAAATATTGAAATGAATCCACCACAGGTATACATGTGTTCCCCATCCTGAACCCTCCTCCCTCCTTCCTCCCCATACCATCTCTCTGGGTCGTTCCAGTGCACCAGCCCCAAGCATCCAGTATCCTGCATTGAACCTGGACTGGCAACTCGTTTCATACATGATATTATACATGTTTCAATGCCATTCTCCCAAATCTTCCCACCCTCTCCCTCTCCAACAGAGTCCATAAGACTGTTCTATACATCAGTGTCTCTTTTGCTGTCTCATACACAGGGTTATTGTTACCATCTTTCTAAATTCCATATATATGCATTAGTATACTGTATTGGTGTTTTTCTTTCTGGCTTACTTCACTTTGTATAATAGGCTCCATACAGATGGCTAACAAACACATGAAAAGATGCTCAACATCACTCATTATCAGAGAAATGCAAATCAAAACCACTATGAGGTACCATTTCACGCCAGTCAGAATGGCTGCGATCCAAAAGTCTACAAGAAATAAATGCTGGAGAGGGTGTGGAGAAAAGGGAACCCTCTTACACTGTTGGTGGGAATGCAAACTAGTACAGCCACTATGGAGAACAGTGTGGAGATTCCTTAAAAAACTGGAAATAGAACTGCCTTATGATCCAGCAATCCCACTGCTGGGCATACACACTGAGGAAACCAGAAGGGAAAGAGATACGTGTACCCCAATGTTCATCGCAGCACTGTTTATAATAGCCAGGACATGGAAGCAACCTAGATGTCCATCAGCAGATGAATGGATAAGAAAGCTGTGGTACATATACACAATGGAGTATTACTCAGCCATTAAAAAGAATACATTTGAATCAGTTCTAATGAGGTGGATGAAACTCAAGCCCACTGTTGAGACTTGCTGCTCAGAATAAAAAAGATTCCTTTCAAAATGTTATTGCTCATTGGCAATGCACCTGGTCACCCCAAAGCTCTGATGGAGGTATCTAAGATTAATGATGTTTTCATGCCTGCTAACATAACATTCATTCTGCAGCCCATGAATAAAGGGCTAATTTTGACTTTCAAGTCTGATAATTTAAGAAATATATTTTGTAAGGCTATGGTTGTCATAGATAGCGATTCCTCTGATGGACCTGGGCAAAGTAAACAGAAAACCGTCTGGAAAGGATTTCTCATTCTGGATGCCATTAAGAACATTTGTGATTCGTTGTATGAGGTCAAATTATCGACATCGGCAGGACTTTGGAAGAAGTTGATTCCAATGTTCATGGATGACTGAGGGGTTCAAGACTTCATTATAAGAAATAACTGCAGATGTGGTGGAAATAGCAAGAGTACCAAAATTAGAAGTGGAGCCTAAAGATTGGACTGAACTGGTGCAATCTCATGATAAAACTTCAATAGATGTGGAGTTGCTTCTTATTGATGAGGAAAGAAAGTGGTTTCTTGAGATGGAAACTGTTCCTAATGAAGATGCTGTGAAGACTGTTGACATGACAACAAAGGATTTAAAACATTACATAAACTTAGTTGATAAAGCAGCAGCAGTTTTGAGAGGATTGACTCCAATTTTGAAAGAAGTTCTTGGTGGGTAAAATGCTGTAAATAGCATTGACTGCTGTAGAGAAATCGTTCACGAAAGGAAGAGTCAATTGATACGGCAAACATTGTGGGTGCACGCGTGCTAAGTCACTTCAGTTGTGTCTGATTCTTCGTGACCCTATGGACTGTAGCCAACCAGGCTCCTCTGTCCATGGGATTCTCCAGGCAAGAGTACTGGAGTGGGTTGCCAGGCCCTCCTCCAGAGGATCTTCCCAACCAAAGGATCGAACCCAGGTCTCCTATGTCTCCTACATTGGCAGGAGGGTTCTTTACCATTAGCGCCACCTGGGAAGCCCATGGCAAACATCATTGTTGTCTTATTTTGAGAAATTACTGCAGCTACCCCAAGCTCTGAACAATCACCATGCTGATAAGTCAGCAGCCATCGGTATCAAGGAAAGACCCTACACTAGCAAAAAGATTACAACTCTTAGCTGAAGGCTTAGATGATGGTTAACATTTCTTAGTAATAAAATATTTTAAAATTAAGATATTTGCATTTTTATACATAATGCTATTGTATACTTAATAGACTACAGTATGGTATTAGCATAACTTTTATGTGCACTGGGAAACCAAAGTTTGTGTGGCTCACTTTATTGCAATATTTGCTTTATTGTGCTGGTCTGGAACTGAATTCACCACTCAGAATTGACATTCTTCATCATGTGATTTGAATTTTGCTACCATCCCTAGGATATCTTCTCTCCTCAAAGCACTTTCCAATTACTCAATATTCTTTTAGAAGGTACATCATCAGAGCCTAATTCAAGATCTAGCTGCTCTTTAACAGCCCAGGATGTAAAACAGTTATCCTTTTTTGAGTATAGCCCATATTTTCCCCTAGGTCATGTCTGCCTGATGATATAATTAGGTACTATTCTTTAAGTTAGTCATCTCAACTCCATTAGGAAATATGCTGGGATCTGAATGGCTAAATCCCTGTTTAGTGAAGTGGCATGTGACTTCCTGAAGGGGTCATTTCCATCACTTCTCAGATGGTTTCCTGGTCCTTGTGTTGATATTCTCTGTTCCTGTCTTTGCATGCCTAATATTAAGTTCATAATCCCACTCCAGTCATACTAATATCCTTATTGTCATCATTTGGAAGAGGGAGTTTCTTCAGGTTCAGATTTAACATCAGCTTCAGACATATCACTCTTTAGTTTGAGTCCAATTTAGCCATAGTGCCTCCTTCTTAGCAAACTCCAGGTGCTTTGAGTATCAGCAGAAAAGACTACCCCAGTGAGTCCGCTCCAAGCTGTCTAACTGCCTTTCTAGTATATTGTTTATCCAGAGTCTCAGCTTGAGATGGGATCAAGTGTTTATTATTATTGAATGATGTGAGATGCTATCATTGGAAATGAGACATGTCTTGGCAGTTACTGAATTCTGTCTATATTTCTGCATTCTCTTCATAAGCTATTATGACAGTCCTTTTTAATTGTCCTGATGAAATTCAGGTTCATTTTCTACTGAATTTCATTGATCAACTAATAAGACAAAAATAAGTTAAATTATTTGACAAGATTTGGCCTAAATGGTCCCATGTTCTTTTTCTAGAGGTCCACAAAGGGTCTTCTAAACAACTCATTCTGTGATTTGTAGAGACTTGAAAATGGAATGGCATTTGCTTATCTCAACACCTTTAGTGTCTCTTGCTCTCTAAGATTCCTCAAAATCAATGTTTGCGAAGACTGTTTGGGGAAAGAGTCCCTGTATTTTCCTTATTTGCTGCAAATAATACATTCTTCCTTCTCCTGCTTAAAAAAAAAAAATCAGTGTATGGTTTACTTCAAATCTCTGAGTGCTCTAGGACATACAATGACATGAATTTATTTTGAGAATCTCGGCATTTGTAAAATTTATTTGCCTTTGTAAATATTTATTTTTCCAATTTGATTATTCCCCACTGTCTAAATAGACTGACACCAAGTAAGAGCCTGTCTAGCATAAGTTTCACGTTCTTTGTGCTACATTCCATGGGGAGATCTCAGATCTTATCTCATTGCAGGTCTCAGCATGAGCTAAGGAGAACAGACACCTTTTACAAGCCTGGGTTTTCACTGCCAGATGCTGACATGTTTGACAGCTCATGGATCATGAGTTGAGTGAGGGGTGAGAGTGGATGCAGCATGTAAAACATTTTTTTTCAGGATCACACTGAGAAGTTTACTTCATATTAAGAGTCTTAAAGTATTTTGAAATAAAATTTGATTCCATTATTTAAATCAAAAAAAGTTAAACTCTCTTTTTCTCTTCTTTCTCCCTCTCACTGTTACAAATTTCCCCATTTAGTTCAGAAGGATATTTTACAATCTTCATTTTTATTTTACTGTAAAAATAGCTTAAGAGTTCCCTGGTTGCCTAGTGGTTAGGATTCAGTGGTTAGGACTGAACCCACTGCTCTGCACTGGATTCAATCCCTGGTCAGAGAACTGAGATCCCACAAGTGGCATGGCATGGCAGAGGCAAGCAAACAAACAGATAGACTCACGCTTGAGGTAGGAAAAAATGTATGAACAGAAAATGGAACGCCTTGGCTCACCAAAACCCCCTGAAAATCCTGCTGCCCTGGGACAAACTATTGGTTTCCATTTTGTATGCTTAGTCACTTCGGTCGTGTCTGACTTTGCGACTCCATGGACTGTAGCCCACCAAGCTCCTCAGACCGTGGGATTCTTATTATGCCCTAATATTTTACAGATGGCTGGTTATCTTCTCTATTTGAAAGATGGAAGAAAAACAAAAAAGGAGCGTTGATTTCTATACCTCAAGCACAAACACCAGATTACTACACAAAGTAACAGATTTTCGTCTTGCTTAAGGGCATCCTTAATGTATTTATATTCACTTAATAAAAAACATATTTTGATGTGTTTTCTTTTTTTTTCCCTTTGTGAGCATCTGAAGCTTCATTCATTTTTCTTGTGTGTGTGTGTGTGTGTGTGTGTGTGTGTGTGTGTGTGTGTTTAGTTGCTAAGTCATGTCTGACTCTTGCAACCCTATGGACCGTAGCCCAATAGGCTCTGCTGTCCATTGGATTTCCCAGGCAAGAATACTGGAGTGGGTTGCCATTTCCTTCTCCAGGGGATCTTTCTGATCCAAGGATCAAACCTGTGTCTCCTGCTTGGTAGGTCGCTTCTTCACCACTGAGCCACCAGAGAAGCCCCATCGGTGTGTACCATCCCTATTTAATGCCTAGTTCATGAACCTTTTGTTGAATTAAATTGCTATGCTTTAAGTTAGCTCCCACCAGGAAATTTGATGGGATTTGAATGTGATGGCATCTGTTCTTCTATAGGAGCCACTTCTGTCACTCCTGAGTTATTTAACTGCAGATTATCAATTATTTTTGACCAACAAAAATGAAAATTTTGTATGGTTCAAGCCAACATATTCTTTACTTGGCTTTTTCAGTCAAGTCCTTGTATACAGCTACTTATAACTCTCTCTGATATCTTTGTATACTGAAAAGTATTTTAGAAGGTGCTAGGACAATAATCACACTAAGGAAAACATTTTTCAAAGAATTAAGACAACTTAATCCATTCATTCTACCAGTGTCCTTTAGAGCAAAATTTTGCCTGTCATTTTTCTGATTCTTTTGGTATCTATTTAATAAAAAGGGTGAACATCAGACTTGTCCTGAGAAATTCCATTCTTGAAGAGCAAAAACTATTTATTATTTATCTTATGATTGTAGCTATGAAAATAAAAGATGTTCCTTGGAAGGAGAGCTATGAAAAACCTAGACACCATATTAAAAAGCAGAGACATCACTTTGCCAACAAAGGTCCATATCGTCAAAATTATGGTTTTTCCAGCAGTCATGTATAGATGGAGAGCTCGACCACAAAGAATGCTGAGCACTGAAGAATTGATGCTTTTGAACTGTGGTGCTAGAGAAGACTCTTGAGAGTCCCTTGGACAGCAAGGTGATCAAATCAGTCAATCCTAAAGGAAATCAACTCTGACTATTTATTGGAAGGACTGATGCTGAAGCTAAACCTCCAATGCTTTAGCCACCTCATGTGAAGAGCTGACTCATTGGATTAAGAGCAGGAGGAGAAGGGGAAGACAAAGGATGAGATGGTTGGATGACACCATGTACTCAATGGACATAATTTTGAGCAAACTCTGGGAGATAGTGAAGGACAGAGAAGCCTGGTGTGCTGCATTCCGTGGGGTCACAAAGAGTCAGACACAACTGAACAAAAACATTTATCTTATCTTCATAATCCCAAATGTGGACTGCCATAATGGACTTTGATAAAGACAGGGGGCAAAAGAATCTGTGTGATGACTGAGGCAACTTCATAAAGGTCAATTTTGAAACCAAAGATCCACAGGGAGTCATCCCAGTGACTATGAATAAAGAAAATAGAATGGAAAACAATGTCTGAGACACACAAATGGCCCCAAAGATACATGTAAGAAGCCTAAAAGATGAGTCCCAAACACAACATGGATAATTTCCCCGTCTATGTGATGTATGGTGCTGGGTGTTATTTTCGTTGGTCTCATCAGTTTGCTCATATAAATGGCTTCATCTTATAACAATAGTCTGATGATATCAGGAAGTAAATTTCCTCTTATAATCCACTTTCTCAGAAACTTCCGGGCAATGCCCAGAACTTAGCTGGAACCGGATAAATATTTGATGATAGTGACTTTATGATACACAGTAAAGAGTTGTTACAAACAAAATCATATACGTGCCCCTCAGATAGTCTTCTGACTTATACTCCAAGCCAGCTCAGAGTGGCATCCATAATCCTAGCCAAACGTCTTTGAATTTGGCCCCTTGCTTGTTTGTGAAGGAGTAGAGTAGAAGAATTTTGTATAAACACAACATATCCTCTAAATAAGGGCTTATGAAAGACACACTGTACACATAATCTAGGTCATTAAAGGACATGCAAATGAGTAGCGTTTATTGGGTGATAAATCAGGAAATGCCTTAGTTGCAAAGAAAATTCGGATGACAGTAGAGGTTAGAAAAACAAATTATAAGCACAACGAAGAAATGTAAAAGAAAGACATTTTAGAGATGGAAAAATTAACCAACTATTAAGACCATCGGCTGGGATGGATAAAGTAGGTGGGAGATCTTATTCCTATCTGATTCCTAATAACACTCATTAGTTAAACCCAAATTATTACTTGTGGCCATAAAGCCCAACCCTCGAAGAAGGGCGATGAAGAATAAGACATGTTTTATTATATTAAATCAAGTTATTTCCCTGATAATGTATTATTTCAGGCTACTTGAATAAATGCAAGTAGCCTGTTTTACATGTATCTCAGAGCATCAGAAAAGCAGCTGATACCACTGAACTAAACTATCAGGAAAGGAGGGGAAAAAAGAGTATGTCCTCAGTGCAAGCAGGTTGAGCTGGCACGGCTGTACCTGGTGCACATTTCATAGGACAGATCTGGACAAAGCAAGTTAATATTTAGAGCAAAGAGAAACAGGAGAAAGCAGCAATTCAGGCACTAATAATCTGAAACACAGAAAATGCTATAGATGCTATTACAAAAGAGCGACAATAGTAATGACAAACTTCTTATTATATAGTAGGTATTTGGGAAATGGGCTTCCCTGGTGGCTCAGATGGTAAAGAATCTGCCTGCAATGTGGAGACCCCAGGTTCTGTCCCTGGGACTGGAAGATCCCCTGGAGAAGAGAATGGCTACCCACTTGATGAGAGACAGAGATTGTTTAAAGTCTTCATGGACATTGTAGGATATTAAGGGTCAGCAAGCAAAAACAGCTCATATAATGCAAATCCTGGTACATTGTAAACTCTGGGACACTCACTACTTCTGAGAGAGTCTGTTTCTTGTTATAGTTAACTCAGATGGTATGAAAATTATCTGATGCAGATATCCATCTAGTCTTTTTTTGCCTTACATTATCCATGAGTTTTCAAAGTTTCAACAACAAGTGTTCTAACTTAGAAAGTATCTTAGTATTTGAGGAATAATTTATCTAAGGATAGCAAACTAGAACTCATTTAGAGAAACCAAATTTTCTCCAAACTGTTTACACCCACATGGAGCTATGGATTCCTCTTTCTAATTTTCTTTCTACACTCATGTTCAAGTATTTTCCTTTATATATTAATATATAAGCAATATTGAGAAGTCCTCTTTTCTTAAGTTATAGTCATAATTCTACCAGTGGATCTTAAATGAAAATTTATCCCTTCTTAAAATCACCTTTTTGTGTGGTGAAAAACTCTTTGCTGGGGAAGGGGTCTTAGTTGTTTGTTTTATATATTAAGTATATTTATGCTTTGCTATATTTGCTACTGTCAGCAGGTAAAAGGGAATGCTCAGGGAAAACTGGGTTAACTTTGCTATTAATAGATCCCAATCTTAAGAAGTAGAAGATCATTTGAAATGTGTCCCTTTCTGTCTTAATCATTGTTTCAAGCAAGAATCTGAATGAGGCTCAAGAGCTTGGTTTTTCATTATACCCTTATCTTAGGTAAGGAATTCTTTTGTTTAGAAGGATGGTCAATGGCTTTCTGGCCAGAGACAGTTATGAACACAATCATCATAAAGGAGAGGTGAAGCAGTCATACTTTCCTTATCAAGTTTACACAAACCAGACTTCTGATTTATGATTTGGGCATGGAGGAAGAGTCTGATAAAGGTCCATGTTTGTGTTGTAAATCAAGAGTCTTAAAACAAGAAGGCCTGGGAAGAGATAACACAGGATTCTACTCCTCCTATGAAGGCCTCTAACTGAGATGTTTTTGTGGTGTCAGGAGAGGCTGGGAAGAGTTTGTTGTGTCAATTTTGAGACTGGGCAGGATGTGTCAGGGCCCTGCTTCCATTAACAGTTGTAAATAGACATTTAAAAACATGCTCTTTAGATCTTTCCATTTATGCAAGGTAATGGAGTAGCTGGAAGAAAAAAGATGAGAGTGACCTGAATCGTGGGTTTGACTGATGAGTCTGGCAGAACTGGCAGAAGTTAAAGAGCACTGAAGCCTTGGGAAGCTCAGATAAGAGGTTGGGGATCCAAGGTACTAAATGTCCAAGAAGAGGGAGAGGAGTGAACTGATGGCACAAATACCAAATGTTCAAGGAATGTGAAGATCAAAGGCAAAAGACTTTTGTTTAAACCATGATATGTGCTATAAAACATGCCCATGTTTGCAACTGTGTCAGAGTAATAAATCAGTCTTTTAAATGACACTTAATGTAGTCCCTTCTTATAAATGAATTACTGGGTGCTCAGCTCCATGACAGAAAGAACCAAAAACCTTCTTACCATAAGCCCCCCAATATTGCCCAAATCTAATGGAGTGGGTGGGTGGAGAGCTACTAAATAGGAATGAAAGAAGAGTTCTGATTAAAATCTGCAATTGATGAGAGACATGAACACATAAAACCTGGCTCAGCTATTTTCTCCTATGTTGGTCTGTTCCATCCTTAAGAAGCTCTTTTAAAGCGTTTCTCCATCTTTCAGGTTACACTCACCAAAGCTCATGGACATTTTGTCTATTGGAAGCATCTGTGATGTACAATCAGAATGGCATTTCTGAGCATTTCCCTAGCATTATTAGCTCTGCCTTTTATTTCTGCACTCTTTGCCAGGAAATCACATTCCTTTTCCTAAAAATGTGGCAATTATCTTTCTGCTCAGTTCCAGTCAAGCAAGCAATTTTCTTGACTGATTATCAAAAACTTTAAGATAGTCTGTCTGTAGTAAAATTACCCTCATTAACTTTACTTAGCAAGGCCTTCTCATTGTTAATATCAAGTTTAATGTGGTTTACCTGAATGTTTAGAGCTTTCTGTGGTGACCTAAATGGGAAGGAAAGCCAAAGACAGAGGGGATATATGTGTATATACATACAGCTGATTCACTTTGCTGTACAGTAGAAACTAACACTAGTAGAAATTAATCCCAAAGAAAGGTAATAACAAAGAATGTTCAAACTACTGCACAGTTGCACTCATCTCACATGCTAGCAAAGAAATGCTTAAAGTTCTCCAAGCAAGGCTTCAACAGTACATGAATCAACAACTTCCAGATGTTCAAGCTGGATTTAGAAAAGGCAGAAGAACCAGAGATCAAATTGCCAATTTGTTAGATCATGGAAAAAGCAAGAGAATTTCAGAAAAACATTTATTTCTGCTTTATTGGCTATGCCAAAGCCTTTGACTGTGTGGATCACAACAAACTGGAAAATTCTTAAAGAAATAGGAATACCAGACCACGACCTGCTTCCTGAGAAATCTGTATGCAGGTCAAGAAGCAACAGTTAGAAACAGACATGGAACAATGGACTGGTTCCAAATTGGGAAAGGAGTACATCAAAGCTGTATGTTGTCAAGGCCGGGCTGGATGAAGCACAAGCTGGAATCAAGATTGCCAGGAGAAATATCAATAATCTCAGATATGCAGATGATATCACCCTCATGGCAGACAGAGAGGAAGGAACTAAGAGCCTCTTGATGAAAGTGAAAGAGGAGAGTGAAAAAGCTGGCTTAAAACTCAGTATTCAAAAAACAAAGATAATGGTATCTGGTCCCATCACTTTATGGCAAATAGATGGGGAAACAATGAAAACAGTGAGAGACTTTATTTTCTTGGGCTCCAAAATCAGCGCAGATGGTGACTGCAGCCACTAAATTAAAAGACACTTGCTCCTTGGAAGAAAAGCTATGACAAACCTAGACAATGTACTAAAAAGCAAAGACATTAATTTGCCAACAAAGGTCCATCTAGCCAAAGTTATGGTTTTTCCAGTATGTATGGATGTGAGATGGGTGGGTCACGGTGGAGAGATCTGACAGAATGTGGTCCACTGGAGAAGGGAATGGCAAACCACTTCAGTATTCTTGCCTTCAGAACCCCACGAACAGTATTAAAAGGCAAAATGATAGGATACTGAAAGAGGAACTCCCCAGGTCAGTAGGTGCCCAATATGCTACTGGAGATCAGTGGAGAAATAACTCCAGAAAGAATGAAGGGATGGAGCCAAAGCAAAAACAATACCCAGCTGTGGATGTGATTGGTGATAGAAGCAAGGTCCGATGCTGTAAAGAGCAATATTACATAGGTACCTGGAATGTCAGGTCCATGAATCAAGGCAAATTGGAAGTGGTCAAACAAGAGATGGCAAGAGTGAAAGTCGACATTCTAGGAATCAGCTAACTAAAATGGACTGGAATGGGTGAATTTAACTCAGATGACTATTATACCTACTACTATGGGCAGGAATCCCTCATAAGAAATGGAGTAGCCATCATGGTCAACAAAAGAGTCTGAAATGCAGTACTTGGATACAATCTCAAAAATGACAGAATGATCTCTGTTTGTTTCCAAGGCAAACCATTCAAAATCACAGTAATCCAAGTCTATGCCCCAACCAGTAAAGCTGAAGAAGCTGAAGTTGAATGGTTCTATGAAGACCCACAAGACCTTTTAGAACTAACATCCCAAAAAGATGTCCTTTTCATTACAGGGGACTGGAATGCAAAAGTAGGAAGTCAAGAAACACCTGGAGTAACAGGCAAATTTGGCCTTGGACTATGGAATGAAGCAGGGCAAAGACTAATAGAGTTTTGCCAAGAAAATGCACTGGTCATAGCAAACACCCTCTTCCAACAACACAAGAGAAGACTCTACACATGGACATCACCAGATGGTCAACACCGAAATCAGATTGATTATGTTCTTTGCAGCCAAAGATGGAGAAGCTCTATACAGTCAGCAAAAACAAGACCAGGAGCTGATTGTGGCTCAGACCATGAACTCCTTATTGCCAAATTCAGACTTAAATTGAAGAAAGTAGGGAAAACCACTAGACCATTCAGGTACGACAGGTACGGGTACGACCTAAATCAAATCCCTTATGATTATACAGTGGAAGTGAGAAATAGATTTAAGGGCCTAGATCTGATAGATAGAGTGCCTGATGAACTATGGAATGAGGTTCGTGACATTGTACAGGAGACAGGGATCAAGACCATCCCCATGGAAAAGAAATGCAAAAAAGCAAAATGGCTGTCTGTGGAGGCCTTACAAATAGCTGTGAAAATAAGAGAAGTGAAAAGCAAAGGAGAAAAGGAAAGATATAAACATCTGAATGCAGAGTTCCAAAGAATAGCAAGAAGAGCTAAGAAAGCCTTCCTCAGTGATCAATGCAAAGAAATAGAAGAAAACAACAGAATGGGAAAGACTAGGAATCTCTTCAAGAAAATCAGGGATACCAAAGGAACATTTCATGCAAAGATGGGCTCGATAAAGGACAGGAATGGTATGGACCTAACAGAAGCAGAAGATATTAAGAACAGGTGGCAAGAATACACAGAAGAACTGTACAGAAAAGATCTTCACGACCCAGATAATCACCATGGTGTGATCACTGACATAGAGCCAGACATCCTGGAATGTGAAGTCAGGTGGGCCTTAGAAAGCATCCCTACGAACAAAGCTAGTGGAGGTGATGGAATTCCAGTTGAGCTATTTCAAATCCTGAAAGACAATGCTGTGAAAGTGCTGCACTCAATATGCCAGCAAATTTGGAAAACTCAGCAGTGGCCACAGGACTGGAAAAGGTCAGTTTTCATTCCAATCCCAAAGAAAGGCAATGCCAAAGAATGCTCAAACTCCCGCACGATTGCACTCATCTCACATGCTAGTAAAGTAATGCTCAAAATTCTCCAAGCCAGGCTTCAGCAATACGTGAACCGTGAACTTCCTGATGTTCAAGCTGGTTTTAGAAAAGGCAGAAGAACTAGAGATCAAATTGCCAACATCCGCTGGATCATGGAAAAGGCAAGAGAGTTCCAGAAAAACATCTATTTCTGCTTTATTGACTATGCCAAAGCCTTTGATTGTGTGGATCACAATAAACTGTGGAAAATTCTTCAAGAGATGGGAATACCAGACCACGTGATCTGCCTCTTGAGGAATCTGTATGCAGGTCAGGAAGCAACAGTTAGAACTGAACATGGAACAACAGACTGATTCCAAATAGGAAAAGGAGTATGTCAAGGTTGTATATTGTCAACCTGCTTACTTAACTTATTGCAGAGTACATCATAAGAAATGCTGGACTGGAAGAAACACAAGTTGGAATCAAGATTCCCAGGAGAAATATCAATAACCTCAGATATGCAGATGACACCACCCTTATGGCAGAAAGTGAAGAGGAACTCAAAAGCCTCTTGATGAAAGTGAAAGTGGAGAGTGAAAAAGTTGGCTTCAAGCTCAACATTCAGAAAACAAAGATCATGGCATCCGGTCCCATCACTTCATGGCAAGTAGATGGGGAAACAGTGGAAACAGTGTCAGACTTTATTTTTCTGGGCTCCAAAATCACTGCAGATGGTGATTGCAGCCATGAAATTAAAAGATGCTTACTTTTTGGAAGGAAAGTTATGACCAACCTAGATAGCATATTGAAAAGCAAAGACATTACTTTGCCAACAAAGGTCCGTCTAGTCAAGGCTATGGTTTTTCCTGTGGTCATGTATGGATGTGAGAGTTGGACTGTGAAGAAAGCTGAGCGCTGAAGAATTGATGCTTTTGAACTGTGGTGTTGGAGGAGACTCTTGAGAGTCCCTTGGACTGCAAGGAGATCCAACCAGTCCATTCTGAAGGAGATCAGCCCTGGGATTTCTTTGGAAGGAATGATGCTGAAGCTGAAACTCCAGTACTTTGGCCACCATTGGAAAAGACTCTGATGCTGGGAGGGATTGGGGGCAGGAGGAGAAGGGGACGACAGAGGATGAGATGGCTGGATGGCATCACTGACTCAATGGACGTGAGTCTGAGTGAACTCCGGGAGTTGGTGATGGACAGGGAGGCCTGGCGTGCTGCGATTCATGAGGTCGCAAAGAGTCGGACACGACTCAGCGATTGAACTGAACTGACTGAACTGATGGATGTGACAGTTGGACCATAAAGAAAACTGAGTGCCGAAGAATTAATACTTTCAAACTGTGGTGTTGGATAAGACTCTTGAGAGTCCCTTGGCCTCAAGGAAATAAAACCAATCAATCCTAAAGGAAATTAACCCTGAATATTCATTGGAAAGACTGATGCTGAAGCTGAAGCTCCAACACTTTGGTCACCTGATGCAAAGAACTGACTCATTGGAAAAGACCCCGATGCTGGGAAAGATTGAAGGCGGGAGGAGAAGGGGCCAATAGAGGATAAGATGGCTGGATGGCACCACCGACTCGATGTACATGAGTTTGAGCAAGCTCCAGGAGTTGGTGATGGACAGGGAAGCCTGGTGTACTGCAGTCTATGGGGTTGCAAAGAGTTGGACATGACTGAGCGACTGAACCGAACTGAACTGAGAAACTATCACAACCTTGTAAGGCAACTATACTTCAATAAAGATTAATTAAAGAAAAGAACTTTCTACTCTGCTTTAGCCTGAGGTCTTACATGCAATACCCAGAGATTTGGATGTCCCTTCATCACTTTTCCATTCATACGTGCCCATTTTTGGTTTGTATTTTCAATGCATCATCAATTCTCTGCATCTGGTCAGGAAGGCTATAGATCATGCCCACTTAATGAGAGGTCATTTATGCATTACTCCTATGCTCATCCATGTGTTTTCAATCGCAGAAGAAGACAGGAGAGGTGGGGCCATGGAGATTGAAATCAGAGAGATGAGTATCTACATCATGCATGTTCTGTTACCTACTAACTGCAGGCTTTGGAAAGAATTACTCTATATATTCCAACCAGTCAGTGTTCACTGTTTCTGCATATAAATTGTTGGGGAACTTCTGCACCCATTTTAAAAAAAATATCTATCACCCTTTAATATTTTTCATGTGGTAAGTTGATTCATGGAATCAATATGAATTTTCCTTCTTTCTTTCTTCCTCCTCCCTTCTCTCACTCTTTCCCTTCATCCTTCTCTCCATCTCCTTCCTACCCCCCTTTCTTTCTTTCCCTCTGTTTGGGTCAGCCATATACAATCCTGCTTACATATAGTCCTCTCAAACCACTTTTTCCATATCATTAGTGATATATACTCATAATTCCTACTTCTGGTGTATAAATTTTATTTCTTTGTATTCCACTAAGTACAGTGAGGATTGGGAATTTGAATTTCGTGTTTATTTCTATAGTGCCAATCACCTGGCATGGTATTTAACACACAGCTAAGTACTCAGTGAAGCTTGTTGAGGACTTATGGGCACAGCAGGGGAAGGAAAGGGTGGGACAACTCGAGAAAGTAGCATTGAAATATATACATTACCATATATAAAATAGATGGCTAATGGGAAGTTGCTGTATAACACAGGGAGCTCAATGTGGTACTCTGTGACAACCTAGAGGGAAAGGATGAAGTAGGAGGTAGGAGGGAGGTTCAGGAGGGAGGGGACATATGTATATCTACAGGTGATTTATGTTGATATATGGCAGAAACCAACAGAACATTGCAAAGCAATTATCCTCCAATTAAAAATAAATAAATTAAAAAAGTAAAGCTTGTTGAAATAAAAAAAAAAAACAACCACTTTCACTTCCAGATGTAACTCTTAGTTTTTATTCTCTCTTGCAAACGCATAACTACTGATAAGAACGTGAGATGAAAATGTGTGAAAGCACCAAGTAATTTGCCTTCATGTTCAAGGCTTCATAGACCAAGTTCTCTCCCCAGCCTGCTGGGAGCAGGGAGCACAGGGCACCCAACGAGTATGATGCAAACAGCCTGGTGCTTGAAGCCAAGTAAACTGTTGGCTAATGGTGCAACCTGAAGCAAGTCCCTTAGCCTATATCTCCTCCTCTGTAAAATGGGGAAAATAAAACCTTTTAGTATGGCAAGATTATGAATTACAAATGATGAGAAAATATCGAGCTTAATACTTGTATTAACTCAGTAAATGACAGTCCCTCAGCTTACCCTCCGCATTATGAAGAAAGCCTGGCAGTCTCTTCACAGAATCCCCGTCCCTGTAAGATCTTCTGGGATCTAACACAAGAAGACAGCTCTGGTCACAAAATATTCTTTTCCTTCCAGAGCCAACATCAGGTCTTTTTTCTAGTAAATATCTGGAGGTCTTTATTGTTCAGTTCTTCTTCAGAAAATACGTCTCCCACCTTGCAGGACTACACCGCCATGGCTTCTAGGAGTACCCGGTTTCTTTTCTTTATTGAATCCTTCCATATTCAGCTAGCACTTTGATATTGAATCTTTTAAGCTCCATTTTTGCCTTACAAAACCTAGACTGGTTGGATCAGAGGGTTACATATCATTGCTCAATTACTCCTATCCCTAGGACTCTAGGGTTTCCCAGGTGGTGCTAGTGGTAAAGAATATGCCTGCTAATGCTGGAGATGGAACAGACTTGAGTTCAGTCCCTGGGTTGGGAAGATCCTCTGGTGAAAGGCATGGCAACCCACTCCAGTATTCTTGCCTGGAGAATCTCATGGACAGAGAAGCCTGGCGGGCTACAGTCCATGGGGTTGCAAAGAGTCGGACATGACTGAAACAATTTAGCAAGTCTCTGGAGAGTAAACAGGACTATACCTACTGCTGTGGCCATTTTTTTTGCGGGGACGGGGGAGGGGGTGTGGAAGAGGGTGGGGGAAATAGTGTCTGACACCAGATGAATGAGACCTAGCAAGACTTCCATTTCCATGCTATGGAGGAAAAAGTACTGTAGGTGAGTTTCCTTTTCAATGCCCTCTGATAGTCAGGAAACACAGTGGAATGAACTACTCAGCTGCAGACCAGAGCCCTCAGGCAATGAGAGTCTCTTTTCACTTTCTTGAGTCATCAAAACCAGTTGCTATTTTTTGTAGATATGTGGGAAATGGAGTTGGAAACTGCCATTTTAGGTAGAGAAGTGACCTGCATGTGCAAGGTATTATTACTCCCACTGGCAGACAAGCAACTCAAATTGCAAAACTTCTCCAAACTCAGTTACCAGAATTATTTTCATTTACAGTAAAATCTAAATGAAAAAGCCCTGGATCAGGAGTCAGACCATCTGGTTTGGGCTATCAGACTCAATTCTATCAGTTATTAACTGTTTCACATGAGGCAAGTGACTTTTTCATTTGTGGAAATGATCATCCTTGCTCTGTTTGATTTGTGGGGTTCCTATGAGACTCCCTATGAGACTAGAAGAGATAAATGAGATGCAATAAATGTGTAAGGACTTTGAAAGGAATAGCCATGCAAAACAAAATCCCAGTGTATGGTTCACTTCCCTTGTGGCTCAGCTGGCAAAGAATCTGCTGCAATGCGGGAGACCTGGGTTCGATCCCTGGGTTGGGAAGATCCCCTGGAGAAGGGAAAGGCTACCCACTCCAGTATTCTGGCTAGAGAATTCAGTGGACTGTCCATGGGGTTGCAAAGAGTTGGACACGACTGAGCTAATTTCACTTTCTTTTTCTTTTGGAAGGTAATTCTAAGTGCTCATAAAAGTGAGGAGCAGGACACGGGGGTAATGAGCACATTGATATAATGTGGTTGATACTGATCATTTGCACATATACTGATCATTTGCAGATCCTTAAGGGAATAAGCCTAAGAATTTGCTTTCTAAGATTCTTTTTTAACCTGCACATATTCTCTGATATACTTATTTTGTTTGTTTTTTTAAGTTGATTTACAATATTGTGCTAGTTTCAGGTATACAGCAGAGTGATTCAGGATGTTTGCAGATTATACTCCATTGTAGATTATTACAAGATAATGATTATTATTACAAGATAATGTAATTCCTTGTGGTATATATTCTTATTGTTTGTCTATTTTTTTTAAACTTTTAAAAAATTTGAGTATACCTGCTTTATAATGTTGTGTTAGTTTCTGCTGTACAATGAAGTAATTCTGCTATATGTATACATATATCCCCTCCCTCTTAAAGAGAAAGGATATAAACGTTTTTCTAAGACTGAGATCATGATTTTGTGTTGAGGACAAATGAAAGAGACCACAAGGAGCTGGCACAATGATCTACAGGAAATCAAGAAGACAAAAATCAAAGCAGGTTCCACTCTACTGAGAAGCCTCACAAATTAACAAGATAATTAGCAGAATGTTTGACTGTCAACAAAGTTGGGGAAGTGGAGTTTACTGGCAAGTTTGATTGACGGGCCTGTCATTTAGGAGATCTTGTTTCCGGTTTGTTTCCTAAAGTGGCTGTGCAAATTTATGTACCCCCCTCCACCCAACTCCAAGATGTAAGGGATTCTGTGGATTTACGTCTTCTCTAATTGTCAAACTTTTAAATGATCTTTCAGATTTCAAAATAGTTTTCCAATACAGTGGTGTAAACTACAATCTAGTTGAAGTTTTATTTTCTCAATACACTTAGGATTTTGAGTATTTTTTCACATGATCATTGTCTAAGGTAGCATTACTATCCACATCTTTTACCCAATTTTCCATTCGGTGGTTTATGCTCACTCATCTTCAGGAGTTTGTATGTTCTTGAGGCCAATCCTTTGCCCCTTGTATGTACTGTGAGCATCTTCTCTAAGTCAATGCTGTGTGGTACAAAAGAACCGAGCTTAGTCGGCCAAAGAGATCATGAGACATAGTAAACAGCTGTTCTTTAGTAATCAATAGTTACACAGCAACAGATAATTAAAATCATGTTTGCTATTTTAAGTCTCTGTTTAATCTATATTTTATGCCTAATTTTTCTTTTATAATATTAATTTTGTCTTGTTTCTTTTTAGCCGCTCAATCTTCCCAGAGTTTTTTTCTATTTTGTTCACTTTTTTAAAAGACCAAATTTTGGCTTTGTCAAGCTTCACTATTTTTCCTTTATTTTCTGTTTTACTCATCTCCACTCTTCTGAGTATTTGTTTTCTTTTATGTGGTTTGTGGGCAGTGGTGTCGTTTTCCCTTAATTTCTTAAGATGAGACATCTAACACCTTAATTTTGAGGTCTTCTTCTCTTCTAATATGAAGATTGAAACATATAAATTACCCTTAAAAGATTGCTATTGTAACATCCTATGAGTTTTGATGTCACATTTTATTATTATCCAATTTTATATATCTATGCAGTTCCTCTGTAGATTGCACACTTGCGTTTTTACCCTTCATCCACCTTCTCCCTCCGTCTTAGCTCTGTGTGACACAAGCTAGAACGGGATGCTGGTGGCATTTAGTGGGTAGAGGCAGGATGCTGTTAACCTTTCTCCATGTTCACAACATTGTCCCCAGTCCACCAATCCAAATATTAACAGTTCTAAGTTGCAGAACGCTAATTTAGACTACTATCTAAATATAATTAGCATATTATTACCCCACCTTATCTCCTTCCCCTATTATAAACTAAGCAGTGTCTTCAGAGAATCCCAGACACGTCTGGATTTGATTCATGTTTCAGTTTCATGTCATAAACCTCAGGATGTTTTGTAGAGACTGTGGATAGCTCTAAGGTAAAATTTCCATGGTGTGGTTAGCTCGTTTCCCAGTTCTGCATACATACATAATTGTCTTGATGATATTTTAATTTGGAGAAAAAATGAACTTAGAATTTAGAAGTCTAGGAAATATGGCTGAGTGTATATGCTTCACCAGATTTCTTGTTAATATTCCATACTATGTGTGGCCTTCAGAAACCCCAGATTTATCTAACCAGACCATCCCAGAATGACACATTCTGACATAAAAAAGCAGGTGTTTTTAGACGAGCTTCTGGGTTGAATGTGCCAGCAGAGTGCCAGGAATACAAAGATTCTTAAACCTAGTAGTTGGCTTTTAAAACCAGCCTATTGGCCTTATGTGGGCAAATGGTCACTGAAGTTTGGGAAATAGCTGAGAGAATACATTTGTAGACAGGAAAATTATCTGCACAGGGAAAGGTTTATATTCAGTGGTACACAGGCAATCCAAAGCACACATATTCCCAGTGCTCAGATCACTTTGTGCTTGTAGTAAGATCTTATTGTAAGACCCTGGAGCACAAACCAGAGACCCTAGATCTCAATCAAATTCTACCTATGAATAGTTGAGTGGCTTTTATTCATCCATAAGAGGGAGGCAATCATCTTGGTACTGCCAGTTTAGGGGTCATTGTCAGGCTCAGAAATACAGTATTAATGAGAGGACTTAAAAGAAAATGCTGTATAAAAAGTCAAATCGGAATATAGGCTAGAAGACAGCAAAGACTTTATGCAGAAGGAATCAGACAAGCTTTCTCACAGTTGAGAAGACAACACAGGGTAATCCTAAGGAGGAGGAAGTAAAATAGAATGAATCATTTTCTCTTAATGAGTCCATCAGACAAAAAAATGCTAAAGTAGTAAACATGAAAGAAACCTAAGAAACCCAGCACAATGATTTGTGCTTTAGGTTACTTAAGAAAAGTGGTGATCATTTTTGCAAGGCTGACACAATGACTGCAAGGCAAGGAGACCTAAAACTTGTAGGTATCACAGAGTTTAATAGAAAAGGAAGATGAAGAAAGGCAGACTGCAGTCAACTGCACGCTACCATACCACCTCACAGAGCCTCTTAATCAGGAATATGACTCATAGAAAGATGGTGGCTGCACGCTGGATGCTAGTGAAGCCTGGCAGTGGGGCTTGTGGCAGTAACTGGAGAACTCATAGGTTAGCTGTCAGAAGATTGATGTGTCTCACATGATTCCATGACGGGAGGATCAGCAGGAGGAAGGGCAGCAGCTGGACACACAGCTGGGGCGGCAGCAGGTGGTCCTGCAGCAGGTGGTCTGACAGCACACAGGGCCGCTGCAAGGCTGGCAGCAGCTGGATCCACAGCTCTGGTCTTGGCACCCAGGCAGGCAGCAGCACGTGGGGTGGTAGCAGATTCTGTGGCAGTACACAGGTGCACAGCAAACCGGCTGGCAGCAAGGCTGGCTGCAGCTGGACCCACTGAAGGTTTGTCCACAGCTGCTGGACCCACAGCAGGTGGGCTGACAGCAGGTGGTCACACAAGTAGGCTTGCGGCAGGTGGTCCTACAGCAGGTGGTTTCACTAGCTTGATAGCAAGTCGGAGGGCAGGAGGGCTGGCAGCAGATGGACTCACAGCAGGTGGGCTGACAGCAGGGTTTGCTGCAACAGCTGGGCTGGCAGCAGGTGGTCACACAGGTAGGTCTGCAGCAGGTGGTCCTGCAGCAGGTGGTTTGACAGCAAGTTGGGGGGCAGCAGGGCTTGCAGCAGCTGGACTCACAGCAAGTGTTCCTGCAGCAGGTGGGCTGACAGCACGGGGAGCAGCACGAGTGGGTCATTGTGTCTGTGATGGAGGGTGGACTCCGGCTCAGAGCTGAGTTTCTCAGATTCTGAGGACTCCTCCTGTTCTGGGGCTTTTATACCCTAGACCCCCAATGTTGGGACCAATAAGCAGGACTTTCCTGGATGTTATTTATGTTCCTGTTGTAGTTTTGGATAATTGTCATGGAGGAAGTTGCTTTCTTAGTGTTTTACAGAGAGACCTCTGTAAATTAGTGTTTGATCTTTTCCTTAATTGGGTCTGGTACTTAAGAATCTTTCCTAGGAATGAAAAGGTCAGGAATCATCACCAGCAGCATTTCTGGTCATGTGACATCATCTGGTCATGAGGTACTTCCTGCTGGCTCTATGAAAGTCAGAATAGTTCTCCTTCCTCAGCTTTGTTCCTTTGGCTCTACTTAGATTGAGACGTGCCTCCAAAGGGTCGGGATGCTGATACATTCTGTGATGAATGAAGCCTGCTTGAGTTCAAGCCTGATCTCTGACAAAGTCAGAGTTAAGACTTCCACATGTATCTATATATATCTTTATTTGGCAACTAGTTTGAAATGTTTCCCAGTTTTATCAGGGTCATCTGAATAGAGGATGGTTGCCACATTATTTTTCAAATGAAAATCAGCACCAAAACTGGAAGAGAGGCAAAGCTGAATCCTATTTTCAAACAGCATCCCTTCCTTACTGCTTCATTGCTATTTTCTAGTTAGGTTAATGACCTCTGGTGAGACATCCCAACTTGCATATACTTTCTTCTACAATTTGTGACAAGCAGGTTAGATAGGAGAATAACTAAGATATGTTTCAATCTGTAAATTTACATATTCTGACAAGTGTGGAATCTCAGCCACAATTTCTTAAAGATTTTAGGCCTCATTTTCTCTCTTTTAGATATATATGTTAGAGTATAATTGCCATGTAATGGGAGAACATATAGTCAACAGCAGTAGAAAGGATAAAATGATCATGTAGAAAGGATAAAATGATAATGTAATTCCAATGGCAGAAAAAAGGAAAAAAATTAAAATTTGTATGGAACCACAAAATAGCCAATGCAATATTGCTAAAGAAGAACAAAGCTGGAAGCATCATTTTCCTTGATTCCAAACAGTAGTACAAAGCTATATTAAACAAAACAGTATGGACTGGAAAAAACCGGCACCTAAATCAATGGAATAGAATAAAGAGGCCAGAAATGAGTCCACACATTATATGGCCTACTAATTTATTACAAAGGAGCCAAGAATATATTGATGCAATAAGGAGATTGCAATCTTTTAAATAAATGGTGGCGGGAAAACTGGGCAGCCATGTGGAAAACAATGAAACTGGACTCCTCAAACTCAAAATGATATTCCTGAGGGGTATCTTCCCATTTATGACAATGTGAATGGACCTTGAGGACATTAAGCTAAATGAAAAAAGTTAGAGAGACAAATACCATGTGATCTCACTCATATATGGAATCTTAAAAATTTTTTCTAAAACTGAGCTCATAGACAGAACAGATCAATGGTAGCCAGAGGTGGGAGGTGGGGTGGGTGAAGTAGGTAAACGGGATCACAAGGTAGAGGCTTCCAGTTATAAAATAAATGCCTGGGGAATGTAACGTACAGCATAATGACCATAGTTAATAATACTGAAACCTTTGAAAGTGGCTAGAAAAGTAGATTTTAAAAGCTCTCATGCAAGAAAAAAGACTTTGTAACTATCAGTTGTGACAGATGTTAACGTTAACTAGACTGACTGCAGTGATAACCTTGCAACATCTACGAATATCAAATTACTGTGTTGAACACGTATAAATAATATAATGCTGTGTCAACTAAAGCTCAATTTAAAACAAACAAACAAGGATAGATACATACCAATAGAATTCAGAAGTCGCATATCAGGAGAGTACATGACACTACTGCAGTGAAATATTGAAACACTTTCATTGTTTCTACCGCTGTTGATGATATGCTTTCCCTATGACATGGCAATTACACTCTTACATATGTACCTAAAAGAGAGGGCAGAAAAACTCTAAGAAATTATGGCTGACACATTTATCATTTATGGAAATATATAAATCTATAACTGTATCATCCTATCTACCTATTTGTCACAAATTATAAAAGAAAGTATGTGAAAGTTGCGATGTCTCACCAGAGGTGATTGATCCAGCTAAAAGTAGTTATGGGACATTAATGAATTGAGGTTGTCTGAAAACAGGGTACAGCATTTGCCTCTATTCCAGCTTTGATGCCGAATTGCTAGTGAAGAACAATGTGCCAACATCTTCTACCTAAATGTACCTAATAAAGCTGGGAAATATTTTAGGTCAGTCACTACTGATTTGAAAGACATGTGTATAGATACACGTGATCGTCTTGAATCTCAGACTTTGTCGGAGATCAGACTTAGACTTTAGCAGGCTTCATTCATCACAGAATGCATCAGCATCCAGCAAGTCTCAACCTAAGCATAGTCAAAGGAACACAGAAAAGGTGACTGTTCTGACCCTGGCCAAGGCAGGAAGAACTATCCCATGACCTGATGATGTCACATGACCAGAGATGCTGCTGGGATGATTCCTTATTCTGTTTCACTTCTGGAAAAGGTTCCTAAGTACTAGTCCTAATTAAAAAGAAGATCAAACACTAATTTACAGAGGCCTCAAAACACTAAAGAAATCATTTCCTCTTGGATAATTTCCCACTGACTATAAAAACAACATACACAACAAGAAAGTCTTGCTTATTGGTCCCAACTTTGGGGATCCAGTGTATAAAAAGCCCCAGAGCAGAAGTAGTCTTCAGAATCTGAGAAACTCACTTCTGAACAGGAGTCCACACTCCACCACTGACAAAATGACTCACTCCTGCTGCTCCCTGTGCTGCCAGCCCACCTGCTGTGAGTCCAGCTGCTGTCGGCCTTGCTGCCCCCCAACTTGCTACCAGACTAGTGAAAACATCTGCTGTAGGACCACCTGCTACAAACCTACCTGTGTGACCACCTGCTGTCAGCACAACTGTGGTGGGTCCAGCTGCTGCCAGCCTTGCTGCCGCCCTGTCCGCTGTCAGACCACCTGCTGCAGGACCACCTGCCTCAAGCCTACTTGTGTGAGCAGCTGCTGCCAGCCCACCTGCTGTGAGTCCAGCTGCTGTCAGCCCTCCTGCCCCCAAACTTGCTGTCAAATCACTGAAACCACCTGCTGCAAGCCTACCTGTGTGACCAGCTGCTGTCAGCCCACCTGCTGTGGGTCCATCAGCGCTGGACAAACCTGCGGTGGTTCTAACTGCTGTCAGCCTTGCTGCCAGCCAGCCTCCTGTGCACCTGTGTACTGCCACAGAACCTGCTACCACCCCACGTGCCTCTGCCTGCCTGGGTGCCGAGAACAGAGCTGTGGATCCAGCTGCTGCCAGCCTTGCAGCCGCCCTGTCTGCTGTCAGACCACCTGCTGTAGGACCACCTGCTGCCGCCCCAGCTGTGTGTCCAGCTGCTGCCAGCCTTCCTGCTGCTGATCACCTTGCCAAGGATCCACTGTCCCTATACAACACCTTCTATTAATTGACTTGCTACCTGGGGACAAAACAAAGTCACTTCCTAGACTTTGCTGACGACTGACATGCTCTACCAGAATTTCAGTTACTCATCTCCTTGCTTAAGAGCTTGTGAATTAGGTTGACGGAGTGCAGGGGGCTTCCTCCAATTGTCTTCCTCTGGTGTAGGAGGACCATGTGCCAACTTTCTGCATCTGTGATAAGGAAGTATGTCTTGGTTTTAACTCTGAAAATAGGATTGACCATCTAGTTCTTCTGAGTAACTTAAGAAAACAAGCTCTCAGAATGTTTCTGTGGGTTTCTATAGCCTATCATAATCTTTATAATCATATGTTCTCTTTTGCTATCCTCATAGTTCTTGTATCATGCTTTCTCCTTTTACGCTCACTTTGAGTTTTTCTGTATGTTTCTCAATAAATGGTGTACCACAATTCTTCAGTATGTGTTTGATTTATTGCACCACATTCCTCATATAGAAATTTATATATTATATGTCTTACCCATTATGAGCATCATATTAGCCCCCTTCCTAATTATTATCTCATTATTAAAAACCCATTTCATTGTGTAGTGTGATTTACCTAATAATAAACAGACTCATCCAGGATGAAGTCTTCTGTTCCTGCTCAAGGGCAGGTACATTTACATCCCAAGGAACTATTAATAGATGTCTGAATCTGTTCGTTTCCAAGGCAAACATTCAATATCACAGTAATCCAAGTCTATGCCCCAACCAGTAACGCTGAAGAAGCTGAAGTTGAATGGTTCTATGAAGACCTACAAGACCTTTTAGAACTAACACCCAAAAAAGATGTCCTTTTCATTATAGGGGACTGGAATGCAAAAGTAGGAAGTCAAGAAACACCTGGAGTAACAGGCAAATTTGGCCTTGGAATACGGAATGAAGCAGGGCAAAGACTAATAGAGTTTTGCCAAGAAAATGCACTGGTCATAGCAAACACCCTCTTCCAACAACACAAGAGAAGACTCTATACATGACATCACCAGATGGTCAACACCGAAATCAGATTGATTATGTTCTTTGCAGTCAAAGATGGAGAAGCTCTATACAGTCAGCAAAAACAAGAGCAGGAGCTGACTGTGGCTCAGACCATGAACTCCTTATTGCCAAATTCAGACTTAAATTGAAGAAAGTAGGGAAAACCACTAGACCATTCAGGTATGACCTAAATCAAATCCCTTATGATTATACAGTGGAAGTGAGAAATAGATTTAAGGGCCTAGATCTGATAGAGTGCCTGATGAACTATGGAATGAGGTTCATGATATTGTACAGGAGACAGGGATCAAGACCATCCCCATGGAAAAGAAATGCAAAAAAGCAAAATGGCTGTCTGGGGAGACCTTACAAATAGCTGTGAAAAGAAGAGAAGCGAAAACAAAGGAGAAACGGAAAAATATAAACATCTGAATGCAGAGTTCCAAAGAATAGCAAGGAGAGATAAGAAAGCCTTCTTCAGCGATCAATGCAAAGAAATAGAGGAAAACAACAGAATGGGAAAGACTAGGAATCTCTTCAAGAAAATCAGAGATACCAAAGGAACATTTCATGCAAAGATGGGCTCGATAAAGGACAGAAATGGTAGGGACCTAACAGAAGCAGAAGATACTAAGAAGAGATGGCAAGAATACACAGAAGAACTGTACAAAAAAGATCTTCATGACCCAGATAATCACGATGGTGTGACCACTGACCTAGAGCCAAACATCCTGGAATGTGAAGTCAAGTGGGCCTTAGAAAGCATCACTATGAACAAAGCTAGTGGAGGTGATGGAATTCCAGTTGAGCTATTCCAAATCCTGAAAGACGATGCTGTGAAAGTGCTGCACTCAATATGCCAGCAAATTTGGAAAACTCAGCAGTGGCCACAGGACTGGAAAAGGTCAGTTTTCATTCCAATCCCCAAAAAAGGCAATGTCAAAGAACGCTCAAACTACCGCACGATTGCACTCATCTCACATGCTAGTAAAGTAATGCTCAAAATTCTCCAAGCCAGGCTTCAACAATATGTGAACGGTGAACTTCCTGATGTTCAAGGTGGTTTTAGAAAAGGCAGAGGAACCAGAGATCAAATTGCCAACATCTGCTGGATCATGGAAAAAGCAAGAGAGTTCCAGAAAAACATATCTTTCTGCTTTATTGACTATGCCAAAGCTTTTTACTGTGTGGATCACAATAAACTGTGGAAAATTCTGAAAGAGATGGGAATACTAGACCACCTGACCTGCCTCTTGAGAAATCTGTATGCAGGTCAGGAAGCAACAGTTAGAACTGGACATGGAACAACAGACGGGTTCCAAATAGGAAAAGGAGTTCATCAAGGCTGTATATTGTCACCCTGTTTATTTAACTTATATGCAGAGTACATCATGAGAAATGCTGGACTGGAAGAAACACAAACTGGAATCAAGATTGCCGGGAGAAATATCAATAACCTCAGATATGCAGATGACACCACCCTTATGGCAGAAAGTGAAGAGGAACTCAAAAGCCTCTTGATGAAAGTGAAAGAGGAGAGTGAAAAAGTTGGCTTAAAGCTCAACATTCAGAAAATGAAGATCATGGCATCCAGGCCCATTATTTCATGGGAAATAGATGAGGAAACAGTGGAAACAGTGTCAGACTTTATTTTTCTGGGCTCCAAAATCACTACAGATGGTGACTGCAGCCATGAAATTAAAAGACGCTTACTCCTTGGAAGGAAAGTTATGACCAACCTAGATAGCATATTCAAAAGCACAGACATTCCTTTGCCAACAAAAGTCCGTCTAGTCAAGGCTATGGTTTTTCCAGTGGTCATGTATGGATGTGAGAGTTGGACTGTGAAGAAGGCTGAGGACCGAAGAATTGATGCTTTTGAACTGTGGTGTTGGAGAAGACTCTTGAGAGTCCCTTGGACTGCAAGGAGATCCAACCAGTCCATTCTGAAGGAGATCAGCCCTGGGATTTCTTTGGAAGGAATGATGCTAAAGCTGAAACTCTAGTACTTTGGCCACCTCATGCGAAGAGTTGACTCATTGTAAAAGACTCTGATGCTGGGAGGGATTGGGGGCAGGAGGAGAAGGGGACGCCAGAGGATGAGATGGCTGGATGGCATCACTGACTCAATGGACGTGAGTCTCAGTGAACTCTGGGAGTTGGTGATGGACAGGGAGGTATGGCGTGCTCCGATTCATGGGGTCGCAAAGAGTCGGACACAACTGAGCGACTGAACTGAACTGAACTTGCAGTCCCCTGATAGAATTCACTCACAGAGGCTACAAACAAAGATACAATATTCCAACTGTTTGGGTGTTTAGTTGATGCTTCCATACTTCCAGTGGTGTGACTTCCTACTGCCGTGGTAACCCATTCCATTTTCAAGCATCTCTCATAAAAAGAAATTGATTACTTTAGCATTTCTCCTTCCCCCAATCCAGTCTCCTGAATCTTTTGCTCACTGGGATCACTTGTTAGACAGAATGGCGTTGCTGAGCTGTTACTCTTCCCAGGAGAAGATACCTGTACTGCAAAATCACAGTGATTTCTCCCTTATCCCTGGCATGTGCTCGCTCTCCCACTTCTTGGGATGTGCTTTTCTGTATGCCCAGTATTTGCCTACTGACTACAGAACCTTAAGATTCTCATTTTTCCCCAAGACCTCTATCACTGACATTTTCAATCAGATATGTAGTGTTAAGGTTAAGTCAGGGTAGTTTCCGTAAATAGTCTAGACGTTACCAGATTCTAGTTTAGTCGAATGAAATATCATTGAAACAAATAGATGTACATGATCATTCTTTTGACTTTTATTTTGTGCCTTTGTAAGATGCTTCTAGTGTACACTATCCACTTTCTGTACTAAATTCCCTCATAGATTTGTGCTTCTATTTATCTTATCTTCAACCATAAATTCTCCATGGTGGAAAAAGAAAATAGCTCTGTTATGGGAATTAATATCATATGGAAGAGAGTTCAAATTTCTGTTCTGCTACTCATTAACACTTGATTAGGGGAATATATACATAAGTCACCTCAAGAATTGTTTATATCTATTTTCCTACTACTCTCTTTCTATGTAGTATGTCTACCCATAGATTAGAAGTATTTTCTTTCTCTTTCTGTCTCTCACTGGGTCAGTCAGTCTGCAAGTAGACACCTTTTGCAAAAACAATAATTCTTATATTTTCAGGGATATCTCAAAACAAATTGATTCATCACCATTATTAGTAGAGAATCATTGTTTCTCTTACTTGTTCCATGATAATGTAAGATTTTATCTACTTTATTTAAGTCTGTATGCCTGACTTAACATAAACCATTCTCAAATTTATAAATTATTTAACTTCCAAGTCATAGAATTAATAAGAACCTGTAGCACATCTGTAGAGAACAGCAGAGTTTAGTGCTACCCTCAATGATTAAAGAATACATGAGTAATGACTGCCAGCCCATTTGTGGTTTGTAGACTTTTTGATGATGGCCATTTTGGTTGGTGTGAGATGATACCTCATTGTAGTTTTAATTTGCATTTCTCTAATAAAGAATGATGGTGAGCATCTTTTCATGTGTTTATTAGCCATCTTTATGTCTTCTTTGGCGAAATGCTTGTGAGAGGGTAACAGGCAGGAAGGCCAGGGGTCTCCAAATGGAGGAAGTAAGCTGCAAGTGTCAGACATTTTTTCTCTCTCTCTTAAGTGGCAGGAGGAAACAAATGACAAGTGTTAAGAGTTTTTTCCCCTTCTCTATACAAATGTAAAAAGAGGTTTCTCTTAAAATCCTGTGTTGCCATGAAGGCACCTGATTCCACCTGAACGTAACTGTTCTCAGACCTTGAGCTAATCAGTGCATTTTCTATGGAAATGTTTGTCTTAAGCTGTGTTAATGTGCTATGTATGGACCCTAGACTGTCTTCAAGTCGGTTCCACCAAGACTCAGAACACACTTGACAAACGAGTGTGTTTTACTTATACAGTGTTCTCCTAATCTACGTTAATGAAATCATATATTTGCTTGGTAAACTGCCTTTTCTTCAAGATTCATGTCAATCGTTTTATGGCCTGGGATGACTCAGCTGCTGCCAATGTTATCTCAAAATGCATGTTGTGGGTGAGGGGCCTGGTGCCATTCTCTGAATTTTGAGAAATTTCCTTTCTCTGATTAGCAGACTGCTAGTAGCTATATACGGAGAAGGCAATGGCACCCCACTCCAGTACTCTTGCCTGGAAAATCCCATGGACGGAGGAGCCTGGTGGGCTGCAGTCCATGGGGTCGTGAAGAGTCGGACATGACTGAGTGACTTCACTTTTACTTTTCACTTTCATGCATTGGAGGAGGAAATGGCAACCCACTCCAGTGTTCTTGCCTGGAGAATCCCAGGGACGGGGGAGCTTGGTGGGCTGCCATCTCTGGGGTCGCACAGAGTCGGACACGACTGAAGCGACTTAGCTTAGCTTAGTAGCTATATAACATCCGGCTAAAGACTAGCAGTGGGGCATTCTCTCTGCCCCTTTCTGATGTCTATGTCAGAAGCTTTCTCTATCTCGTTTATATGTTAACAAAACTTTATTACACGAAAGCTCTGAGCAATCAAATCTCAGAAGCTCGTTACTAGCCCTGGATTGAATTCTTCTCCAGAGGCCAAGAATCCTGTCGTCTTTCATGGTTTAGCAACAACCTTTCACTTATTTAGTTCTTCTGGCCACTTTTTGATTGGGTTGTTTGTTTTTTTGGTATTGAGCTGCTTGGGCATATGCCCTCAGGAAACTTTAATTGAAAAAAACACATCTGCCCCAATGTTCATTGCAGCACTAATTTACAATTGCAAGGACATGGAAGCAACCTAGCTGTCTATCAACAGATGAATGGATAAAGACATTGTGGTAGATAATTGTGTACATTCCATACACAATGAAATATTACTCAGCTATAGAAAGGAACACATTTGAATCAATCCTAATGCAGTGGATATAATAGAGCCTATTATATGAATGAAGTAAGTCAGAAAGAGAAAGACAAATTCACAAATTAATGCATATCTATAGAATCTAGAAAGATGGTACTGATGATCCTATTTGCAGGGCAGCAAAGGAGATACAGACATAAAGACCAGATGTATGGTCACAGTGCAGGAGGGAGAGGGTGGCATGACTTGAGAAAGTAGCATCGAAACATATACATTACCATATATGACGTGGACATGTGTATATGTGTGTGTATGTGTGTGTTCGTCACTCGGCCATGTCTGACTCTTTGAGACCCCATGAACTGTAGCCCTCCAGGCTCTTCTGTTCATGGAATTCTCCAGGAAAGAACACTGGAGCCATTCCCTTTTCAGGGGAATCTTCCTACCCAGGGTTTGAACCCAGGTCTCCTGCATCGCAGGCAGATTCTTTACCATCGGAGCCACCAGGGAGGCCATAAGTGGATAGCCAGTGTAGGTTTGTAGTGTGATGCAGAACCCAAAGCTGGTGCTCTGTGCTGACCTAGAGGGTGAGATGGAGAAGGAGGTGGGAAGGTGGTTTAGGAGGAAGGGATGTATGTGTTGTAGCCACGCGTTCCGGGAAACATACTCAGTCAGAAGGACAATGCAGGTAGTGGAGTGCAGTTTATTACACCAGCGGGCCCAAGTAGAGTCTCCTCTTAGCCAAGGACCCTGACCAGTTTTTGTGAAAACCATACATACCCTAAGTGTTCTTGCCCAAACCAACCTCCCGAAATTCTCTGAAACTAGTCTGAACAAAGGAAAAGAAAGAGACAATAAAAGTTAAGTTGTGATTCATATGCCTTAAGCCCAGGTAGTTAGCAGTGGACAATTATCAACAGACCTGTGGTCATACCTGAATACACATAATAGAATTTATGATTCTATTTGGTTCCACAGACAATTAGGGTATTCTTTTAGGTGATGGAGAGTCTAGGTACGAGCCCTGGGGCTCTTCCATCCAGGGGGTCTGGTTTTCCACTTGGTATGTCGTTTCTATAGATACTGGGCATACAGCTCAAAGTCCAGAGTCCGGACCAAGATGGAGTCCTGCTTTCAAGATGGAGCCTGTTCTGTCTGTTTCCTCCTTCATATATATACCTATGGCTGATTCATGTTGATGTATGGTGGAAACCATTGCAATATTGTAACTATCCTCCAATTAAAAATAATATTGAAAATAATTACCAACCGAATTCCATTTGATTCCTACAAAATCAAACTGATCATAATATATAAGCATTCAATATCTTAAATTTCATCAACTGTTAACTTCAGTAGAAGCTTTGAAGCCAAATGGAGAATTTTGATTATGACAGATAACACTTCTGCTGTGCAAGAGCAGTGGACAGAGAAAATACTCACAGTGAACAGTGAGTCTGTACACATGTCCATTATATATGTATATATATATATATTTTTTTTTTTTTTTGAGAAATTATGCCCTGAGGAAATGAAGTTCTTTCCCTATTTGCATGAGGTAAAAGGACTGACTATATGGATTGAGCCAAGGGAGGAGCAAGAGTGGAAAGTAAAGGGATTTGGAGAATTATTTAGATGGAGGTAGGTGTGAGGGCAGAAAGTGTTTCCCGCTTGTGTCTCACATCAATGACCTCCAGAGTGTTTACCACAAAGGAGACACTGGACGGCTACAAGTTTGGCTCTCTTATCCCATCTCTATCTTTAGGTGCATCGATACTTATACAAGGGAGCATGAACGGAGTAGCCATGGTGGCAGGGATGGAAGATTTGTGTGGACCAACAGCGCAAGCTCACTCTGACCGTGGCTGGCCCTGCTGTATATGCTGTTAGTCAGAAGCAGAGAATAATATCCCTCAGGAAACCTAGCCATCTAACTTCAAGGCAAGCTAGTTTTCCTCTTAGATTACATGTGTGTGGAAAAGACAGCAATTCTTCTTTACTACGATTCCATGTTGTAAACATGGATTTGTTGTCCTTATCAGCAGTGCTATCTATCAGCTTATAGTAATATTGTTATAGGATTCTGAATTGTAAAACTTTGGAGCCTCAAACCCACTTTTTGATGAACAAGATCAACAAGAGGCAAATGAAAATGGGATCTACTTGTTCTACCATACATCACATGACAGAAATGGCTGACCCATGGAAAACTAGAATCGTCTTGTTCAGTTCAGTTCCGTCACTCAGTCATGTTCAACTCTTTGTGACCCCATGGACTGCAGCACACCAGGCTTCCCTGTCCATCACCAACTCCTGGAGCTTACTCAAACTCATGTCCATTGAGTCGGTGATGCCATCCAATGATCAAATCTTCTGTCATCCCCTTCTCCTGCCTTCAATCTTTCCCAGCTTCAGGGTCTTTTCAAATGAGTCAGTTCTTCACATCAGGTGGCCAAAGCATTGGAGTTTCAGCTTCAGCATCAGTCCTTTCAATGAATAGTCAGGACTGATTTCCTTTAGGATGGATTGGTTGGATCTCCTTGCAGTCCAAGGGACTCTCAGGAGTCTTCTCCAACACCACAGTTCAAAAGCATCCATTCTTCGGTGCTCAGCTTTCTTTATAGTCCGACTTTCACATCTATCCATGACTACTGGAAAAACCATAGCTTTGACTAGATGGACCTTTGTAGGCAAAGTATTTCTCTGCTTTTTAATAGGCTGTCTAGGTTGGTCATAACTTTCCTTTCAAGAGCAAGCATCTTTTAATTTCATGGCTGCTGTCACCATCTGTGGTGATTTTGGAGCCCCCCCCCCCCCCAAAAATAGTCTCAATGTTTCCATGGTTTCCCCATCTATTTGCATGAAGTGATGGGACCAGATGCCATTATCTTAGTTTTCTGGATGTTGAGTTTTAAGCCAAGAGTATTAAGCCTCTTTCAGTTTCATCAAGAGATGGCTGACCCATGGAAAATTAAAATGGTCTTGTAGATGTGCAGTAAGAACCAACTTAGAGACGACACCACACAAGATTGATATGTTGTTTCTGAATATGGCACATACTTTGACCTAATGGCCACTCTGTGGATCCCATATCGGTAGTACCATGTGTATCCACAAAGGTAGTATACATGGTTTCAGAAAGGGAAGTAGCAGTGAACCCTCTTACTTTAACTCAGGGTGACATATATGGGAATCTGTTCTTCCCCTCCCAATGGATCTACACTCTCCTGGATTGAAGGTTTTAATAGTATAAAAGTCACATTTTTTAGGGAATATAGTCTATGTTTAAATTGTCACCTGGTTATTTTGGACTCCTCATCTAGATAGACCAGTGGGCAGAGAGAGGAGTTACTAGTTGCTGAGGGATAATTATCATGAAAAGATTGAGGGCAGCGAGAAATAGTGAGAACAAAATTTCCTTGGAGTATCTCATGGTGTGTCCAGGCCCAGCAATAGATAACCACATGAACAATGACAGCAAGTATAGCTTGCCAAGGACATAGTCACTGAGGTTCAGACATCTATTAATACTTCCTTGGGAGGTATATGTAAGTGCCCTTGAGCAGGAACAGAAAACTTCATCCTGGATGTGTCTGTTTATTATTAGGTAAATCACACTACACAATGAAATGGGTTTTTAGTAATGAGATAATAATTAGGAAGGGGGTAATATGATGCTCATATTGGATAAGACATATAATATATAAATTTCTATATGAGGAATGTGATGAAATAAATCAAACACATACAGAAGAATTGTGATACACCATTTATTGAGAAACATACAGGTAAAACTCAAAGTGATCGTAAAAGGAGAAAGCATGATACAAGAACTATGAGGATAGCAAAAGAGAAAACATGATTATAAAGATTATGACAGGCTGTAAAAACCTATAGAAACATTCTGAGAGCTTGTTTTCTTAAGTTACTCAGAAGAACTAGATGGTCAATCCTATTTTCAGAGTCAATACCAAGACATACTTCCTTATCACAGATGCAGGATGTTGGCACATGGTTCTCCTACACCAGGAAGACAATTGGAGGAAGCCCGTACACTCCATCAACCTAATTCACAAGCTCTTAAGCAAGGAGATGAGTAACTGAAATTCTGGTAGATCATGTCAGTTGTCAGCAAAGTCTAGGAAGTGACTTTGTTTTGTCCCCAGGTAGCAAGGCAATTAATAGAAGGTGTTGTATAGGGACAGTGGATCCTTGGCAAGGTGATCAGCAGCAGGAAGGCTGGCAGCAGCTGGACACACAGCTGGGGCGGCAGCAGGTGGTCCTACAGCAGGTGGTCTGACAGCAGACAGGGCGGCTGCAAGGCTGGCAGCAGCTGGATCCACAGCTCTGTTCTCGGCACCCAGGCAGGCAGAGGCACGTGGGGTGGTAGCAGGTTCTGTGGCAGTACACAGGTGCACAGGAGGCTGGCTGGCAGCAAGGCTGACAGCAGTTAGAACCACCGCAGGTTTGTCCAGGGCTGATGGACCCACAGCAGGTGGGCTGACAGCAGCTGGTCACACAGGTAGGTTTGCAGCAGGTGGTTTCAGTGATTTGACAGCAAGTTTGGGGGCAGGAGGGCTGACAGCAGCTGGACTCACAGCAGGTGGGCTGGCAGCAGGTGGTCACACAAGTAGGCTTGAGGCAGGTGGTCCTGCAGCAGGTGGTCTGACAGCGGATAGGGAGGCAGCAAGGCTGGCAGCAGCTGGACCCACCACAGTTGGGCTGACAGCAGGTGGTCACACAGGTAGGTTTGCAGCAGGTGGTCCTACAGCAGGTGTTTTCACTAGTCTGGTAGCAAGTTGGGGGGCAGCAGGGCCGACAGCAGCTGGACTCACAGCAGGTGGGCTGGCAGCAGCTGCTCACACAAGTAGGCTTGAGGCAGGTGGTCCTGCAGCAGGTGGTCTGACAGCGGATAGGGAGGCAGCAAGGCTGGCAGCAGCTGGACCTACCACAGTTGGGCTGACAGCAGGTGGTCACACAGGTAGGTTTGCAGCAGGTGGTCCTACAGCAGGTGTTTTCACTAGTCTGGTAGCAAGTTGGGGGGCAGCAAGGCCGACAGCAGCTGGACTCACAGCAGGTGGGCTGGCAGCACGGGGAGCAGCAGGAGTGAGTCATTTTGTCAGTGGTCGAGTATGGACTCCTGTTCAGAAGTGAGTTTCTCAGATTCTGAAGACTACTTCTGCTCTGGGGCTTTTAATACACTGGACCTCCGATCTTGGGACCAATAAGCAAGACTTTCCTTGTTGTGTATGTTGTATTTGTAGTCAGTGGGAAATTATCCAAGAGGAAATAATTTCTTTAGTGTTTTGAGGCCTCTGTAAATTAGTGTTTGATCTTCTCTCTAATTAGGACTAGTACTTAAGAACCTTTTCCAGAAGTGAAAAAGAATAAGGAATCATCCCAGCAGCATCTCTGGTCATGTGACATCATCAGGTCATGGGATAGTTCTTCCTGCCTTGGCCAGGGTCAGAACAGTCACCTTTTCTGTGTTCCTTTGACTATGCTTAGGTTGAGACTTGCTGGATGCTGATGCATTCTGTGATGAATGAAGCCTGCTAAAGTCTAAGTCTGATCTCGGACAAAGTCTGAGATTCAAGACGATCATGTGTATCTGTGTACATGTCTTTCAAATCAGTAGTGACTGACCTAAAATATTTCCCAGCTTTATTAGGTACATTTAGGTAGAAGATGTTGGCACATTGTTCTTCACTAGCAATTCGGCATCAAAGCTGGAATAGAGGCAAATGCTGTACCCTGTTTTCAGACAACCTCAATTCATTAATGTCCCATAACTACTTTTAGCTGGATCAATCACCTCTGGTGAGACATCGCAACTTTCACATACTTTCTTTTATAATTTGTGACAAATAGGTAGATAGGATGATACAGTTATAGATTTATATATTTCCATAAATGATAAATGTGTCAGCCATAATTTCTTAGAGTTTTTCTGCCCTCTCTTTTAGGTTCATATGTAAGAGTGTAATTGCCATGTCATAGGGAAAGCATATCATCAACAGCGGTAGAAACAATGAAAATGTTTCAATATTTCACTGCAGTAGTGTCATGTACTCTCCTGATATGAGACTTCTGAACTCTACTGGTATGTATCTATCCTTGTTTGTGTGTTTTAAATTGAGCTTTAGTTGACACGACGTTATATTGTTTATAGGTGTTCAACATAATAATTTGATATTCGTAGATGTTGCAAAGTTATCACTGCAGTAAGTCTAGTTAATGTTATCATCTGTCACAATTGATAGTTACAAAGTCTTTTTTCTTGCATGAGAGCTTTTAAAATCCACTTTTCTAGCCACCTCAAAGGTTTCAGTATTATTAACTATGGTCATTATGCTGTGCATTACATTCCCCAGGCATTTATTTTATAACTGGAAGCCTCTACCTTGTGATCCCGTTTACCTGTTTCACCCACCCCACCTCCCACCTCTGGCTACCATTGATCTGTTCTGTCTATGAGCTCAGTTTTAGAAAAAAAATTTTTAAGATTCCATATATAAGTGAAATCACATGGTATTTGTCTCTCTCTAACTTTTTTCATTTAGCTTAATGTTCTTATATTGTCATAAATGGGAAGATACCCCTCAGGAATATCATTTTGAGTTTGAGGAGTCCAGTTTCATTGTTTTCCACATGGCTGCCCAGTTTTCCCGCCACCATTTATTTAAAAGATTGCAATCTCCTTATTGCATCAATATATTCTTGGCCCCTTTGTAATAAATTAGTAGGCCATATAATGTGTGGACTCATTTCTGGCCTCTTTATTCTATTCCATTGATTTAGGTGCCGGTTTTTTCCAGTCCATACTGTTTTGTTTAATATAGCTTTGTACTACTGTTTGGAATCAAGGAAAATGATGCTTCCAGCTTTGTTCTTCTTTATCAATATTGCATTGGCTATTTTGTGGTTCCATACAAATTTTAATTTTTTTCCTTTTTTCTGCCATTGGAATTACATTATCATTTTATCCTTTCTACATGATCATTTTATCCTTTCTACTGCTGTTGACTATATGTTTTCCCATTACATGGCAATTATACTCTAACATATATATCTGAAAGAGAGAAAATGAGGCCTAAAATCTTTAAGAAATTGTGGCTGAGATTCCACACTTGTCAGAATATGTAAATTTACAGATTGAAACATACCTTAGTTATTCTCCTATCTAACCTGCTTGTCACAAATTGTAGAAGAAAGTATATGCAAGTTGGGATGTCTCACCAGAGGTCATTAACCTAACTAGAAAATAGCAATGAAGCAGTAAGGAAGGGATGCTGTTTGAAAATAGGATTCAGCTTTGGCTCTCTTCCAGTTTTGGTGCTGATTTTCATTTGAAAAATAATGTGGCAACCATCCTCTACTCAGATGACCCTGATAAAACTGGGAAACATTTCAAACTAGTTGCCAAATAAAGATATATATAGATACATGTGGAAGTCTTAACTCTGACTTTGTCAGAGATCAGGCTTGAACTCAAGCAGGCTTCATTCATCACAGAATGCATCAGCATCCCGACCCTTTGGAGGCACATCTCAATCTAAGTAGAGCCAAAGGAACAAAGCTCAGAAAGGAGAACTATTCTGACTTTCACAGAGCCAGCAGGAAGTACCCCATGACCAGATGATGTCACATGACCAGAAATGCTGCTGGTGATGATTCCTGACATTTACATTTCTAGGAAAGATTCTTAAGTACCAACCCAATTAAGGAAAAGATCAAACACTAATTTACAGAGGCCTCTGATAAAACACTAAGAAAGCAACTTCCTCCATGACAATTATCCAAAACTACAACAGGAACATAAATAACATCCAGGAAAGTCCTGCTTATTGGTCCCAACATTGGGGGTCCAGGGTATAAAAGTCCCAGAACAGGAGGAGTCCTCAGAATCTGAGAAACTCAGCTCTGAGCCAGAGTCTACCCTCCACCACAGACACAATGACCCACTCGTGCTGCTCCCCGTGCTGTCAGCCCACCTGCTGCAGGACCACTTGCTGTGAGTCCAGCTGCTGCAAGCCCTGCTGCCCCCCAACTTGCTGTCAAACCACCTGCTGCAGGACCACCTGCTGCAAACCTACTTGTGTGACCACCTGCTGCCAGCCCAGCTGTTGCAGCAAACCCTGCTGTCAGCCCACCTGCTGTGAGTCCATCTGCTGCCAGCCCTCCTGCCCTCCAACTTGCTATCAAGCTAGTGAAACCACCTGCTGTAGGACCACCTGCCGCAAGCCTACTTGTGTGACCACCTGCTGTCAGCCCACCTGCTGTGTGCCCAGCAACTGTGGACAAACCTTCAGTGGGTCCAGCTGCAGCCAGTCTTGCTGTCAGCCAGCTTGCTGTGCACCTGTGTACTGCCATAGAATCTGCTACCACCCCACGTGCTGCTGCCTGCCTGGGTGCCAAGACCAGAGCTGTGGATCCAGCTGCTGCCAGCCTTGCAGCCGCCCTGTCTGCTGTCAGACCACCTGCTGTAGGACCACCTGCTGCCGCCCTAGCTGTGTGTCCAGCTGCTGCCAGCCTTCCTGCTGCTGATCACCTTGCCAAGGATCCACTGTCCCTATACAACACCTTCTATTAATTGCCTTGCTACCTGGGGACAAAACAAAATCACTTCCTAGACTTTGCTGACAACTGACATGATCTACCAGAATTTCAGTTACTCATCTCCTTGCTTAAGAGCTTGTGAATTAGCTTGACAGAGTGCAGGGGGCTTCCTCCAATTGTCTTCCTCTGGTGTAGAGGACCATGTGCCAACACTCTGCATCTGTGATAAGGAAGTATGTCTTGGTTTTGACTCTGAAAATAGGATTGACCATCTAGTTCTTCTGAGTAACTTAAGAAAACAAGCTCTCAGAATGTTTCTATAGGCCTCTGCAGCCTATCATAACCTTTATAATCATATGTTCTCTTTTGCTATCCTCATAGTTCTTGTATCATGCTTTCTCCTTTTATGCTCACTTTGAGTTTTACCTGTATGTTTCTCAATAAATGGTGTATCAAAATTCTTCTGCATGTGTTTGATTTATTTCATCACATTCCTCATATAGAAATTTATATATTATATGTCTTATCCAATATGAGCATCATATTACCCCCTTCCTAATTATTATCTCATTATTAAAAACCCATTTCATTGTGTAGTGTGATTTACCTAATAATAAACAGACTCATCCAGGATGAAGTCTTCTGTTCCTGCTCAAGGGCACTTACATTTACATCCTAAGGAAGTATTAATAGATGTCTGAACCTCAGTGACTATGTCCTTGGCAATCTATACTTGCTGTCATTGTTCATGTGGTTATCTATTGCTGGGCCTGGACACACCATGAGATACTCCAGGGAAATTATGTTCAGACTATTTCTCCCTGCCCTCTATCTTTGCATGATATCTTTTCATGATATATTTTCATCCGTCAGCAATTAGTAACTCCTGTCTGCCCACTGGTCTATCGAGATGAGGAGTCCAAAATGACCAGGTGATAGTTTATACATAGATTATATTTCCTAAAATATGTGACTTTTATAGTATTTAAACCTTCAATCCAGGACAGTGTAGATCCATGGGGAGGGGAAGAACAGATTCCCATATATGTCACCCTGAGTTAAAGTGAGAGGGTTCACTGCTACTTCCCTTTCTGAAACCATGTATACCACCTTTGTGGATATACATGGTACTACCTATATGGGAACCACAGGGTGGCCATTAGGTCAAAGCATGTGCCATATTCAGAAACAACATATCAATCTCGAGTGCTGTCATCTCTTTTTTGGTTCTTTACTGCACATCTACAAGACCATTCAAATTTTCCATGGGTCGGCCATCTCTGGATGAAACTGAAAGAGGCTTAATACTCTTGGCTTAAAACTCAACATTCAGAAAACTAAGATCATGGCATCTGGTCCCATCCCTTCATGGCAAATAGATGGGGAAACCATGGAAACACAGAGACTATTTTGAGGGGCTCCAAAATCACTGCAGATGGTGACAGCAGCCATGAAATTAAAAGATGCTTGCTCTTGAAAGAAAAGTTATGACCAACCTAGACAGCCTATTAAAAAGCAGAGAATTACTTTGCCTACAAAGGTCCATCTAGTCAAAGCTATGGTTTTTCCAGTAGTTATGGATGAAGGTGAGAGTTGGACTATAAAGAAAGCTGAGCACCGAAGAATGGATGCTTTTGAACTGTGGTGTTGGAGAAGACCCTTGAGAGTCCCTTGGACTACAAAGTGATCCAACCAATCCGTCCTAAAGGAAATCAGTCCTGACTATTCATTGAAAGGACTGATGCTGAAGCTGAAACTCCAATGCTTTGGCCACCTGATGTGAAGAACTGACTCATTTGAAAAGACCCTGAAGCTGGGAAAGATTGAAGGCAGGAGAAGGGGATGACAGAAGATTTGATCATTGGATGGCATCACCGACTCAATGGACATGAGTTTGAGTAAGCTCCAGGAATTGGTGATGGGCAGGGAAGCCTGGTGTGCTGCAGTCCATGGGGTCGCAAATAGGCAAACATGACTGAGTGACAGAACTGAACTGAACCAGACGATTCTAATTTTCCATGGGTCAGCCATTTCTGTCATGTGATGTATGGTAGAACAAGTAGATCCCATGTTCATTTGCCTCTTATTGATCTTGTTCATCAAAAAGTGGGTCCAAAGTTTTACTCTTCAGAATCCTATGACAATATTACTATAAGCTGGTGGATAGCACTGCTGATAAGGACAACAAATCCATGTTTACAACATGGAATCATAGTAAAGAAGAATTGCTGTCTTTTCCACACACATGTAATCTAAGAGGAAAACTAGCTTGCCTTGAAGTTAGATGGCTAGGTTTCCTGAGCGATATTATTCTCTGCTTCTGACTAACAGCATATACAGCAGGGCCAGCCACGGTCAGAGTGAGCTTGCGCTGTTGGTCCACACAAATCTTCCATCCCTGCCACCATGGCTACTCCGTTCATGCTCCCTTGTGTAAGTATCGATGCACCTAAAGATAGAGATGGGATAAGATATCCCAAACTTGTAGCCATCCAGTGTCTCCTTTGTGGTAAACACTCTGGAGGTCATTGATGTGAGACACAAGCGGGAAACACTTTCTGCCCTCACACCTACCTCCATCTAAATAATTCTCCAAATCCCTTTACTTTCCACTCTTGCTCCTCCCTTGGCTCAATCCATACATTTTCTCCAAAAAAAAAAAAAAAATATATATATATATATATATATATATATATATATATATATAATGGACATGTGTACAGACTCACTGTTCACTGTGAATATTTTCTCTTTCCACTGCCCTTGCACAGCAGAAGTGTTATCTGTCGTAATCAAAATTCTCCATTTGGCTTCAAAGCTTCTACTGAAGTTAACATTGATGAAATTTAAGATATTGAATGCTCATATATTAAGATCAGTTTGATTTTGTAGGAATCAAATGGAATTGGGTTGGTAATTATTTTCAATATTATTTTTAATTAGAGGATAATTACAATATTGCAATTGTTTCCACCATACATCAACATGAATCAGCCATAAGTATATGTATGAAGGCGGAAACAGACAGTACAGGCTCCATGTTGAAAGCAGGACTCCATCTTTGGGCCAGACTGTGGATTTTGAGCTATATGCCCAGTATCTATAGAAATGACATATCAACTGGAAAACCAGACCCCCTAGATGGAAGAGCCCCACTGCTTGTACCTAGACCCTCCGTCACCTAAAAGAATACCCTAATCATCTGTGTAACTGAGTAGAATCATAATTCTATTATGCTTATTGGGGTATGACCACAGATCTATTAGGGAAAACCACTAGACCATTCAGGTATGACCTAAATCAAATCCCTTATTATCATACAGTGGAAGTGAGAAATAATTTTAAGGGTCTAGACCTGATAGATAGAGTGCCTGATGAACTAGGGACGGAGGTCGTGACACTGTACAGGAGACAGGGATCAAGACCATCCCCATGGAAAAGAAATGCAAAAAAGCAAAATGGCTGTCTGAGGAAGCCTTGCAAATAGCTGTGAAAAGAAGAGAAGTGAAAAGCAAAGGAGAAAAGGAAAGATATAAGCATCTGAATGCAGAGTTCCAAAGAATAGCAAGAAGAGATAAGAAAGCCTTCCTCAGCGATCAGTGCAAAGAAATAGAGGAAAACAACAGAATGGGAAAGACTAGAGATCTCTTCAAGAAAATTAGAGATGCCAAGGGAACATTTCATGCAAAGATTGGCTCGATAAGGACAGAAATTGTATGGACCTAACAGAAGCAGAAGATATTAAGAACAGGTGGCAAGAATACACAGAAGAACTGTACAAAAAAGATCTTCATGACCCAGATAATCACGATGGTGTGATCACTGACCTAGAGCCAGACATCCTGGAATGTGAAGTCAAGTGGGCCTTAGAAAGCATCCCTACGAACAAAGCTAGTGGAGGTGATGGAATTCCAGTTGAGCTATTCCAAATCCTGAAAGATGATGCTGTGAAAGTGCTGCACTCAATATGCCAGCAAATTTGGAAAACTCAGCAGTGGCCACAGGACAGGAAAAGGTCAGTTTTCATTCCAATCCCAAAGAAAGACAATGCCAAAGAATGCTCAAACTACCACAAATTGCACTCATCTCACAAGCTAGTAAAGTAATGCTCAAAATTCTCCAGGCCAGACTTCAGCAATACGTGAACCGCGAACTTCCAGATGTTCAAGCTGGTTTTAGAAAAGGCAGAGGAACCAGAGTTCAAATTGCCAGCATCTGCTGGATCATTGAAAAAGCAAGAGAGTTCCAGAAAAACATCTATTTCTGCTTTATTGACTATGCCAAAGCCTTTGACTGTGTGGATCACAATAAACTGTGGAAAATTCTTCAAGAGATGGGAATACCAGACCTCCTGATCTGCCTCTTGAGAAACCTATATGCAGGTCAGGAAGCAACAGTTAGAACTGGACATGGAACAACACACTGGTTTCAAATAGGAAAAGGAGTTCGTCAAGGCTGTATATTGTCACCCTGCTTATTTAACTTATATGCAGAGTACATCATGAGAAATACTGGGCTGGAAGAAGCACAAGCTGGAATCAAGATTCCCAGGAGAAATATCAATAACCTCAGATATGCAGATGACACCACCCTTATGGCAGAAAGTGAAGAGGAACTAAAGAGCCTCTTGATGAAAGTGAAAGAGGAGAGTGAAAAAGTTGGCTTCAAGCTCAACATTCAGAAAATAAAGATCATGGCATCTGGTTCCATCACTTCATGGCAAGTAGATGGGGAAACTGTGGAAACAGTGTCAGAATTTATTTTGGGGGGCTCCAAAATCACTGCAGATGGTGATTACAGCCATGAAATTAAAAGATGCTTACTCCTTGGAAGGAAAGTTATGACCAACCTAGATACCATATTGAAAAGCAAAGACATGACTTTGCCAACAAAGGTCCGTCTAGTCAAGGATATGGTTTTTCCTGTGGTCATGTATGGATGTCAGAGTTGGACTGTGAAGAAAGCTGAGTGCCAAAGAATTGATGCTTTGAACTGTGGTGTTGGAGAAGACTCTTGAGAGTCCCCTGGACTGCAAGGAGATCCAACCAGTCCATTCTAAGGGAAATCAGCCTGGGTGTTCTTTGGAAGGAATGATGCTAAAGCTGAAACTCCAGTACTTTGGCCACCTCATGGGAAGAGTTGTCTCATTGGAAAAGACTCTGATGCTGGGAGGGATTGGGGGCAGGAGGAGAAGGGGACGCCAGAGGATGAGATGGTTGGATGGCATCACCGACTCAACAGACATGAGTTCGAGTGAACTCCGGGTGTTGATGATGGACAGGGAGGTATGGCATGCTGCGATTCATGGGGTCGCAAAGAGTCAGACACGGCTGAGCGACTGAACTGAACTGAACTTGCAGTCCCCTGATAGAATTCACTCACAGAGGCTACAAACAAAGATACAATATTCCAACTGTTTGAGTGTTTAGTTGAACACTTCCATACCTCCAGTGGTGTGACTTCCTACTGCCGTGGTAACCCATTCCATTTTTAAGCATCTCTTATAAATAGAAATTGATTGCTTTAGAATTTCTCCTTCCCCCAATCCAGTCTCCTGAATCTTTTGCTCACTGGGATCACTTGTTAGACAGAATGGTGTTGCTGAGCTGTTACTCTTCCCAGGAGAAGATGCCTGTACTGCAAAATCACAGTGATTTCTCCCTTATCCCCGGCATGTGCTCACTCTCCCACCTCTTGGGATGTGCTTTTCTGCATGCCCAGTATTTGCCTACTGACTACAGAACCTGAAGATTCTCATTTTTCCCCAAGACCTCTATCACTGACCTTTTCAATCAGATATGTAGTGTTAAGGTTAAGTCAGAGTAGTTTCTGTAAATATTCTAGACGTTTCCAGATTCTAGTTTAGTCAAATGAAATATCATTGAAACAAATAGATGTACATGATCATTCTTTTGACTTTTATTTGTGCCTTTGTAAGATGCTTCTAGTGTACACTATCCACTTTCTGTACTAAGTTCCCTCATAGATTTGTGCTTCTGTTTATCTTATCTTCAACCATAAATTCTCCATGGTGGAAAAAGACATTAGCTCTGTTATGGGAATTAATATCAGATAGAAGAGAGTTCAAATTTCTGTTCTGCTACTCATTAACACTTGATTAGGGGAATATATACATAAGTCACCTCAAGAATTGTTTATATCTATCTTCCTACTACTCTCTTTCTATGTAGTATGTCTACCCATAGATTAGAAGTATTTTCTTTCTCTTTCTGTCTCTTACTGGCTCAGTCAGCCTGCAAATAGACACCTTTTGCAAAACCAACAATTCTTATATTTTCAGGGATATCTCAAAACAAATTGATTCATCACCATTATTAGTAGAGAATCATTGTTTCTCTTACTTGTTCCATGATAATGTAAGATTTTATCTACTTTATTTAAGTCTGTATGCCTGACTTAACATAAACCATTCTCAAATTTATAAATTATTTAACTTCCAAGTCATAGAATTAATAAGAACCTGTAGCACATCTGTAGAGAACAGCAGAGTTTAGTGCTACCCTCAATGATTAAAGAATACATGAGTAATAACTGCCAGCCCATTGTGGTTTGTAGACTTTTTGATGATGGCCATTTTGGTTGGTGTGAGATGATACCTCATTGTAGTTTTAATTTGCATTTCTCTAATAAAGAATGATGGTGAGCATCTTTTCATGTGTTTATTAGCCATCTTTATGTCTTCTTTGGCGAAATGCTTGTGAGAGGGTAACAGGCAGGAAGGCCAGGGGTCTCCAAATGGAGGAAGTAAGCTGCAAGTGTCAGACATTTTTTCTCTCTCTCTTAAGTGGCAGGAGGAAACAAATGACAAGTGTTAAGAGTTTTTTCCCCTTCTCTATACAAATGTAAAAAGAGGTTTCTCTTAAAATCCTGTGTTGCCATGAAGGCCCCTGATTCCACCTGAACGTAACTGTTCTCAGACCTTGAGCTAATCAGTGCGTTTTCTATGGAAATGTTTGTCTTAAGCTGTGTTAATGTGCTATGTATGGACCCTAGACTGTCTTCAAGTCGGTTCCACCAAGACTCAGAACCCACTTGACAAACGAGTGTGTTTTACTTATACAGTGTTCTCCTAATCTATGTTAATGAAATCATATATTTGCTTGGTAAACTGCCTTTTCTTCAAGATTCATGTCAATCGTTTTATGGCCTGGGATGACTCAGCTGCTGCCAATGTTATCTCAAAATGCATGTTGTGGGTGAGGGGCCTGGTGCCATTCTCTGAGTTTTGAGAAATTTCCTTTCTCTGATTAGCAGACTGCTAGTAGCTATATACGGAGAAGGCAATGGCACCCCACTCCAGTACTCTTGCCTGGAAAATCCCATGGACGGAGGAGCCTGGTGGGCTGCAGTCCATGGGGTCGTGAAGAGTCGGACATGACTGAGTGACTTCACTTTTACTTTTCACTTTCATGCATTGGAGGAGGAAATGGCAACCCACTCCAGTGTTCTTGCCTGGAGAATCCCAGGGACGGGGGAGCTTGGTGGGCTGCCATCTCTGGGGTCGCACAGAGTCGGACACGACTGAAGCGACTTAGCTTAGCTTAGTAGCTATATAACATCCGGCTAAAGACTAGCAGTGGGGCATTCTCTCCGCCCCTTTCTGATGTCTATGTCAGAAGCTTTCTCTATATCGTTTATACGTTAACAAAACTTTATTACACAAAGGGTCTGAGCAATCAAAGCTCAGAAGCTCGTCACTAGCCCTGGATTGAATTCTTCTCCAGAGGTCAAGAATCCTGTCGTCTTTCATGGTTTAGCAACAACCTTTCACTTATTTAGTTCTTCTGGCCACTTTTTGATTGGGTTGTTTGGTTTTTTGGTATTGAGCTGCTTGGGCATATGCCCTCAGGAAACTTTAATTGAAAAAAACACATCTGCCCCAGTGTTCATTGCAGCACTAATTTACAATTGCAAGGACATGGAAGCAACCTAGCTGTCTATCAACAGATGAATGGATAAAGACATTGTGGTAGATAATTGTGTACATTCCATACACAATGAAATATTACTCAGCTATAGAAAGGAACACATTTGAATCAATCCTAATGCAGTGGATGAACTTAGAGCCTATTATACGAATGAAGAAAGTCAGAAAGAGAAAGACAAATTCACAAATTAACGCATATCTATAGAATCTAGAAAGATGGTACTGATGATCCTATTTGCAGGGCAGCAAAGGAGATACAGACATAAAGACCAGATGTATGGTCACTGTGCAGGAGGGAGAGGGTAGCATGACTTGAGAAAGTAGCATCGAAACATATACATTACCATATATGAAGTGAACGTGTGTATATGTGTGTGTATGTGTGTGTTCGTCACTTGGCCATGTCTGACTCTTTGAGACTCCATGAACTGTAGCCCGCCAGGCTCTTCTGATCATGGAATTCTCCAGGCAAGAACACTGGAGCCATTCCCTTTTCAGGGGAATCTTCCTACCCTGGGTTTGAACCCAGGTCTCCTGCATTGCAGGCAGATTCTTTACCATCTGAGCCACCAGGGAAGCCCCGAAGTGGATAGCCAGTGGAGATTGGTAGTGTGATGCAGAACCCAAAGCTGGTGCTCTGTGCTGACCTAGAGGGTGAGATGGAGAAGGAGGTGGGAAGGTGGTTTAGGAGGAAGGGATGTATGTGTTGTAGCCACGCGTTCCGGGAAACATACTCAGTCAGAAGGACAATGCAGGTAGTGGAGTGCAGTTTATTACACCAGCGGGCCCAAGTAGAGTCTCCTCTTAGCCAAGGACCCCGACCAGTTTTTGTGAAAACTGTACATACCCTAAGTGTTCTTGCCCAAACCAACCTCCCGAAATTCTCTGAAACTAGTCTGAACAAAGGAAAAGAAAGACACAATCAAAGTTAACTTGTGATTCATATGCCTTAAGCCTAGGTAGTTAGCAGTGGACAATTATCAACAGACCTGTGGTCATACTCCAATAAGCATAATAGAATTTATGATTCTATTCGGTTACACAGATGATTAGGGTATTCTTTTAGGTGATGGAGAGTCTAGGTATGAGCCCTGGGGCTCTTCCATCCAGGGGGTCTGGTTTTCCACTTGGTATGTCGTTTCTATAGATACTGGGCATACAGCTCAAAGTCCAGAGTCCGGACCAAGATGGAGTCCTGCTTTCAAGATGGAGCCTGTTCTGTCTGTTTCCTCCTTCATATATATACCTATGGCTGATTCATGTTGATGTATGGTGGAAACCATTGCAATATTGTAACTATTCTCTAATTTAAAATAATATTGAAAATAATTACCAACCCAATTCCATTTGATTCCTACAAAATCAAACTGATCATAATATATAAGCATTCAATATCTTAAATTTCATCAACTGTTAACTTCAGTAGAAGCTTTGAAGCCAAATGGAGAATTTTGATTATGACAGATAACACTTCTGCTGTGCAAGGGCAGTGGACAGAGAAAATACTCACAGTGAACAGTGAGTCAGTACACATGTCCATTACATATATATATTTTTTTTTTTTTTGTTTGTTTTTGTTTTGGAGAAAAAGTGCCCTGACGAAATGATGTTCTTTCCCTATTTGCATGAGGTAAAAGGACTGACTGTTTGGATTGAGCCAAGGGAGGAGCAAGAGTGGAAAGTAAAGGGATTTGGAGAATTATTTAGATGGAGGTAGGTGTGAGGGCAGAAAGTGTTTCTCACTTGTGTCCCACATCAATGACCTCCAGAGTGTTTACCACAAAGGAGACACTGGACGGCTACAAGTTTGGGATATCTTATCCCATCTCTATCTTTAGGTGCATCGATACTTATACAAGGGAGCATGAATGGAGATCCATGGTGGCAGGGATGGAAGATTTGTGTAGACCAACAGCGCAAGCTCACTCTGACCGTGGCTGGCCCTGCTCTATATGCTGTTAGTCAGAAGCAGAGAATAATATCCCTCAGGAAACCTAGCCATCTAACTTGAAGGTGAGCTAGTTTTCCTCTTAGATTACATGTGCAAAGAAAAGACAGCAATTCTTCTTTACTATGATTCCATGTTGTAAACATGGATTTGTTGTCCTTATCAGCAGTACTATCCACCAGCTTATAGTAATATTGTCATAGGATTCTGAATAGTAAAACTTTGGACCCACAAACCCACTTTTTGATGAACAAGATCAACAGGAGGCAAATGAACATGGGATCTACTTGTTCTACCATACATCACATGACAGAGATGGCTGATCCATGGAAAACTAGAATCATCTTGTTCAGTTCAGTTCCATCACTCAGTCATGTCCGACTCTTTGCGACCCCATGGACTGCAGAACACCAGGCTTCCCTGCCCATCACCAACTCCTGGAGCTTACTCAAACTCATGTCCATTGAGTCGGTGATGCCATCCAATGATCAAATCTTCTGTCATCCCCTTCTCCTGCCTTCAATCTTTCCCAGCTTCAGGGTCTTTTCAAATGAGTCAGTTCTTCACATCAGGTGGCCAAAGTATTGGAGTTTCAGCTTCAGCATCAGTCCTTTCAATGAATAGTCAGGACTGATTTCCTTTAGGATGGATTGGTTGGATCTCCTTGCAGTCCAAGGGACTCTCAAGAGTCTTCTCCAACACCACAGTTCAAAAGCATCAATTCTTTGGTGCCCAGCTTTCTTTATAGTCCAACTCTCATATCCATCCATGACTACTGGAAAAACCATAGATTTGACTAGATGGACCTTTGTAGGCAAAGTAATTCTCTGCTTTTTAATAGGCTGTCTAGGGTGATCATAACTTTTCGTTCAAGGAGCAAGCGTCTTTTAATTTCATGGCTGTAGTCACCATCTGCAGTGATTTTGGAGCCCCCCCAAAATAGTCTCTCAATGTTTCCATTGTTTCCCCATCTATTTGCCATGAAGTGATGGGACCAGATGCATTGATCTTAGCTTTCTGAATGTTGAGTTTTAAGCCAAGAGTATTAAGCCTCTTTTAGTTTCCTCAAGAGATGGCTGACCCATGGAAAATTAAAATGGTCTTGTAGATGTGCAGTAAAGAACAAACTTAGAGATGACACCACTCAAGATTGATATGTTGTTTCTGAATATGGCACATACTTTGACCTAATGGCCACTCTGTGGATCCCATATAGGTAGTACCATGTGTATCCACAAAGGTAGTATACATGGTTTCAGAAAGGGAAGTAGCAGTGAACCCTCTCACTTTAACTCAGGGTGACATATATGGGAATCTGTTCTTCCCCTACCCATGGATCTACACTCTCCTGGATTGAAGGCTTTAATAGTATAAAAGTCATATTTTTTAGGGAATATAGTCTATGTTTAAATTGTCACCTGGTCATTTTGGACTCCTCATCTAGAAAGAACAGTGGGCAGAGAGAGGAGTTACTAGTTGCTGAGGGATAATTATCATGAAAAGATTGAGGGCAGCGAGAAATAGTGAGAACAAAATTTCCTTGGAGTATCTCATGGTGTGTCCAGGCCCAGCAATAGATAACCACATGAACAATGACAGCAAGTATAGCTTGCCAAGGACATAGTCACTGAGGTTCAGACATCTATTAATACTTCCTTGGGATGTCAATGTAAGTGCCCTTGAGCAGGAACAGAAGACTTCATCCTGGATGAGTCTGTTTATTATTAGGTAAATCACACTACACAATGAAATGGGTTTTTAATAATGAGATAATAATTAGGAAGGGGGCTAATATGATGCTCATATTGGATAAGGCATATAATATATAAGTTTCTATATGAGGAATGTGGTGCAATAAATCAAACACATACAGAAGACTTGTGGTACACCATTTATTGAGAAACATACAGGTAAAACTCAAAGTGATCGTAAAAGGAGAAAGCATGATACAAGAACTATGAGGATAGCAAAAGAGAAAATATGATTATAAAGATTATGATAGGCTGTAAAAACCTATAGAAACATTCTGAGGGCTTGTTTTGTTAAGTTACTCAGAAGAACTAGATGGTCAATCCTTTTTTCAGAGTCAAAACCAAGACATACTTCCTTATCACAGATGCAGGAATTGGCACATGGTCCTCCTACACCAGAGGAAGACAATTGGAGGAAGCCCCCTGCACTCTGTCAAGCTAATTCACAAGCTCTTAAGCAAGGAGATGAGTAACTGAAATTCTGGTAGAGCATGTCAGTCGTCAGCAAAGTCTAGGAAGTGATTTTGTTTTGTCCCCAGGTAGCAAGTCAATTAATAGAAGGTGTTGTATAGGGACAGTGGATCCTTGGCAAGGTGATCAGCAGCAGGAAGGCTGGCAGCAGCTGGACACACAGCTGGGGCGGCAGCAGGTGGTCCTACAGCAGGTGGTCTGACAGCAAACAGGGCGGCTGCAAGGCTGGCAGCAGCTGGATCCACAGCTCTGGTCTTGGCACCCAGGCAGGCAGAGGCACGTGGGGTGGTAGCAGGTCCTATGGCAGTACACGGGTGCACAGGAGGCTGGCTGGCAGCAAGGCTGACAGCAGTTAGAACCACCGCAGGTTTGTCCACCGCTGCTGGATGCACAGCAGGAGGGCTGACAGCAGCTGGTCACACAGGTAGGCTTGCAGCAGGTGGTTTCAGTGATTTGACAGCAAGTTTGGGGGCAGGAGGGCTGACAGCAGCTGGACTCACAGCAGGTGGGCTGGCAGCAGGTGGTCACACAAATAGGCTTGAGGCAGGTGGTCCTGCAGCAGGTGGTCTGACAGCGGATAGGGAGGCAGCAAGGCTGGCAGCAGCTGGACCCACCACAGGCGGGCTGACAGCAGGTGGTCACACAGGTAGGTTTGCAGCAGGAGGTCCTACAGCAAGTGTTTTCACTAGAATGATAGCAAGTTGGGGGGCAGCAGGGCCGACAGCAGCTGGACTCACAGCAGGTGGGCTGGCAGCAGGTGGTCACACAAGTAGGCTTGAGGCAGGTGGTCCTGCAGCAGGTGGTCTGACAGCAGGCAGGAGGGCAGCAAGGCTGGCAGCTGCTGGACCCACCACAGGCGGGCTGACAGCAGGTGGTCACACAGGTAGGTTTGCAGCAGGTGGTCCTACAGCAGGTGTTTTCACTAGACTGATAGCAAGTTGGGGGACAGCAAGGCCGACAGCAGCTGGACTCACAGCAGGTGGGCTGGCAGCAGCTGCTCACACAAGTAGGCTTGAGGCAGGTGGTCCTGCAGCAGGTGGTCTGACAGCAGACAGGAGGGCAGCAAGGCTGGCAGCAGCTGGGCTCACAGCAGGTGGGCTGGCAGCACGGGGAGCAGCAAGAGTGAGTCATTTTGTCAGTGGTGGAGTGTGGACTCTTGTTCAGAAGTGAATTTCTCAGATTCTGATGACTACTTCTGTTCTGGGGCTTTTTATACACTGGACCCCCAAAGTTGGGACCAATAAGCAAGACTTTCCTTGTTATGTGTGTTGTTTTTGTAGTCAATGGGAAATTATCCAAGAGGAAATGATTTCTTTAGTGTTTTGAGGCCTCTATAAATTAGTGTTTGATCTTCTCTTTAATTAGGACTAGTACTTAAGAACCTTTTCCAGAAGTGAAAAAGAATAAGGAATCATCCCAGCAGCATCTCTGGTCATGTGACATCATCAGGTCATGGGATAGTTCTTCCTGCCTTGGCCAGGGTCAGAACAGTCACCTTTTCTGTGTTCCTTTGACTATGCTTAGGTTGAGACTTGCTGGATGCTGATGCATTCTGTGATGAATGAAGCCTGCTAAAGTCCAAGTCTGATCTCGGACAAAGTCTGAGATTCAAGACGATCACGTGTATCTGTGTACATGTCTTTCAAATCAGTAGTGACTGACCTAAAATATTTCCCAGCTTTATTAGGTACATTTAGGTAGAAGATGTTGGCACATTGTTCTTCACTAGCAATTCGACATCAAAGCTGGAATAGAGGCAAATGCTGTACCCTGTTTTCAGACAACCTCAATTCATTAATGTCCCATAACTACTTTTAGCTGGATCAATCACCTCTGGTGAGACATCACAACTTGCACATACTTTCTTTTATAATTTGTGACAAATAGGTAGATAGGATGATACAGTTATAGATTTATATATTTCCATAAATGTGAAATGTGTCAGCCATAATTTCTTAGAGTTTTTCTGCCCTCTCTTTTAGGTTCATATGTAAGAGTGTAATTGCCATGTCATAGGGAAAGCATATCATCAACAGCGGTAGAAACAATGAAAGTGTTTCAATATTTCACTGCAGTAGTGTCATGTACTCTCCTGATATGAGACTTCTGAACTCTACTGGTATGTATCTATCCTTGTTTGTGTGTTGTAAATTGAGCTTTAGTTGACACGACGTTATATTGTTTATAGGTGTTCAACACAATAATTTGATATTTGTAGATGTTGCAAAGTTATCACTGCAGTAAGTCTAGTTAATGTTAACATCTGTCACAACTGATAGTTATAAAGTCTTTTTTCTTGCATGAGAGCTTTTAACATCTACTTTTCTAGCCACTTTCAAAGGTTTCAGTATTATTAACTATGGTCATTATGCTGTACATTACATTCCCCAGGCATTTATTTTATAACTGGAAGCCTCTACCTTGTGATCCCGTTTACCTATTTCACCCACCCCACCTCCCACCTCTGGCTACCATTGATCTGTTCTGTCTATGAGCTCAGTTTTAGAAAAAAATTTTTTAAGATTGCATATATAAGTGAGATCACCTGGTATTTGTCTCTCTCTAACTTTTTTCATTTAGCTTAATGTCCTCAAGGTCCATTCACATTGTCATAAATGGGAAGATATCCCTCAGGAATATCATTTTGAGTTTGAGGAGTCCAGTTTCATTGTTTTGCACATGGCTGCCCAGTTTTCCCGCCACCATTTATTTAAAAGATTGCAATCTCCTTATTGCATCAATATATTCTTGGCTCCTTTGTAATAAATTAGTAGGCCATATAATGTGTGGACTCATTTCTGGCCTCTTTATTCTATTCCATTGATCTAGGTGCTGGTTTTTTCCAGTCCATACTGTGTTGTCTAATATAGCTTTGTACTACTGTTTGGAATCAAGGAAAATGATGCTTCCAGCTTTGTTCTTCTTTATCAATATTGCATTGGCTATTTTGTGGTTCCATACAAATTTTAATTTTTTTCCTTTTTTCTGCCATTCGAATTACATTATCATTTTATCCTTTCTACATGATCATTTTATCCTTTCTACTGCTGTTGACTATATGTTTTCCCATTACATGGCAATTATACTCTAACTTATGTATCTAAAAGAGAGAAAATGAGGCCTAAAACTTTAAGAAATTGTGGTTGAGATTCCACATTTGTCAGAATATGTAAATTTACAGATTGAAACATACCTTAGTTATTCTCCTATCTAACCTGCTTGTCACAAATTGTAGAAGAAAGTATATGCAAGTTGGGATGTCTCACCAGAGGTCATTAACCTAACTAGAAAATAGCAATGAAGCAGTAAGGAAGGGATGCTGTTTGAAAATAGGATTCAGCTTTGGCTCTCTTCCAGTTTTGGTGCTGATTTTCATTTGAAAAACAACGTGGCAACCCTCCTCTACTCAGATGACCCTGATAAAACTGGGAAACATTTCAAACTAGTTGCCAAATAAAGATATATATATAGATACATGTGGAAGCCTTAACTTTGACTTTGTCAGAGATCAGGCTTGAACTCAAGCAGGCTTCATTCATCACAGAATGCATCAACATCCCGACCCTTTCGAGGCATGTCTCAATCTAAGTAGAGCCAAAGGAACAAAGCTGAGAAAGGAGAACTATTCTGACTTTCATAGAGCCAGCAGGAAGTACCCCATGACCAGATGATGTCACATGACCAGAAATGCTGCTGGTGATGATTCCTGACCTTTTCATTTCTAGGAAAGATTCTTAAGTACTAGATCCGATTAAGGAAAAGATCAAACACTAATTTACAGAGGTCTCTCTATAAAACACTAAGAAAGCAACTTCCTCCGTGGCAATTACCCTAAACTACAACAATAACATAAATAACATCCAGGAAAGTCCTGCTTATTGGTCCCAACATTGGGGGTCCAGGATATAAAGCCCCAGAACAGGAGGAGTCCTCAGAATCTGAGAAACTCAGCTCTGAGCCGGAGTCCACCCTCCATCACAGACACAATGACCCACTCGTGCTGCTCCCCGTGCTGTCAGCCCACCTGCTGCAGGACCACTTGCTGTGAGTCCAGCTGCTGCAAGCCCTGCTGCCCCCCAACTTGCTGTCAAACCACCTGCTGCAGGACCACCTGCTGCAGACCTACCTGTGTGACCACCTGCTGCCAGCCCAGCTGTTGCAGCAAACCCTGCTGTCAGCCCACCTGCTGTGAGTCCATCTGCTGCCAGCCCTCCTGCCCCCCAACTTGCTATCAAACTAGTGAAACCACCTGCTGTAGGACCACCTGCCGCAAGCCTACTTGTGTGACCACCTGCTGTCAGCCCACCTGCTGTGTGCCCAGCAGCTGTGGACAAACCTTCAGTGGGTCTAGCTGTGGCCAGTCTTGCTGTCAGCCAGCTTGCTGTGCACCTGTGTACTGCCATAGAATCTGCTACCACCCCACGTGCTGCTGCCTGCCTGGGTGCCAAGACCAGAGCTGTGGATCCAGCTGCTGCCAGCCTTGCAGCCGCCCTGTCTGCTGTCAGACCACCTGCTGCAGGACCACCTGCTGCCGCCCTAGCTGTGTGTCCAGCTGCTGTCCGCCTTCTTGTTGCTGATCACTTCACCAAAGAACCCGTCTCCTAGCAACACTTTATAGCAACTGAGTTGCTTCTTGGGGACAAAAAATTACTTCTTAGACTTTGCTGACAACTGGTATGCTCTACCAGAATTTGTTACCCATCTGCCTCTTTAAAAGCTTATAAATCAGCTTGATAGAGTGCAGAGGGTTTCCCCCAGTTGCCTTTCTCTGGTGTAGGAGGATCATGTGCCAGGCATCTTTGATAAGGAATTATGTCTTGGTTTTGACTCTGAAAATAGGACTGACCATGTTGTACTTCTAAGTAACATAGGAAAACAAATCCTCATAATGTTTCTATAGGTTTCTGCAGCTTATCATAATTAATATAATCCTATGTTTCTCTATCAATATCCGCATGACTCTTGTACCCTGCATTTTCCTTTTATGATACCTTTGAATTGTCTTCCTAGATGCAGTTGTCTTGCCCGTGTGTTTCTCAATAAATTCTTTGCCATAATCTTCCTATATTGTGTTTGATTTTTACATGGCATTCCTGATATAGAGATTTAAGTACATACTACATACTATATGCATTATCCATTATGAGTATCATGTTAGCTCTCAAAATCAATTATTAGCTCATTAAGTAAATTGTGTAGTATGCTTTAGCTAATAATGAACACACTCATCAAGGATAGAGTCTTCTGTTCCTGCTCACAGATATTTCCCTTTACATCCCAAGGAAATAGATGCTTGAACCTCAGTGACTAAGCTGTAGTTGTTGTCTTTGTTTATGTACTATTGCTGGGCATGGACACACCATAAGATATGCCAAAGAAATTATGTTCAGACTATTTCTCCCTACTCTCTACCTCTTCTTGATAACCATCCCTCAGCAATTAGTAACTGTAAAAGAACGCCTGTCCCCACACAACACCTTATGTTAACTGACTTGCTACTGAGGACAAAAAAATAACTTCTTAGACTTTGCTGACAACTGGTATGCTCCACCAGAATTTGTTACAAATCTCTCTTAAAAAAAAAATTGTGAATCAGCCTGATGGAGTTCAAAGAGCTCCCCACTGGTCTACCTACATGAAGAATGCAAACTGATCAGATGATGAACACGACTGAGTGACTGAACTGAACTGAACTGATATTCCTTCAAAGAGATGTGACTTTCACAGTGTTAAAGACTTCAACCCAGGATGGGAAGCACAGATTCCCAAGAACGTTACCTTGAGTTAAGCTGGGAGGATTCACTCCTACATCAATTTCTGAAACCATGTGTACTACCTCTGTGGATATATTTGGTACTACCTACATAGGAACCAGGTAATGGTCTTTGGATCAAGATATACACCACATCCAGAAGACACTATATCAAAACCATGTGTTGTCACCTCTAAGTTGGTTCTTTGCTCCACATTTGCAAGACCGTTCCAATTTTCCATGGGGCCAGTCATCTCTGTCATGTGATATATGGTAGAGCAAGTAGCTCTCATGTTTGTGTAGCTGTTGTTGATCTTGTTCTTCAAAAAGTGGGTCTCTTGGTCCAAATTGATGCTATTCAGAATCCTATGACAATAATACTCTAAGCCAACAGTACAGCTGATAGGGATGACAAATCCATGTTTAGAATATGCAATCCTAGAAAGAAGAACCTCTCTCTTTTCCTACTAGTCTGAGAGGATAACTTGCCTTTGTGCGGCATGGTTAATAAGTTATGATGCTACCCCATCGGTGCTCAACAACATTCTCTGCTTCTGACTAGCAGCACATACAGCAGGGGTAGCCATGGTGAGAGGGAGCCTATGCTATTGGGTTCACACAAATCCTCTATCACTGCCACCATGGATGCTTTGTTCATGCTATCTTGGGTAAATATTGATGCACCCAAAGACAGAGATGGGATGAGTTATTCCAAATTTGTAGTTGTCTAGTGCCTTCTCTCGGAGAAGGCGATGGCACCCCACTCCAGTACTCTTCCCTGGAAAATCCCATGGACAGAGGAGCCTGGTAGGCTGCAGTCCATGGGGGTCGCTAGGAGGTGGATACGACTGAGAGACTTCACTTTCACTTTTCACTTTCATGCATTGGAGAAGGAAATGGCAACCCACTCCAGTGTTCTTGCCTGGAGAATCCCAGGGACGGGGGAGCCTGGTGGGCTGCCATCTCTGGGGTCGCACAGAGTTGGACACGACTGAAGTGACTTAGCAGCAGCAGCAGCAGCAGCAGCAGTGCCTTCTCTATCATGAACACTCTGAAGATCATTGATGTGGGACACAAGTGGGAAACACTTTCTGTCCTCAAGCCATCTTTATGTAAATAATTATTCTCCAAATCTCCTTATGTTCCAGTCTTGCTTCTCCCAAGTTCAGTCCAGTCAGGCCTTTCACCACTTGCAAACAGCCAACAAACATCATTGTGAGGCTATTTTTCCTCAAAATAAATATGTCATGCCCATGTGTACTGTTGATTGTTTACTGTAAATATTTTCTCTTTCCATTGCCTTTGAAGAGCAAAAGTGTTATCTGTGGTACTCAAAATTCTCCACCTGGCATAAAAACTTCTGTGGGGCTATGGACTGGTGAAACTTGAGGTATTGCATGTTTATGTATTATGATCAATTGGATTTTTCAAGAATCAAATGCAATTATTATCTGTGTATTCTTTAGTCATTGAGGACAGTGCAAAACTCTACTGTTCTCCTTGGATGTGGTACAAGTTCTCATACCTTCCAATACCTTGACTTTGTTGCTGTTCAGTCTCTCTGCTGTATCCAATTCTTTGCAACCCTATGGACTGCAGCACATGAGGCTTCCCTGTCCTTCACCATATCCTGGAGCTTCCTCAAACTCATGTCCATTGAGCTGGTGATGCCATCCAACCATCTCATCCTCTGTCATCCCCTCCCACGCCTGCCTTCTATCTTTCCCAGCATCAGGGTATTTTCTAATGAGTCAGGTCTTTGCATCAGGTAGCAAAAATATTGGAGCTTCAGCTTCAGCATCAGTTCTTCCAATGAAAATTCAGGGTTAATTTTCTTTAGGATTGACTGGCTTTATCTCCTTGCAGTCCAAGGGATTCTCAACACCACAGTTTGAAAGCATCGATTCTTTGGCACTCAGCCTTCTTTATGGTCCAACTCTCACATTGATACATGACTATGGGAAAAACCATAGCTTTGACTATAGGGAGCTTTGTAAGCAAGGTAATGTCTCTGGTTCTTAATATGCTATCTAGGTTGGTCATAGCTTTTCTTCCAAGAAGCAAGCATCTTTTAATTTTATGGCTGCAGTCACCATGTGCAGTGATTTTGGAGCCCAAGAAAATAAAATCGGTCACTGTTTTCATTGTTTCCCCATCTGTATGCCGTTAGCGGTGGGACTGGATGCAATGATCTTAGTTTTTTGAATGTTGAGTTTTAAGCCATATTTTCACTCTCTTCTTTCACCTTCATCAAGAAGCTCGTTAGTTCCTCTTTGCTTTCTGCCACAAGGGTGGTGTCATCTACATATCTGAGGTTATTGATATGTCTCCTGGTAATCTTGATTCCAGCTTGTGCTTCATCCAGCCTGGTATTTCACATGATGTACTCTGCATATAAGTTAAATAAACATGGTGACAATATACAGCCTTGATGCACTCCTTTATCAATTTTGAACCAGTCTGTTGTTCCATGTTCAATTCTAATTGTTGCTTCTTGACCTGCATACAGGTTGCTCAGGAGACAGATAAGGTGGTCTGGTATTCCTATCTCTTGAAGACTTGGAAGTTTATAATTAGCAAATTTGAAGCTAATCTGTGTTCAGTCAGGCAAAACCAATTAGCCTCCAATTAAAATAAATAAATTTATATTAAAAAAATGAATTCAGTAGTTACAGCAAAAAAAAAAAAAAAAAAGTCAGGCATACAGGTACTTCCCAGGGTGCGATAGTGGTAAAGAATCCACCTGCCAATGCAGGAGACTTAAGAGACATAGGTTTCATCCCTGGATTGGGAAGATCCCCTGGAGGAGGCATGGCAACCCTCTCCAGTATTCTTGCCTGGAGAATCCTATTTACAGAGGAACCTGTTAGGCTATAGTCCATAAGTTTGCAAAGAGTTGGACATGACTGAAGCAACTTAGCATGCACCCATGCAAGCATACAGTGTTAAACAAAAGAGACAAAAGCTTAGATTATCATGGAACAAGTAAGGGAAAAACCAATTCTCTAGTGATGAATAGATTTGTTTTTCTGTGATATTCTTGAAAATATAACAATTGTGGTTTTTCGAAGGCATCTGCTTATAGACTGGTTGACCCATAACAGAAGGGGGAAAGAAAACACTTGTAGACTAATACATAAGTGGACATAATATGACAGAAAGTGGTGGAAAATTAACATAACATTGTAAATCAACTATAATTAAATAAAAATAAGTTAAAAATAACAAATGATAACATAATATATATGAAAAGTATGTTCTGTACATTCTCCCAATAAGACTAGTGAGTGGCGGAACAAGAATTTGAGTACTCTCCCATATGATTTTAATTCCTGTAACTAAGTGAGTGATAGTTCCTCAGTCATGTCCAACTCTTTGCGACCCCATGGACTGTAGCCTGTTAGGCTACTCTGTCCATGGAATTCTCCAGGCAAGAATACTAAGAGCTGTGGTCTTTCCTTCCTTTATAGAGATTTTATGGTTGAAGGTAAAATCAGAAGTAAATAAAAGCACAGTCTAAGAGTGAGTTTAGTAAAGAAAGTGCGTGCATGCATGTTAAGTCGCTTCAGTCGTGTCTGACTCTTTGCGATCCCATGTACTGTAGCCTGGCAGATGCCTCTGTTCATGGGATTCTCCAGGCAGGAATACTGGAGTGGGTTTTTATGCCTTTTTCAAGGGAATTTTCCCTCCCCAGGGATCTCTTATGTCTCCTGCATTGGCAGGCAGGTTCTTTATCACTAGAGCCACCTGGGAAGTCCAGTACAGAAAGAAGATATTGTAAATTAGAAACATCTTAAAAAGGCACAGACACAATCATACGAATGATAACATATGTTCATGCATTTCAACGGTATTTCATTCCACTAAACCATAATCCAGTACATTTAGAATATTTAGAGAAAATATTTAGACTTAATCTTAACACTATAGATCTAGTTGGAAAGGTCAGTGACTGGGGCCTCAGGGAAAAATGAACATCTGCAGTCAGTAGGGAAATGCTGAGCCTTGTCCAAAAGGCACCCTGGGAGGTGGGAAAGTACATGCCAGGGGTTAATGTGAAACAAATGTGATTTTTCAGTGTGCATATCTTCTGCTGGGGAGAGTACTGCTCAGTAACTGCGCAGTAATGCCATTCTGACTGTCTAACAAGTGATCCCAATGAACAAAAGATTCAGGAGACCAGGCTGGGAGGGGGAGGGGGGATGGATGTTAACATAATCACTCTTGAAGGGAGGAGCCAAGATGGCGGAGGAGTAGGACGGGGAGAACACTTTCTCCCCCACAAATTCATCAAAAGAGCATTTAAACGTCGAGTAAATTCCACAAAACAACTTCTGAATGCCGGCAGAGGACATCAGGCACCCAGAAAAGCAACCCAACTCTTCGAAAGGAGGTAGGAAAAAATATTAAAAACAAAAAAAAAGAGACAAAAGAGGGAGGGACGGAGTTCCGTCCCGGGAAGGGAATCTTAAAAAGAGAGAAGTTTCCAAACATCAGGAAACCTTCTCACTGCCGAATCTGCGCCGAGCTTTGGAAGCACAGAGGGCAATATAACAGGGAGAAAAAATAAATAAACAATTTAAAACTCGCAGATTGCGAGCCCTACGGTAACTCCCCCAGCAGAGAAGCAGCGCAGACGCCTGCATCCGCCATTAGCAAGCCGGGGCTGGGCAGGGAGGCGCGGCGCGGGCTGCATCGCTGAGAGTAAGAATCTGGCCTGAATACCCTGAGCGCTATCTGAGCGAAATAATTTGGGCTAGCAAACCAGACTGTGGGATACCTACCACGCGAAAAGCCAGCCCTAACCTAAGACCGCCAGGCCCGCGCACGGAACAAAGGACTGAACAGAGATAGCCGGCTGCAGACCTTCCCCCTCTGGAGACAGGCAGCCAGAGCCGGAAGGGGGCAATCGCAGCCCCAGAGAGACATTATCTATAAAACTGTAAGCAGGCTTCTTTGCTAACTAAAACTTCTTGGGGGTCTGGACGGTCAACATCTGCCTGAGAAGGTGCGCCGGTTTTACATCCAGATATCCGAGTGGCGGGGAGGCGATAAGTCGCAGCATTGGCGCTCGCCTGGGAAGAGCAAATTGGCGCTCGGACCTGGGAAGAGCACAAAACGCAGGCCCAACTGAGTCTGCGCCTCTGAGGACTACCCGAGTGCCTGAACCTGAGCGGCTTGGACCTGGGAGGTGCATGCAGCCCAGGGCCAGCCTCGGATTGTTCCCGGCGGAACAACCTAGAGTCCGAGCAGTGTGGACAGGGAGGCTACACGCGCCGTGAGCAGGGGCAGACCCAGGGTGGCTGAGGCACTGCGAGCCCACGCCAGTGTTATTTGTTTGCAGCATCCCTCCCTCCCTCCCCACAGCGCGACTGAACAAGTAAGCCTAAAAAAAAAAAAAAAGTGTCCTCCACCGTGCCTTTTGAGTCAGGGCGGAAACCAGATACTGAAGAGACTAGCAAACAGAAGAAGATATAACAGAGGGAAACGCCTTGGAAGCTACAGGCAATAGATCAAAACCCTGTGGTTACTACGGACTACATAGGAAGGGGCCTATAGATCTTGAGAAATATAAATCTGACCAAGGAACTAGCCAAAAATGAACTGAACCCACAACACCCACAAAAAAAAAAAAACAAAAAAAACAAAAAAAAAACCAAAAAAGCCCTAGATATATTTTTATTATTTTTACGATCATTCTTTCTTTTTTTTTTTTAATTAAAAAAAAAAAAATTTTAAGTCCTCTATTGTTCCTTTAATTTTCACTTTTAAAACCTATTACTTTGCAAAAAAAAAAAAAAAAAAAAAGACCCTATTTTTTTCTTCTTCAGCAAACTTCATATATATATATTTTATAATTTTTTGACCTTGTTTTTTTTTTTTCTGTTTGTTTGTTTTTTTCTTCTTTTCTTTAACACTGTATTTTTGAAATTCCAAACTCTACTCTAGATTTTTAATTTTCGCTTTTTGGTATATGTTATCAATTTTGTACCTATAGTTTTTTTTTTATATAATTTCTGTGACTTTTTTTTTTTTTTTCTTCTTCTCTGTTTCTTTCTCTTCTTCTTTTATATAACATTGTATATCTGAAATTCCAAACTTTACTCTAGATTTTTAATTTATGCTTTTTGGTATTTGATATCAATTTTGTACCTGTATTTTCTTTATAATTTTTGTGACATTGTTCGTATTTGTTTGTTTGTTTTCTCTCTTTATTTTTCTTCTTCGTTTTTTTTTTTTTTTTTTTTTTTTAACATTGTATTTTTGAAATTCCAAACTCTACTCTAGATTTTTAATTTTTGCTTTCTGGTATTAGTTATCAATTTTGTACCTGTACTTTCTTTATAATTTTCACGACCTTGTTTGTTTTTGTTTGTTCGTTCTTTCTCTCTTTCTTTTCCTTCTTCTTTTCTTTAACATCGTATTTTTGAAATTCCAAACTCTACTCTAGATTTTTAATTTTTGCTTTTATGTATTTGTTACCAATTTTGTACCTTTAAGGACCCAATCTTCAGGACCCATTTTTCACTAGGGAGTGAGATTACTGGCTTGACTGCTCTCTCTCCCTTTGGACCCTCCTTTTTCTCCACCAGGTCGCCTGTGTCTCCTCCCTAACCCCTCTCTACTCTACCCAACTCTGTGAATTTCTGTGTGTTCCAGACGGTGGAGAACACTTAGGGAACTGATTACTGGCTGGATCTGTCTCCCTCCTTTTCATTCCCCCCTTTTATCCTTCTGGCCACCTCTGTTACCTTCCTCCTTCTTCTCTTCTCTGTATAACCCCGTGAACATCTCTGAGTGGTCCAGTTGTGGAGTGCACATAAGGAAGTGACTACTGGCTAGCCCACTCTCTCCACTATTGATTCACCTCATCTCATTTGGGTCACCTCTAACTCCCTCCTCCTTCTTCTCTTCTCCATGTAACCCTGTGAACCTCTCTGAGTGACCCTCACTGTAGAGAAACTTATCATCTTTAATGTAGATGTTTTATCAGTGGTGCTGTATAGAAGGAGAAGTTTTGAAACTACTGTAAAAATAAGACCGATAATCGGAAGCAGGAGACTTAAGTCCAAACCCTGACTCCAGGGAACTCCTGACTCCAAGGAACATTCATTGACAGGAGCTCATCAATTGCCTCCATACCGACACTGAAACCAAGCACCACACAAGGGCCAATAAGTTCCAGGGCAAGACATACCAAGCAAATTCTCCAGCAACAAAGGAACACAGCCCTGAGCTTCAAGATACAGGCTGCCCAAAGTCACCCCAAAACTATAGACATCTCATAACTCATTACTGGACATTTCATTGCACTCCAGAGAGAAGAAATACAGCTCCACCCACCAGAACACCGACACAAGCTTCCCTAACCAGGAAACCTTGACAAGCCACCTGTACAAACCCACACACAGTGAGGAAACGCCATAATAAAGAGAACTCCACAAACTGCCAGAATACAGAAAGGACACCCCAAACTCAGCAATTTAAACAAGATGAAGAGACAGAGGAATACTCAGCAGATAAAGGAACAGGATAAATGCCCACCAAACCAAACAAAAGAGGAAGAGATAGGGAATCTACCTGATAAAGAATTCCGAATAATGATAGTGAAATTGATCCAAAATCTTGAAACTAAAATGGAATCACAGATAAATAGCCTGGAGACAAGGATTGAGAAGATGCAAGAAAGGTTTAACAAGGACCTAGAAGAAATAAAAAAGAGTCAATATATAATGAATAATGCAATAAGTGAAATTAAAAACACTCTGGAGGCAACAAATAGTAGAATAACAGAGGCAGAAGACAGGATTAGTGAATTAGAAGATAGAATGATAGAAATAAATGAATCAGAGAGGATAAAAGAAAAACGAATTAAAAGAAATGAGGACAATCTCAGAGACCTCCAGGACAATATTAAACGCTACAACATTCGAATCATAGGGGTTCCAGAAGAAGAAGACAAAAAGAAGGACCATGAGAAAATACTTGAGGAGATAATAGTGGAAAACTTCCCTAAAATGGGGAAGGAAATAATCACCCAAGTCCAAGAAACCCAGAGAGTACCAAACAGGATAAACCCAAGGAGAAACACCCCAAGACACATATTAATCAAATTAACAAAGATCAAACACAAAGAACAAATATTAAAAGCAGCAACGGAAAAACAACAAATAACACACAAGGGAATTCCCATAAGGATAACAGCTGATCTTTCAATAGAAACTCTTCAAGCCAGGAGGGAATGGCAAGACATACTTAAAATGATGAAAGAAAATAACCTACAGCCCAGATTATTGTACCCAGCAAGGATCTCATTCAAGTATGAAGGAGAAATCAAAAGCTTTTCAGACAAGCAAAGGCTGAGAGAATTCTGCACCACCAAACCAGCTCTCCAACAAATACTAAAGGATATTCTCTAGACAGGAAACACAAAAACGGTGTATAAACTTGAACCCAAAACAATAAAGTAAATGGCAACGGGAACATACTTATCAGTAATTACCTTAAATGTAAATGGGTTGAATGCCCCAACCAAAAGACAAAGACTGGCTGAATGGATACAAAAACAAGACCCCTACATATGTTGTCTACAAGAGACCCACCTCAAAACAGGGGACACATACAGACTAAAAGTGAAGGGCTGGAAAAAGATTTTCCATGCAAATAGGGACCAAAAGAAAGCAGGAGTAGCAATACTCATATCAGATAAAATAGACTTTAAAACAAAGGCTGTGAAAAGAGACAAAGAAGGTCACTACATAATGATCAAAGGATCAATCCAAGAAGAAGATATAACAATTATAAATATATATGCACCCAACACGGGAGCACCACAGTACGTAAGACAAATGCTAACAAGTATGAAAGGAGAAATTAACAATAACACAATAATAGTGGGAGACTTTAATACCCCACTTACACCTATGGATAGATCAACTAAACAGAAAATTAACAAGGAAACACAAACTTTAAACGATACAATAGACCAGTTAGACCTAATTGATATCTATAGGTCATTTCATCCCAAAACAATGAATTTCACCTTTTTCTCAAGCGCACATGGAACCTTCTCCAGGATAGATCACATCCTGGGCCATAAAGCTAGCCTTGGTAAATTCAAAAAAATAGAAATCATTCCAAGCATTTTTTCTGACCACAATGCAGTAAGATTAGATCTCAATTACAGGAGAAAAACTATTAAAAATGCCAACATATGGAGGCTGAACAACACGCTGCTGAATAACCAACAAATCACAGAAGAAATCAAAAAAGAAATCAAAATTTGCATAGAAACGAATGAAAATGAAAACACAACAACCCAAAACCTGTGGGACACGGTAAAAGCAGTCCTAAGGGGAAAGTTCATAGCAATACAGGCATACCTCAAGAAGCAAGAAAAAAGTCAAATAAATAACCTAACTCTACACCTAAAGCAACTAGAAAAGGAAGAAATGAAGAACCCCAGGGTTAGTAGAAGGAAAGAAATCTTAAAAATTAGAGCAGAAATAAATGCAAAAGAAACAAAAGAGACCATAGCAAAAATCAACAAAACCAAAAGCTGGTTCTTTGAAAGAATAAATAAAATTGACAAACCATTAGCCAGACTCATCAAGAAACAAAGGGAGAAAAATCAAATCAACAAAATTAGAAACGAAAATGGAGAGATCACAACAGACAACACAGAAATACAAAGGATCATAAGAGACTACTATCAACAATTATATGCCAATAAAATGGACAACGTGGAAGAAATGGACAAATTCTTAGAAAAGTACAACTTTCCAAAACTGGACCAGGAAGAAATAGAAAATCTTAACAGACCCATCACAAGCATGGAAATTGAAACTGTAATCAAAAATCTTCCAGCAAACAAAAGCCCCGGTCCAGACGGCTTCACAGCTGAATTCTACCAAAAATTTAGAGAAGAGTTAACACCTATCCTGCTCAAACTCTTCCAGAAAATTGCAGAGGAAGGTAAACTTCCAAACTCATTCTATGAGGCCACCATCACCCTAATACCAAAACCTGACAAAGATGCCACAAAAAAAGAAAACTACAGGCCAATATCACTGATGAACATAGATGCAAAAATCCTTAACAAAATTCTAGCAATCAGAATCCAACAACACATTAAAAAGATCATACACCATGATCAAGTGGGCTTTATCCCAGGGATGCAAGGATTCTTCAATATCCGCAAATCAATCAATGTAATACACCACATTAACAAATTGAAAAATAAAAACCATATGATTATCTCAATAGATGCAGAGAAAGCCTTTGACAAAATTCAACATCCATTTATGATAAAAACTCTCCAGAAAGCAGGAATAGAAGGAACATACCTCAACATAATAAAAGCTATATATGACAAACCCACAGCAAACATTATTCTCAATGGTGAAAAGTTGAAAGCATTTCCTCTAAAGTCAGGAACAAGACAAGGGTGCCCACTTTCACCATTACTATTCAACATAGTTTTGGAAGTTTTGGCCACAGCAATCAGAGCAGAAAAAGAAATAAAAGGAATCCAAATTGGAAAAGAAGAAGTAAAACTTTCACTATTTGCAGATGACATGATCCTCTACATAGAAAACCCTAAAGAGTCCACCAGAAAATTACTAGAAATAATCAATGACTACAGTAAAGTTGCAGGATATAAAATCAACACACAGAAATCCCTTGCATTCCTATACACTAATAATGAGAAAACAGAAAGAGAAATTAAGGAAACAATTCCATTCACCATTGCAACGGAAAGAATAAAATACTTAGGAATATATCTACCTAAAGAAACTAAAGACCTATATATAGAAAACTATAAAACACTGGTGAAAGAAATCAAAGAGGACACTAATAGATGGAGAAATATACCACGTTCATGGATTGGAAGAATCAATATAGTGAAAATGAGTATACTACCCAAAGCAATTTATAGATTCAACGCAATCCCTATCAAGCTACCAACAGTATTCTTCACAGAGCTAGAACAAATAATTTCACAATTTGTATGGAAATACAAAAAACCTCGAATAGCCAAAGCGATCTTGAGAAAGAAGAATGGAACTGGAGGAATCAACCTACCTGACTTCAGGCTCTACTACAAAGCCACAGTTATCAAGACAGTATGGTACTGGCACAAAGACAGAAATATTGATCAATGGAATAAAATAGAAAGCCCAGAGATAAATCCACGCACATATGGACACCTTATCTTCGACAAAGGAGGCAAGAATATACAATGGATTAAAGACAACCTCTTTAACAAGTGGTGCTGGGAAATCTGGTCAACCACTTGTAAAAGAATGAAACTGGACCACTTTCTAACACCATACACAAAAATAAACTCAAAATGGATTAAAGATCTCAACATAAGACCAGAAACTATAAAACTCCTAGAGGAGAACATAGGCAAAACACTCTCCGACATACATCACAGCAGGATCCTCTATGACCCACCTCCCAGAATATTGGAAATAAAAGCAAAAATAAACAAATGGGACCTAATTAACCTTAAAAGCTTCTGCACATCAAAGGAAACTATTAGCAAGGTGAAAAGACAGCCTTCAGAATGGGAGAAAATAATAGCAAATGAAGCAACCGACAAACAACTAATCTCAAAAATATACAAGCAACTCCTACAGCTCAACTCCAGAAAAATAAACGACCCAATCAAAAAATGGGCCAAAGAACTAAATAGACATTTCTCCAAAAAAGACATACAGATGGCTAACAAACACATGAAAAGATGCTCAACATCACTCATTATCAGAGAAATGCAAATCAAAACCACTATGAGGTACCATTTCACACCAGTCAGAATGGCTGCGATCCAAAAGTCTACAAATAATAAATGCTGGAGAGGGTGTGGAGAAAAGGGAACCCTCTTACACTGTTGGTGGGAATGCAAACTAGTACAGCCACTATGGAGAACAGTGTGGAGATTCCTTAAAAAACTGGAAATAGAACTGCCTTATGATCCAGCAATCCCACTGCTGGGCATACACACTGAGGAAACCAGAAGGGAAAGAGACACGTGTACCCCAATGTTCATTGCAGCACTGTTTATAATAGCCAAGACATGGAAGCAACCTAGATGTCCATCAGCGGATGAATGGATAGGAAAGCTGTGGTACATATACACAATGGAGTATTACTCAGCCATTAAAAAGAATACATTTGAATCAGTTCTAATGAGGTGGATGAAACTGGGGCCTATTGTACAGAGTGAAGTAAGCCAGAAGGAAAAACATAAATACAGTATACTAACGCATATATATGGAATTTAGAAAGATGGTAACAATAACCTGGTGTACGAGACAGCTAAAGAGACACTGATGTATAGAACAGTCTTATGGACTCTGTGGGAGAGGGAGAGGGTGGGAAGATTTGGGAGAATGGCAATGAAACATATAAAATATCATGTAGGAAACGAGTTGCCAGTCCAGGTTCGATGCATGATGCTGGATGCTTGGGGCTGGTGCACTGGGACGGCCCAGAGGGATGGTATGGGGAGGGAGGAGGGAGGAGGGTTCGGGATGGGGAGCGCATGTATACCTGTGGCGGATTCATTTTGATATTTGACAAAACTAATACAATTATGTAAAGTTTAAAAATAAAATAAAATTGGAAGAAAAAAAAAATAACATAATCACTCTTGATAGGAGATGTCTGAAAAAGGAATGGGCTATTATGGAGGCAAGATATCTCAAGTAAACAAATAGTTGGCAGTAGGAATATTGTGTCTTTGATTTGCAGCTTCTGTGAGTTAATTCTAGCAAGAAACTATAAGGGTTTCTTCCATTACTGAGTCTCTGTGAAGTCTCTACATTCTCCGTCTTATTCAAACGCTGTAACTGACATTGATTGCTGGCGTTGCTGTCCTTCTCTGAAATCCACAAGCACTCAAAGGCATAACATTAAAATATTACATGGTGCCATGAAATTATGACATTCATTCACCTGGGCAAAATGTAGCTCTCTCCCCAAGTGCTTTCAAGTTGATTGCTATTATTTTGACAAATACACAGGGTCCAAAATTATTCTTGTAGACTCAGACATCTGTTCTTATTTACATACAAAGGTTGAACTCCTCTCCTGAGGCATAACAATTTATCTATCCCATTATCAATATGCAAATTTATTGATCACAATTATAATAACCAGACCACCTGATCTGCCTCTTGAGAAATTTGTATGCAGGTCAGGAAGCAACAGTTAGAACTGGACATGGAACAACACACTGGTTCCAAATAGGAAAAGGAGTTCGTCAAGGCTGTATATTGTCACCCTGCTTATTTAACTTATATGCAGAGTACATCATGAGAAACGCTGGATGGAAAAAACATAAGCTGGAATCAAGATTGCCGGAAGAAATATCAATAACCTCAGATATGCAGATGACACCACCCTTATGGCAGAAAGTGAAGAGGAACTCAAAAGCCTCTTGATGAAAGTGAAAGTGGAGAGTGAAAAAGTTGGCTTAAAGCTCAACATTCAGAAAATGAAGATCATGGCATCCGGTCCCACCACTTCATGGGAAATAGATGGGGAAACAGTGGAAACAGTGTCAGACTTTATTTTTCTGGGCTCCAAAATCACTACAGATGGTGACTGCAGCCATGAAATTAAAAGACGCTTACTCCTTGGAAGGAAAGTTATGACCAACCTAGATAGCATATTCAAAAGCAGAGACATTACTTTGCCAACAAAGGTCTGTCTAGTCAAGGCTATGGTTTTTCCTGTGGTCATGTATGGATGTGAGAGTTGGACTGTGAAGAAGGCTGAGCATCGAAGAATTGATGCTTTTGAACTGTGGTGTTGGAGAAGACTCTTGAGAGTCCCTTGGACTGCAAGGAGATCCAACCAGTCCATTCTGAAGGAGATCAGCCCTGGGATTTCTTTGGAAGGAATGATGCTAAAGCTGAAACTCCAGTACGAAGAGCTGACTCATTGGAAAAGACCCTGATGCTGGGAGGGATTGGGGGCAGGAGGAGAAGGGGATGACAGAGGATGAGATGGCTGGATGGCATCACTGACTCGATGGACATGAGTCTGAGTGAACTCTGGGAGTTGGTGATGGACAGGGAGGCCTGGCGTGCTGCGATTCATGGGGTTGCAAAGAGTCGGACACGACTGAGTGACTGATCTGATCTGATCTGATGCATGCAAAATTAAAAAGAAAACCCATCTATTGATAAACTATTAGAAATAATGAGGAAGTTTGGTTATAATATCAACATACAAGAACTAATTGCTATTTTATATGTTAGAAACAGGACTTTCCCAGTAGCTCAGATGGTAAAGAATCTGCCTGCAATGTAGGAGACCTGGGATCGATCCCTGGATCAGGAAGATCCCCTGGAGAAGATGGCAATCCACCCCAGTGTTTGTGCCTGGAGAATTTCATGGACAGAAGACCTTGGTAGGTTACAGTCTATGGGGTCACAAAGAGTGAGACACACATACCCTTACATATGAAAATACACATACACATATTTATGAAAACACACATACACACATTTCACACATATGTATGAAAACACACATATGCACACACGTGTCAGAAACACTAAAAATTAGAATTTTAAATTGTACCCTAAAATAGCATAAATTATGAAACACCTAGAAATAAACCTAATAAAAATGGGGAAAACCTCTACAGAGATCAGTATAAATACTTTTACCAAGCAATTCTACTTGTAGATATTTATCCAATAGAAATGTTTGTACACATGTACCAAAGAACCTGTTCTAAAACATTTAAAGCAGCATGATTTTATTAGCCCCAGACTGCAAACAGTCCACACATATATCAGTAGTAAACAAATGAAAGGTGTCATATTCATTCAGTGAAAGATGATACAGTAAGGAGAATAAATGAACTTCAGATAATTACATGGATCAGTGTCACAATCCTAATATAAAGAACAAGTGGCCAACTATATAGTATCTCATTTATATAAAGTTTAGAAAAATCGTGAACTTGCCTACGTTTGGGAATGAGAGAGAGAATTTGAAGATAGCAAATTCTATTTCTTAAGCTGGTAAGAGTGACAGGAGTGTGTTCACTTGGAGGTAATCTACCAAGTTGGTCATTTTCTCATGTGAAATAGAAATAATAAATGTGGAGCATTGTATGAGCTCAGAATGAACAATTCACAGTATATGCATATGTGTATAAATGCTCACATCCTGAATATTGCATAATAACACAAAGCACAATATGAAATGAACAGTGGCACAAGATTTATTTAGAAATTCAGGTAAGATTCCCTGCTTCTGGGAGACACTAGAAGTGATTATAAAAAGAAGAAAGCAGGACATAAGAATCATGAGTACATTGAAAAGAAACATGATTATGAAGATTATTATGAAGATAGTAGCAGAAACTGAAGAAAGTCATGAGTATGTGTCTTCATAAGTTACATGTAGAGAGAAGATGAAGATCCTGATTTCTGAGTCAAAGTAGAGACCCACACTCCATATCAAGGATGCAGGAATGTGGAACATGACTCATATACACAGGAAGAAGAGAATCAAGGGGAAGTCCTCCACACTCTATCAAGCTGATTCTCAACGTTTTAAACGGGAGATTAATAACAAAAATTTGGTGATAGGACATTGGCTTTAGCAACTTTTGGAAGTAAAACTTGTTCTGGAATGCCAAATCAGGTGATGAGAAGATTGGTTTGAGAGACAGTGATTCTTTAGCAAAGTGATCAGCAGCAGGAAGGCTGGCAGCAGCTGGACACACAGCTGGGGTGGCAGGAGGTGGTCCTACAACAGGTGGTCAGACAGGAGACAGGGCGGCAGCAAGGCTGGCAGCAGCTGGGTCCACAGCTCTGATCTTGGCACCCAGGCAGGCAGCAATAGGTGGGGTGGTAGCAGGTTCTATGTCAGTACACGGGTGCACAGGAAGCTGGCTGGCAGCAAGGCTGACAGCAGTTAGACCCACCACAGTTTTGTCCACAGCTGCTGGATCCACAGCAGGCGGGCTGACAGCCAGTGGTCACACAGGTAGGTTTGCAGCAAGTGATTTGCCAGCAAGTTGAGGGGCAGCAGGCCTGGCAGCAGCTGGACCCACAAGAGCTGGATCCACTACAGGTGGGCTGGAAGCATGTGGTCCTACAGCAGGTGATCCTACCGCAGGTAGGCTGGCAGCAAGGGGAGCAGCAGGAGTGAGTCATGGTGTCAGGGTGGTGTGTGGGTTCCTACACAGAGGTGAGTTCTCAGATTCTGATCACTTCTTCAATTCCAGTACTTTTATACACTGGGCTCTCAATACGTGAACCAATAAACAGGATTTTCCTTACTGTTCTTTACATTGTTTTCACAGTCACTGATGGAATTTTAGAGGCGGAAGTTGTTCCCTAAGGGTTATGAATCTTTGGTAAATAAGGATTGAATCTGTTTCCCGATTGAGAATTCATAGAAACATTTTTCAGGTAAAAGAAAGGCGATCACATCATCAACATCGTCCCTGCTTCAGTCATAATATGATCATGGGATACAGTTTTCACTGGCCTGAGGAGGGTCACAGCAGTTGTATCTCCCTAGCTTTGGTCCTTCTGCTCTATGGAAATTGGCAAGTTCCCTTGTGGTGAGGGGCTGATGCTGATGTTTTCACAATGACAAATTGAATCCATGCCCGAGTCCAAATCTGTTTACCCACAAAAGCCTGGTTCAGGACCACTACTGGCATTCCTCTGTAGCAACCTACCCTCACTCGCTGCCTTCTATCCCACTTCTATCAATGGCTCTTGGTAAGATGCTGTTTGGCATAATCTCTTTCATATGGCAAAGCAGAACCAAAGCAGGTGAAGAGAAGAAGCTGGGACTGAGAAAGCTTCAGTCAATTTACTTCTGGGTGACCAATAGTCCTAATTTGGCCAGGAGTGTGGAGTTGCCCTGGACGTGGGTCATTCAGTGACCTGCTGAATAACTGGGGCAATTCCAGGCAAACCAGGAAGAGCTGGTGACTCTGTTTCTATCCTTGTGTATCAGCGGAGTCGATGACCTCATCTTACTGATAACATGTTTATCGTTGTAATCTTTCTTTTCCTTATTCTATTTCTTTCTTCCTTCTCTTCTTTCAATCTTTCCTCCTTTCTTCCCCTATCTCTTTTACTTCCTTTCTTTATTTTAATGATAGAATTGAATTAGTTAATTCCTAATTTATCTTTAGGTTTTAAACTTTTTAAGATAAAAAGTGAATGGTAAATGCAAATAATTAATTCCCAGCTTTATATATTATTATGCAATGAACAAACCCATGTCAATATTACCAGGTTAAGAAATAGAAATTAAAAGTGGTGCTTTCCAATTATACCCTCTTCACTAATCCCCAAATGTTGCTAAATAATCTATTGATGACTTACAATCCTGTAGGTCAGTTTTAACTTTTTTTTTTTAACCTTTATGTAATAAAAGAATATAGAATTGACTTCCCTTTACATTATGACTCTGAGATTCAACAAAGTTATTATTTGTAGTTTATCTATTGTCATTGCTGTATAATCTTGGATTGTGTGTGAATATGACACAATTTATTTGTTGATGGTCCTCCTGATATACATTTTTTTTTAAGTTTAGTATTGAAAAGAGTCCTTCTATAAATGTTTTTGTACCAGTTGTTTGGTAAACACATTTCTTTGGATGTAAACCTAGGAGTAGATGGCTCATATAATTGCTTGGTCAAATGTTTATCCTATTCTTGCCCATCTTTCGTTTGATTTATTCCTAGATATTCTAATTTTTATGCTAATTTTATTTTACAATTGAATTTTTTCAACTGCTTCTGACATATAAAAATGTATTCATATATGTTGATGTTGTAACTAAACTCTCTTATTATTTTTAATATCTAGCAATAGATTTTTTGGGAAATTTTACTTGCACAATCATATCATCTACAGATGATGATAGCTTTATCCATTTCATAGCAACCTTTAAAATTTTTTTTTAATTAATTTATTTTTTATTGAAGGGTAATTGCTTTACAGATTTTTGCTGTTTTCTGTCAAACCTCAAAATGAATCAGCCATAGGTATACATATATCCCCTCCCTTTTGAACCTCTCTCCCATCTCCCTTCCCATCCCACCCCTCTAGGTTGATCCAGAGCCCCTGTTTGAGTTTCCTGACCCATACAGCAAATTCCCATTGGCTATCTATTTTACATATGGTAATATAAGTTTCTTTGTTGCTCTTTCCATACATCTCACCCTCTCCTCCCCTCTCCCCATGTCCATAAGTCTATTCTCTATGTCTGTTTCTCCACTATTGCCCTGTAAATAAATTCTTCAGTACCATTTTTCTAGATTCTGTATATATGCTTTAGAATATGGTATTTACCTTTCTCTTTCTGACTTACTTCACTCTGTGTTTTCACTTCACTCTGTAGATTCTAGGTTCATCCACCTCATTAGAACTGACTCAAATGCATTCCTTTTTCTGGCTGATATTCCATTGTGTATATGTACCACAACTTCTTTATCCATTCATCTGTTGATGGACATCTAGGTTGCTTCCATGTTCTAGCTATAGTAAATAGCATAGCAGCCATTTTAAAATTAAAGAATAGTTGGTTTACATATTGTGTTAGTTTCAGGTGTACAGTAAAGTGATTCAGTTATATGTATATATATATATATATTTCAGATTATTTTCCCTTGTAGGTTATTAAAAGATATTGACCACTGTATCCTGTGTTATGCAGTAAATCCTTATTACTTATCTATTTTATTCAATATATATGTGGTAGTGTGTACCTGTTAATCCTATACTTCTAATTTGTTCCTCTCCCCTTATCTTTCTCCCTTGGTAACTATGAGTTTGCTTTCTATATCTGTGAGTCTCTGTTTTCTATATAGATTCATTCTACACATAAGTATTGCAGTCCATGGGGTCACAGCCAGGCATGACTGAGTGACTGAACAACATAAGTGATATCATATGATATTTATCTTTGTTCCTCTGACTTAATTCACTTAGTATGACATTACCTAGGTCCATTCACATTGCTACAAATGGCAGTATTTCATTCATTTTTATGGTTGAGTAATATTCCTTTGGTGTGTATACACACACACACACACACACACACACACTCCCCATATCTTCTTTAACCATTCATCTATTGATGGATACCTAGGTTGCTTCCATGTGTTAGCTATTTAAATAGTGTCATGAGCCAACTCATTAGAAAAGACTCTGATGCTGGAAAAGAATGGAGGCAGGAGAAGAAGGGTACAACAGAGGACAAGATGGTTGGATGGCATCACCGACTCAATAGAGATGAGTTTGAGCAAGATCTGGGAGATGGTGAAGGACAGGGAAGCCTGGCATGCTGTCATTCATGGGGTCACAAAGAGTTGGACATGACTGAGCAACTGAACAATGATGAATGATGAGGTTAGCAGCCTTTTTATCTTTAAAAAATTAATTTCTTTACTTTAATTGCAGGTTAATTACTTTACAAGATTGTAGGGGTTTTTGCCATACATTGACATGAATTAGCCATGGGTGTACATGTATCCTCCATCCTGAACCCCTCTCCCACCTCCCTCCCCATCCCATCCCTCTGGGTTGTCCCAGTGCACCAACTTTGAGTGCCCTGTTTCATGCATCGAACTTGTACTGGTGATCTGTTTCATCATATATGGTAATATACATGTTTCAATGCTATTCTTTCAAATCATCCCACCCTCGCCTTCTCCCACAGAGTCTAAAAGTCTGTTCTTTATATCTGTTTCTCTTTTGCTGTCTTGAATATAGGGCCATTGTTATAATCTTTCTAAATTCCATATATATGCATTAATATACTGTATTTTTTCCTTTCTGACTTACTTTTTCATCCAACTCATTAGAACTGATTCAAATGTATTCTTTTTAATAGTCAGGTAATATTCCATTGTTTATATATACCACAGCTTTCTTATCCATTCATCTGCCAATGGACATCTAGCTTGCTTCCATGTCCTAGCTATTGTAAACAGTGCTGTGATGAACAGTGGGGTACATGTGTCTCTTTCAATTCTGGTTTCCTTGGTGTGTATGTCCAGCAGTGGGATTGCTAGGTTGTATAGCAGTTCTATTTTCAGTTTTTTAAGTAATCTCCACACTGTTCTCCATAGTGGCTGTACTAGTTTGCATTCCCACCATACCCTCTCCAGCATTTATTGTTTGTAGACTTTTTGATAGCAGCCATTCTGACTGGCATGAGATGGTACTTCATGGTGGTTTTGCATTTCTCTGATAATGAGTGATGTTGAGCATCTTTTCATGTGTTTGTTAGCCATCAATGTCTTCTTTGGAGAAATGTCTGTTTAGTTCTTTGGCCCATTTTTTGATTGGATTGTTTATTGTTTATCTGGTATTATTGTTTATTGATTATCTGGTATTGAGCTGCATGAGCTGCTTGTATATTTTTGAGATTAGTTCTTTGTCAGTTGCTTTGTTTGCTATTATTTTCTCCCATTCTGAAAGTTGTCTTTTCACCTTGCTTACAGTTTCCTTGTTTGTGCAAAAGCTTTTAAGTTTAATTAGGTCCCATTTGTTTATTTTTGCTTTTATTTCCATTACTCTGGGATGTGCGTCATAGAGGATCCTGCTGTGATTTATGTCAGAGAGTGTTTTGCCTATGTTTTCCTCGAGAAGTTTTATAGTTTCTGGTCTTACATGTATACGTTTAATCCATTTTGAGTTTATTTTTGTGTATGGTGTTAGAAAGTGTTCTAGTTTCATTCTTTTACAGGTGGTTGACCAGTTTTCCCAGCACCACTTGTTAAAGAGATCATCTTTTCTCCATTGTATATTCTTGCCTCCTTTGTCAAAGATAAGGTGTCCATAGGTGCGTGGATTTATCTCTGGGCTTTCTATTTTGTTCCATTGCTCTATATTTCTGTCTTTGTGTCAGTACTGTACTGTGTTGATGACTGTAGCTTTGTAGTATAGTCTAAAGTCAGCAGCCTTTTTATCTTATAAAATTTTTTCTTATCCTAGTCCGCTGGTACAGTTGAGCAGAATGGTGAAGAAGATATCTTTGTGTATTCTCTTTAGAAGGGACAACTCTCAATATTTCGTAATTCAACAGGAAGCTTTCTGGTTTTTTTGGTAGGTTGTTTCCATCAGAGTAACTAGAGTTTTCCTATTCCTTGCTAAGGTATTCTATACTGGAAATGTGTTGAAATTTCTAAAATGCTTTTTCTTTACTTGTTGAGATACCCTTATGATTATTCTCCTGTAGTTTTTCAATTAGTGTTATTTTCAAACATCAATTAACGTTCAAATGCTAAACCAACCTTGTAACTATGAAAACAATTCAATGTTTTCATCTGATCAATAGTCATGCAAATGTGAAAACCCAGACAACTTTGTAAGACAAATCTATTCCACTGAGTTTTACATTTGCATTTTGAAAAAGATTGGAGACTGTGTTATCAACTAAAAATATAATTTGAAAAATCTACAAATTATAAATATTGGAGAAGGTGTGGGGAAGAGGGAACCCTTTTGTACTATTAATAGAATGTAAATTGATACAGCCACCATGGAGAACAGTATGAGATTTCCTAAAAAATTAAAATATACCTGCCGTATGACCTAGTAATTCTGCTACTGAGCATATACCCTGAGAAAATGATAATTCAAAAAGATGCATGCATTCCAGTGTTTATTGTGGCATTATTTACAATAGCCAGGACATGGAAGCAAACTAAATGTCTATCAACAGATGAATGAATAAAGAAGATGTGGTACATATATACAATAGACTATTACTCAGGCATAAAAAGAATGAAATTGGTCATTTTCAGAGATATGGATGGACCTAGAGTCTTCATAGAGAGTGAAGTTGAGTCAGAAAAAGAAAAAGAAATATTGTATATTAATGTGTATGCACGGGCGTGCATGCATGCGCACACACACACACACACAACCTAGAAATACAGTAGAGATGACCTTTTTGCAGGGCAGGAATAGAGACACAGACAGAGAACAGACATGTGGACACTGGGAGGGAAGAGGGGGCGGGGTGAATTGAGAGATTGGGATTGACATATGTAAAGTGCCATGTGTAGTAAAAGATTGGATAGTGAGAGCCAGTTATATAGCGCAGGGAGCTCAGCTCAGTGCTCTGTGGTGACCTAGAATGTGTGGGATGGGGGTGGGGAGGAATGGAGGTCCAAGAGAGAGGGAGTATATGTATACACATAGCTGATTCACTTCTTTGTAAAGCAGAGACTAACATGATGTTGTAAAGTAACTATTCCTCAATAAATAAGTAAAATATACTTAGATTTCTATGACTTGGAATGCAACTAGCTCTTAAATATTATTGCAGAAATGAGCCAAAAGGAAGTTTACACTAACATAACAGAAATATCACAATTTGAGGGCTACACATTGCAAAGTAAATATAACATCTTTCAAAGAAAAGTGTGAAGAGGCAGCATTAAACAAGGAGGATATAAGACTTGCCATGCAGATTGAACAACACTGTGGTCATTCAAATGGAAATAATCAAAGCAAAGATTATGATTAAAAAGTCCTATGTTGGTAAGAAAAGTTCAAGGCTTTGGACTTCCCTAGTGAGCCAGGGGTAAAGAATCTGCCTGCCAATGGCGGGCATATAGGTTTGATCCCTGGCCAAGGAAGATGCCACATGCTGCAGAGCAGCTAAGCCCGAGAGCCACAACTACTGAGTGTGTTCTCTAGAGCCCAAATGCCACAACTACTGAAGGCCTCGTACCCTAAAGCCCACACACCACCAGAGAAGCCATCATAATGAGAAGTCCACACACGGCAACTAGAGAGCAGCCCCTGCTTGCAGCAACTAGAGAAAGGCTGTGCACAGCAACCAAGACCCAGCACAGCCAAAAATAAATGAGTGAATAAAACTAAAGAAGAAAGGTTCAAACTTTAGTTCCCCCATGATGTCCAGCTGTTAGCTAGGGGTTGATAGGAAGACCATGGCTTTAACTCTAAATCTGATGCAGATCTTAAACTCACTAACAGTTGGAGGCTGTCAGTTGCCTGCAGCCCTTGCAGCAGAAAAGCATCTACAGACATGCAAAGTGAGAACCATGATAGAAAGAAAGGTCCAGTGTGAGTCCCTAAGCACTCTCCTCTGGACCAAAGTATTAACCAGAAAAATACTACATCCATGGAGAACAGCAGAGTTTAGTGCTCCATCAAAGACTTTAAAAATGCAAGGTGTTGGTTTTCTCACAATTTTGATATCAGTCATTTTGTACCAGTCTAACCTCTTTATTTTGGGGGCTCCAAAATCACTGCAGATGGTGACTGCAGCCATGAAATTAAAAGATGCTGGCTCCTTGGAAAAAAAGATATGACCAACCTAGACAGCATATTAAAAAACAGAGACATTACTTTGCCAACAAAGCTCTGTCTAGTCAAAGCTATGATTTTTCCAGTAGTCATGTATGGATATGAGAGTTGGACTATAAAAAGAGCTGAGCCCTAAAGAATTGATGCTTTTGAACTGTGGTGTTGGAGGAAACTCTTGAGAGTCCCTTGGACTATAAGGAGATCCAACCAATCAATCCTAAAGGAAATCAGTCCTGAATATTCTTTGGAGGACTGATGCTGAAGCTGAAACCCCAATACTTTGGCCACTTGATGTGAAGAACTGACTCATTGGAAAAGACACGGATGCTGGGAAAGACTGAGGGCAGGAGGAGAAGGGGACAACAGAGGATGAGATGGTTGGATAGCATCAATGACATTGCATGAATTGTCTCCTTCTCCTGAATTTCTACTGAAAGAGCACTTTTTTTTTTTTCCAGGTAATTATTTAATTCCTTGCTCTTTCAGTAGAAATTCAGGAGAAGGAGACAATTCAGAATTTGACTTGTGTGATATTAAGAAAGAAGTCCCTTTATATGGACTTTGTCTTGTGATGACACAACAGATTCTAAAAATATTTGATTCAGTTGAATTGCATTAGTGGTTGAATTGCCCCCGAGACAGGAAAGGCTCCACGCTTTCACCAGAGCTCTAAATGCATTCCCTACTGCCCTAACATGTAACTGCTGCTGCTGCATTGTAGGAAACCAATATAGGAATGACTTTGTAAACAGGCATTATCTATTATATATGCATGTATGCGTGCATTCTCAGTCCCTCAGCTGTGTCCGACTCTTTGTAACTCCATGGACTATATGATCCTGCCATGATCCTCTATTCATGGGATTCTCTAGGCAAGAATACTGGAGTGGGTTGCCATTTCCTTTGCAGAGGATCTACTTGTCCCAGGGATTGAACCTGCATCTCCTACATCTCCTGCTTTGGCAGGTGAATTCTTTATCACTGAGCCACCTAGGAAGCCCCAGCTATTAAATGTGAGGGATTTATCATTCCTTCCATTGTTAAAGTAGCAATTCAGTTTCATAACATAATAGACCTCAGTACTGGACATCATTTCTTCTTACATTTTCATGTAAATATAGGTGTCCTTAAGCAAAAACAGAAGTTGCCTGGGATCTCAGCTTGTCCATTATTAGTTACATAATATTTCACAGTGAAATTTCTCATCTAAAAATGTATGAAATAGTTAATGGCAGGATGTTTGCACCTCAGGTTGTATGGCTCATATGGTATGCAATATGGATACATGTTCATATATCAGCAGTGCTGTACAATATATCAAACGCAATATGGAGTGAATTGTGGAATAGAATTTATTAAGAAACACGTATGTAAGACTCCTGCATCTAGGAAGACAACACAAAATGGTCTTAAGGAAGAAAGCAAGTTACAGGATCCATGAGTACACCGATAGAGAAAATATGTTTATGAAGATTACGGTCAGTTGCAGAAACCTATGAAAATGTTATGAGGATTTGTTTTCATGAATTATTTAGAATGACTAGGAAGTAGATCCTGACATCAGTGTTAATACCTAGAAAAACTCCATATCAAGGATGCATGAAGTTGATACATTATCCCCATACAGGGAAGGAAGAGATGGGGGAAGCCCTCTTCACTCCATTCAGGTGACTCACAAGCTTTTAAACAGCAGATGAGTAACAGAAATTCTGGTAGAACATGGCAGTTGTTGGCAATGTCTAAGAAGTGATTTTGTCCACACAATAGCGAGCTAGTAAACAAATGAGGTTGTGTGGGGATGGGGAAACTTTGGTGAAGTGATCAGCAACAGGAAGGCTGGCAGCAGCTGGATCCACAGCTCTGGTCTTGGCACCCAGGCAGGCAGCAGCACGTGGGGTGGTAGCAGATTCTTCGGCAGTACACAGGTGCACAGCAAGCTGGCTGACAGCAAGGCTGGCCGCAGCTGGACCCACTGAAGGTTTGTCCACAGCTGCTGGACACACAGCAGGTGGGCTGACAGCAGGTGGTCACACAAGTAGGCTTGCGGCAGGTGGTCCTACAGCAGGTGGTTTCACTAGTTTGATAGCAAGTTGGGGGGCAGGAGGGCTGGCAGCGGATGGACTCACAGCAGGTGGGCTGACAGCAGGGTTTGCTGCAACAGCTGGGCTGGCAGCAGGTGGTCACACAGGTAGGTCTGCAGCAGGTGGTCCTGCAGCAGGTGGTTTGACAGCAAGTTGGGGGGCAGCAGGGCTTGCAGCAGCTGGACTCACAGCAAGTGGTCCTGCAGCAGGTGGGCTGACAGCACGGGGAGCAGCACGAGTGGGTCATTGTGTCTGTGGTGGAGGGTGGACTCTGGCTCAGAGCTGAGTTTCTCAGATTCTGATGAGCCCTTCTGTTGTGGGGCTTTTTACACACTGGACCCCCAATGTTGGGACCAATAAGCAGGACTTTCCTGGATGTTATTTATGTTATTGTTGTAGTTTAGGGTAATTGCCATGGAGGAAGTTGCTTTCTTAGTGTTTTATAGAAAGGCCTCTGTAAATTAGTGTTTGATCTTTTTCTTAATTGGATCTAGTACTTAAGAATCTTTCCTAGAAATGAAAAGGTCAGGAATCATCACCAGCAGCATTTCTGGTCATGTGACATCATCTGGTCATGGGGTACTTCCTGCTGGCTCTGTGAAGGTTAGAACTGTTCTCCCTTCTCAGCTTTGTTCCTTTGGCTCTACTTAGATTGGGACGTGCCTCGAAAGGATCAGGATGCTGATGCATTCTGTGATGAATGAAGCCTGCTTGAGTCCAACTCTGATCCCTAGAAACTCAGGTTCAAGGCTTTCACATCAGTCCATATCTGGACAACTTACTCAATATGTTTCCCAGTTTTATCAGAGACATTCAGGTAGAGGATAGTTTGCACAATGTTTTTTTATGTGAAAATCAGCACCAAGGCAGGAGACTAGAAGCAGGCATAGAAGCAGTACACTGGGTTTCAGACAGCATCAACCAATTAATATTCCATCCCTATTTTGTAGCTCGGTCAGTGATCTGAGGTGAGACCTCCAACTTATACATAGATTTTTAAAAATTGAGGCAAATACAACGATAGACAAGGTATATTTGAATTTGGCGATTTATAAATTTTAACAGATGTTGAATGTGTGAGACATAATTTCTTAAATTTTTTCCCGTGCAATTCTCTCCCTCTCTCTCCTCTAGTTACAAATGTAGGAGTGTAATTGTCATGTCATAGGGAAAGAATATGGGCTTCCCTGATAGCTCAGTTGGTAAAGAATCTGCCTGCAATGCAGGAGACCCTGGTTCAATTCCTGGGTTGGGAAGATTCACTGAAGAAGGGATAGACTACCCACTCCAGTATTCTTAGGCTTCCCTTGTGGCTCAGCTGGTAAAGAATCTGCCTGCAATGCAGGAGACCTGGGTTCAATCCCTGGGTTGGGAAGATTCCCTGGAGAAGGGAAAGGCTACCCACTCCAGTATCCTGGCCTGGAGAACTCCATGGACTGTATGTATAGTCTCTGGGTTGGCAAAGAGTCAGACATGACTACGCTACTTTCACACACAGAGGGAAAGAATATAGCCAACAATATTAAAAATGAATAAAACAGTATTTCAACATTTCACTCCCAGCAGTGTTATATGCTCTGCTGTCTATTGTGAGCTTTCTGAATTCTACTGGTATGTGTCTCTCTTGTGTTCATAAATTGAGGTATAATTGTCATAATACATTATATTAGTTTCAAGTGTAAAACATAATGATTTGATATTTGTATATATTGCACAATGATCACCACAATAAGTCTAGTTCAACTCCATCACCAACTACAGTTACAATTTTTTTGGAGTGATGAGAACTTTTAATACTTACTCTACTAGCAACTTTCAAATATGCAATAGAGTATTATCAACTATAGTCACTACGCTGTACATTACCTTCCTCGTGAGTTTATTTATAACTGGAAGCTTGTACTTTTGACTCACTTTACCTATTTTGCCCATCCTCCACCTCCCCTCTCCAACTCTGGCTACCATTAATGTGTTGTCTCCATCTATGAGCTCAGGTTTTTGTTTTTTGGGTTTCTTTTGCATTCCAAATATAAGTGAGATTATATAGCATTTGTCTTTCTCTGCCTGACTTGTTTCACTTAGCATAAAGTCTTCCAGGTCCATTTTGTCACAAATTGGGAAAACAGCTTATATTTTACTGCTGAATTGTATTCCATTGCATAATACATAACATATATTCTTCATTGATCCATTGATGGACACTTTGGTTGTTTCCATATCTTGCCTATCGTAAATAATGCTGCAGTGAACATGTGGGTGCTTATATTGTTCCCAGTTAGTGTTTTATTTTCTTCAGATAAATACCCAGAAGTGGAATTGCTGGACTGGATGGTGAAAAGTGAAAGTGAAAGTGAAGTTGTGTCCGACTCTTTGGGACCCCATGGACTGTAGCCCACCAGGCTCCTCCATCCATGGGATTCTCCAGGCAAGAATACTGGAGTGGGTTGCCATTTCCTTCTGCAGGGGATCTTCCCGATCCAGGGATCGAACCCAGGTCTCCCACATTGCAGGCAGACGCTTTAACCTTTAGCCATGGTAGTTCTTCTTTTAATTTTTGAGGAACAGGCATAATATTTCTCATAGTGGCTGCACCAATTTATGCTCCCACAAACAGCCCGCAGATGTTCTTATTTTCTCCACATTCTCACCAAGACCTGATGTAGCTCATCCTTCTGATTATAGTCATGCAAAACTATGAGGTGGTAACTCATCACGGGGTTTTTTTTTTTTTTTTTTTTGCTTGTTTTTTATTTTTGATTTGTCTTTATTATTATTATTATTTTTATTTTTACTTTACAATATTGTATTGGTTTTGCCATACATCAACATGCATCCGCCACGGGTGAACACGTGTTCCCCATCCCGAACCCCCCTCCCACCTCCCTCCCCATACCATCCCTCTGGGTCATCAAATGAAACACAGATGTATAGAATAGTCTTTTGGACTCTGTAGGGGGGGGGGGGTGGATGATTTGGGAGAATGGCATTAAAACATGTATAATATCATATAAGAAACAAATCGCCAGTCCAGGTTCATCACGGTTTTGATTGGCATTTCCCTGATGCTTAGTAATGTTGAGCACCTTTCTAGTACCTGTTGGCCATCTGTATGTCTTATAAGAAAAAAATGTCTATTCTGAACGTCTGCCCATTTTTTCAATCAGATTGTTTTTGTTTTGCTTTGTTTTTTGCTGTTGGGTCAAGTGAGTTCTTTATATATTTTAATACCAGTCCTTATCATGTATATGATTTGCAAGTATTTTCCCACAATCAGTAGGCTGCCTTTTCATTTTGTTCACTGTTCACTTTACTGTGTGGAAGCTTTTTTCTTTTGGCCATACCGTGTGGCTTGTGGGATCTTAATTCCTGGACCAGGGATTCAACCCAGGTCCCCAGCTGTGAAAGCACAGAGTCACACTCAGTGGACCACCAGGGAATTCCCGCTTTTTGGTTTGATGTAGTCCCACTTTGCTTTTTACTTTTGTTTTTAGTGTCTATTTTTTTTTTTTTTAAGCACCAAGACCAATGTTAAGGTCTATGTTTCCTCCAGAAATTGCATGGTTTCAGATTCATCTTTAATCCATTTTGAGTTTTCTTTTCTTTTTGCCTGTGTTGGTCTTCATGGCTGTGTGCAGACTTTCTCTAGTTGTGGTAAGTGAGAGCTGCTCTCTAGTTGAGGTGTGCAGGCTTCTCGCTGTGGTGGTATCTTGTTGCGGAGCACAGACCCGAGAGTGCGTGGGGTTCAGTAGATGTGGCAACTGAGCATATTTGCTCTGAGGCATGTGGAATCTTCCCAGACCAGGGATCAAACCCATGTCCCCTGCACTGGCAGGTGGATTGTTAACCACTAGACCACCAGAAGTCCATTTCGAGTTAATTTTTGTGTATGGTGTAAGATAGTAGTTCAGTTTTATTCTTTTGTAAGTGGCAGTAAGTTTTTTCAATACCATGTATTGAAAAGACTGTATTTTCACCATTGTATATTCCTGGTTCCTTTGCTATAAATTAATTGGCTGTAGAATGTATGGGTTTATGTATGGGCTCTCTATTTTGTTCCATGATGTATGTGTGTTTTTATGCCAAACCATACAGTGTTATTTACTATAGTTTTGTAACACACTTTGCTATCAGCAAGCATTATGTCTCCAGCTTTGTTCTTTTTTATCAAGATTGCTTTGGTTATCTGAGTTTTCTATGCTTCCATACACAGATTACAATTTTTTTTTCTTATTTTGGTGAAAATGCCATTGGATCTTTAATAGGGATTGCACTGAATCTGTAAATTATTTTAGGTAGTAAGGATATTTCAACAATATTAATTATTCTAATCCCTGAGCAAAAAATTTGTTTGTATTTTCTTCAATTTCTTTCACCAATGTATTATAGTTGACAGTGTTTACACTCTAGTTTGCAATGTTTTTTCATTTATGATATTAAATTTGAGACTTCTCTTTTTCTTAGTGAGTCTACCTAAAGTTTTTAATTTGCTTACCTTTTAAAAATAAAAACAGCTTTTAGTTTTGTCGATCTTTCTTTTATCATAAATTTATTTAATTGGAGGCTAATTACTTTACAATATTGTTCTTTTCTCTTATTTTTTTCCTTTTTTAGTCTCTGTTTCATTTATTTCCACTATGATCTTTATTTCCTTGCTTCTACTCACTTTGCACTTCCTTTGTTCTTCTTTATCTAGGTCCTTGAGTGTAAACTTAGGTAGTTGATTTGAAATTTTTTTGTTTCTCAAGCATTCATTGCTATGAGCTTATCTTTTAGAACTTCTGTTTCAGCACCCCATAAATTTTGGTATGGTGTAATTCCATTATCATTTGTCTCAAGGTATTTTCAACTTTCTCTTTTGATTTCTTCTTTGATTCATTGGTTGTTCGGTTGCATTTTATTTAATCTCCACATTTTGTTGTTCCTAATACTTATTTTGATTCTTTGGTCTCACAAAATAAACTTCTAGTTGCTATTTGACTTTCCTTTTAGATATTCCTGCACAGAGAAAAGACTGATCTAATAGATTGTCCAAACTATAGTCATTATAGTTATAATTATGATTAATGTGTGTGTGCTGTATAATAACAAAAAACACAGTATGCGATGAATAGTGGTACAAGATTTATTTAGAAATCCAGGTAAAATTCCCTGCATCTAGAGAGACAACTCAAAGTGATTATGAAAAGAAGAAAGTAAGATACAAAAATAATCAGTATATTGAAAAGACACATGATTATGAAGACTTTTATGAAAATAAGTATTAGAAACTAAAGAAAAAGTCATGAGGATTTTTTCCCTAAAATACATGTAGAGAGAAGGTGAAGATCTAGATTTCAAAGTCAAAGCCAAGATGCTCCATTATAATGATGCAGGAAGCTGGCACATGACCTACACAGATAGGAAGGGGAGAATCAGGGTGAAGTCCTCTACCTTCCATCAAGCTGATTCATAAGCTTTTATATAGGCAGATGAATAACAAAAAAAATTGGTAATAGACTGCTGGCTTTCAGCATCATTTGGAAGTGAATTTGTCCTAGGAACAGCAAGGTTGATTTGTGAGATGGTGGTTCTTTGGTGAGATTTTCAGCAGCAGGAAGGCTGGCAGCAGGTGGACACACAGCTGGGGTGGCAGCAGGTGGTCCTACAGTAGACGGGGCAGCAGCAAGGCTGGCAGCAGCTGGATCTGCTGCAGGTTTGTCCACAACTGATGGACCCACAGCACGTAGGCTGGCAGCAGGTGGTCACACAAGTAGGTTTGCAGCAGGTGGTCCTACAGCAGGTGGTCTGACAGCAGACAGGGCGGCTGCAAGGCTGGCAGCAGCTGGATCCACAGCTCTGGTCTTGGCACCCAGGCAGGCAGAGGCACGTGGGGTGGTAGCAGGTCCTATGGCAGTACACGGGTGCACAGGAGGCTGGCTGGCAGCAAGGCTGACAGCAGTTAGAACCACCGCAGGTTTGTCCAGCGCTGATGGACCCACAGCAGGAGGGCTGACAGCAGCTGGTCACACAGGTAGGCTTGCAGCAGGTGGTTTCAGTGATTTGACAGCAAGTTTGGGGGCAGGAGGGCTGACAGCAGCTGGACTCACAGCAGGTGGGCTGGCAGCAGGTGGTCACACAAATAGGCTTGAGGCAGGTGGTCCTGCAGCAGGTGGTCTGACAGCGGATAGGGAGGCAGCAAGGCTGGCAGCAGCTGGACCCACCACAGTTGTGCTGACAGCAGGTGGTCACACAGGTAGGTTTGCGGCAGGTGGTCCTACAGCAGGTGTTTTCACTAGACTGATAGCAAGTTGGGGGGCAGCAAGGCCGACAGCAGCTGGACTCACAGCAGGTGGGCTGGCAGCAGGTGGTCACACAGGTAGGTTTGCAGCAGGTGGTCCTGCAGCAGGTAGGTTGACAGCAAGGGGAGCAGCAAGAATGGCTCATGGTGTCAGGTGTGGAGGGGTGGCTTCTGAGCAGAGACGAATTTCTCAGAATCTGAATACCTCTTCTCTACCAGACCTTTTATACTCTGGTTCCCAAATTTAGGACCAATGAATAGAAATTTCCTTGTTATTATTTATAACTTTTTTCATGATCCATGGAAAATTGCTTAAGGAGGAAGTGTTCCCTAACTATTATGAATATTCTGAAAATAGGATTATTCTCCTAGTTAATATTAAACCATAGGGACTTATTTCCAGAAATGGGAGAAACCATCAACATCCATACCCTTATTTAAGTATGAATCATCATTTCTCAAGACAGACTTCATCCTTTTGTGACCCGTCAGTTAGGATAATTTGTAGAAGATTTCAGAGCCATTGTCCCCACCTACATTTTCCTCTTGGAGCTACTTATATTGGGATTCACCCCTCAAGACAGGTGAAACAAAAGTGATGAATTCAACTCATATTTTAACACATTCTGAATTAAAGTTACATTTTAACAAGCCTTTCATCTATGCCACACAAAATTCAATGATAGATAAATCTGTGAGTAGGAAGCTTTTCCACTTGGTATCTCATTTCCTAAAAACGAGGGACTGAGCACAGAAGAGTTGATGCTTTTGAACTGTGGTGTTGGAGAAGACTCTTGAGAGTCCCTTGAACTGCAAGGAGATCCAACTAGTCCATCCTAAAGGAGATCAGTCCTGGGTGTTCATTGGAAGGACTGATATTGAAGCTGAAACTCCAATACTTTGGCCACCTGATGCAAAGAGCTGACTCACTTGAAAAGACCCTGATGCTGGGAAAGATCGAGGGCAGAAGGAGAAGGGGACTACTGAGGATGAGATAGTTGGATGGCATCACCGACTCAATGGACATGAGTTTGGGTAAATTCTAGGAGTTGGTGATGGACAGGGAAGCCTGGCGTGCTGTGGTTCATGGGGTGTCAGAGTCGGACACGACTGAGCAACTTACCCTGGGGACGCTATCTTTATTAATACATTTAACGGCAAAGGGAAAAGTTTCAAAGCTGCTAATTTGACAACTGAAATAGTTTTCTTTGAATTGCAGTTTCAAAGAAAGGCTATGGAGGATGTCAAAGTGGGTAAAGATGGGCAAATGTATGGTGAAGGAAACCATACCTTTGATAATGATCATTTGGTAGTGTATACAGAAATCTAAATATAATATGTTACAAGCAAAACTCAATGTTATAAGCCAATAAAAATATACAAATGTCAATAAATTATAAACATGCAGGAACAAAAGGGACAACAATGACTCAGTGGAGCAAAGCATAATATTTTGGATACTTAGCTATTTCCATATTTGTAACCTTTTGAAAGAAAGAGCATATTTATTTCACTGATTAACACTGGCTCCTGATATTTCATTTGCTCTGACTTAACTGCAGTTATGGATTTCTGATGCCTCTGCTGCTGGGCATCCTGGTCTTGGTGGCAAAGATCTATAAACCCCCTGTTAGCAGATCCAGTGTATGGGTAAGAGCATTACCAGTTCATCCAGTCAAATAATCAGCTGCTGTTCATTGAGTCAGAGTGGAATCATAGCAGAAGTGGGATGGATTGAATATCATCTTTCCCTTCTGTGCCTCTGTCCTGAGAATGGCTCTTAAAGGGTGGGAATCAACATGGACTCACTTGAATAAAGGAGAACTCCAAGTTTACTAGCTTGGAACTTGACCTAGCAGTAATTTGTAATAGGGCTGAGTAATGGGGATGTTGGGATGTTGGTTTGAAACAGTGATCACTTCTATTTTGAACAATCTGAAGCCATGTGCCTTAAATCCAGTTATATTCCTTAGCTTCTTCATAAGTTACTAGTGTGTTATATGCTGATTTTGCCACCAGCCACTTTGCTATAGTGTATTGAGGTCTGAATTTTGGTGCATTAGCTTATCCATGTTTGGATCTAAGTATTGTCCAAATAGCAAGAATTGTGATTGTGTGTCTGTTTTGGGTACAAGAAGTTAAATGTCATTAAGGCTAAAGAATGATAATGTTCAGAGTATCAAATAACACATTTTGGAAAGTATAAGAGGGAGCAGATGGGATGAAGATAAAATAAGAAAAGAAAGGCAAATGCTCCTTTTCAGGCATAAATGATTAAATAAAGATAAGTAAGCATACTCTTTAAATACCAAAGCTAACCAGATGCCGCGTCAAAATGTCTGATAATTTCCCTTTAAACGTGATAAACAGCAGCTAGAAAATAATCTTGGACATGATGATGACATCTCCTCATCAGGGTATACAACAGGACTTGGGAGAAGACTTCCATTTGAGAACCTCACTCTCCTGGAAACCCAGAACCCACACCCTCTGACACCATGGTCAGCTCCTGTTGTGGCTCCATCTGTTCTGACCAGGGCTGTGGCCAACGTGTCTGCCAGGAGACTGCTGCCAGACCACTTGCTGTCACTGCAGCTGCCGTGCATCCAGCTGCTGCGTCTCCAGTTGTTGCTACTCCCTGTTGCTACAGTTCCAGTTGCTGTGTCCCCAGCTGTGGAGTGTCCAGCTGCTGCTGCCCAGTCTGCTGCCAGACTGCCTGGTGTCTCCCAACATTACGGATTTTCTTGTTGTTGAACTTCATTTCTCACCCCAGCCCTGAGTCAACCACCAGTATTCCTGTGTATTCTTTTTTTTTTTCATTTCTTTTGTCCACAGCATCTGGACTGGCTCTGATGTGTCATTGTGTTTGTCCATCCCATCGATCGTGCCACCAAGAAGCTGTTCTAAAAGAGGCAGTTTAAACTGAGTACCACAGAGACTCTCCAGATTCTGTGCCTGTTACCTTGACATTCCGGCAGATGATCAAATGTCTACTCTAGTTCGTGGGGACAGGCTCCTAATCCTGTGACTGCTGTGCATGACCTGGCCTTTGCAGTGAGTTCTGTGTGATGGAACAATTACGTGTCCATAAACACTTGGTATCAGAAACATTTTTGGCCCTTTATTTTTTTAGTGTTGATTATGAACTGGAGATAAATTTGTATTTCTGTCATGTGAACAAATAAAACTGATTTTACATATCAATCAAATCCTGTATCAGAGAAAATGCTAAATAATGACTTTCCCCCCCAAAAGTAGATTCCCCTCCTTGCCTGCAAGTTTATTTTATTTTTTAATATAAATTTATGTATTTTAATTGGGTGCTAATTACTTTACAATATTGTATTGGTTTTGCAAGTTTATTGAGAGAAAACAAGAGCTTCCTTTTTACTACAGTTGAGTTATGGACCACCCTGCAAGGTCCTTTTGGGAAGCATTAAGTCAAATGTGACCCAATTCCCATCACAATGTAACTCACAATGAAATCTTGGATTCAACAGGAAGACACGTGTCAGGCAGAGTGTATTGGTGATATTGATGAGAAAGAGAAACCATTCTGTTGAAGACAGGTAATGTATAGAGATTGATTCTTAGAAGTAAAACGTGTCATGTATGAAAATTCAAGGGATAGTGTACAGTTTACAACTACATAAGACAAAGTGAAGGAATGAATCAGAAGGAAGTAGAGTGTGTATATTCTTCTAATGTAATTATGATTTTAAAACTACTCCCTCAAAACACATTATAATCATTCTAAGGAGGAGGGATATTTCCTAGCTGTCTTCCTGCCTTCAGGCAGAGCACCAACCATCTCCAAACAAATAAATGGCTGTAGAACTGTGGCCCAATTAGATCAAAATCTCTAACACCTGTTCTTGTTTTCACTTTGTGACTTCTCACTGATATATGAATTTATGTCTATATAAATTGTAACTTTCTTTTTATCATAAATGCTTTTGAGCTATATTGAAACTAAGTGCAAAAACCCTATTATACATAGTTAAAATTTATAAAACCACAATTATAGCAGAGACTTTAACACCCTATTTTAGAATGGTCATTTGAAGGAGAAAAATAAACAAGGAAATAGAGAATGTGAGTAGAACCATTATCAACTTAGATGTAATTGACATTTATATGCACTCTCAGCTGACTCAGTGGTAAAGAATCTGCCTGACAATACAGGAGCCACAGGTTCAATCCCTGGGTCCAAAAGATCCCCTGGAGAAGGAAATGGCAACCCACTGCAGTATTCTTGCCTGGGAAATCATGAGGACAGAGGAGCCTTCCAGGCTATAGTCCATGGAATCAAAAGAGTTAGACATGACTGAGCAGGCATGCCTGACAAACTTTTCATAATTTTCATATATATCTATATATCTCAAGGATGTTCACAAACATATAGACTACAAAGAAAACTCTTAAAGCAGAATAATATAAACTTCTCTCTCTTACCCAAATGCAATGAAATTAGACTTAAATAACTGAAAAACAGCACAACCAAGCATGTTCCTATAGCTTGGCTTTCTTTTTTACCTTCTTCCCTCCTTGCTGAAATTTTGTCTAAGAAACAAGGTGTGTCTATATGGAATAGGGATGGTCTGTTTTGCCATAGAAGTGTACTTATTTTCCTTACGATACTGGATGCTTGGGGCTAGAGCATTGGGACGACCCAGAGGGATGGTATGGGGAGGGAGGAGGGACGAGGGTTCAGGATGGGGAACACATGTATACCTGTGGCAGATTCATTTTGATATTTGGCAAAACTAATACAATTATGTAAAGTTTAAAAATAAAAATTAAAAAAAAATAATAAAAAATAAAATCCAAAAATAAATAAATAAATAAAATAATTTAAAAATTATGGAAAAGTTGCAAGAATAGTTCAAGAAGTGTTCTTCATGACAAAATGATGCTCTGTAATATAGGCCCTGGTGTGTATTTTCTACATCAGAGACATTCTCCTCCATAGTCACAATACAGTTCAATTTCAGACTTTTGTTCTTACCAACAATGCTACAAAGAATATTTTGAGTTTATATCCTGGAGCTCCTGCTTATGTGTATCTGTTGAATATTTTTCTAGAAGTGATATTGCTCAATCAAATCTTATAGTTACTGCTGAATTACTTTATAAAGAATTTACTCCAGCTTAGACACCTACCATTCTGTGTATGAAAACATCTGTTTCCTTTCAAGCTCTCCATCTTATTAGAGTTTAAAAAAATTAGATATTTTGTATTTGTCATTTCAAACTATTCACTGTTGTTATCCCCAGAGCCTAGGGCAAGACCTGGGACATAGTAAGTGTTCAATATTTGGTTTGCAAATGGATAAATTGTTCAATTAAAATTTTCAAAATTATAAATGAGACTGAACATCTTTTAAAACCTTAAAAGGCATTAATATTTCTTTTTCAGTGAAATGACTGTTAATATCCTTCCCTCAATTTTCTATTTGGTTGTTGATGTTTTTTTTCTTACTATGCATGCATTAAGAAAATTAGGTCTTTCCCATGGCGGATTCATGTCAATATATGGCAAAACCAATACAATATTGTAAAGTAAAATAAATAAATAAACTTTGGGTAAAACAGGAAAAAAAAAAAGAAAATTAGGTCTTTTTGGTTATATTGGTTAACCCATTTGTTATTTACTTCAGTTTGCTCTTTTTTTTAAATTTAAATTTATTTATTTTAATTGGAGGCTAATTACTTTACAATATTGTACAGTTTGCTCTTTTGTAGTCTTTTGGTTTTGTTTAAAGCTTTACAAAGACTAATTAGACATTAAAATTTTTTAATCTTTTCCTTTATTGTTAGTAAGTTTTCTGTCTTAGAATAGCCTCTCCACTTTTTTAAGAAAAATTCCTCCAAGTACTCCAGTATGGTCACAGTTTATTTTTCTCAAACTGTCTTTAGGGAACAAGATCTATTATCCCACTTGAGGGCTGATATGAGACACAGCTTTAAGGATGACGCAGAGTGTTGACATTTAAATGATGTTTATATGACAACCAATTAGATGAAGAAGCTGAAGAGTCTTTGAAATCAGATGATGCACATAAGAAAGAAGATGAAATGTGAGTCAAGAGGAAAGACTAGATTGGCTGAACCACAACACAGAGAAAGGAAAAATGCATTCTATTCACCAAATAACTAATTTGATAATTGCCTATCTATTAAGGCAAACAATAACAAGGAAATAGCCCTTAACATAGTGACAGCAGTCCCTCAGATGGGTATAAAAGGGGACACGTTGCAATGAGACTTCCAAACTCAAGAATCTCACTCTCTAACTCACCTAGAATCTCCATCCTCTGACACCATGGTCAGCTCCTGTTGTGGCTCCATCTGCTCTAACCAGAGCTGTGGCCAAAATCTCTGCCAAGAGACCTGCTGCTCCCCCAGCTGCTGCCAGACCACCTGCTGCAGGACCACCTGCTGCCGCCCCAGCTGCGGTGTGTCCAGCTGCCGCCGCCCCATCTGCTGCCAGACCACCTGCCGCCCCAGCTGCGCCGTGTCCAGCTGCTGCCGCCCCATCTGCTGCCAGACCACCTGCCGCCCCAGCTGCGGCGTGTCCAGCTGCTGCCGCCCTGTCTGCTGCCAGACCACCTGCCGCCCCAGCTGCGCCGTGTCCAGCTGCCGCCGCCCCGTCTGCTGCCAGACCACCTGCTGCCGTACAACTTGCTGTCGCCCCAGCTGTGGTGGATCCTTTTGCTGAAATCAACCATGAACCAGTCACTATCACATCAATGTGGGCATATCATTCATTTAAAATTTTCCTTGTTTTAAATGACCACCAGCTTTAGGACCCTGTGGTACCACTAAGCCACAAGCAAAAGGGCTCCCATTCTGCATTCAAGACCATTCTTGTTCCCCACAGATCTCTTCCCTGCATCTAACCTCATGTGCATGATGTACTTGAACTAAACCCCCAGATATCTGACTATTATACTTGCCTTGACCTTCACAATTACGTTAACTATTTCTAAATAACAGTATCTTGATATAATAAATCCGTGTATTCTTCTTTAGTTATTTTTGAGAGTTGATTTTCAGTTTATTTTCCAGCATTCTTTTTCTCAAGATGAAGAAAAGTGTGGGTTTCTATGGCCAGGAAAGAAAACTTGTTTTTCAAATATCACCTAATGCCTGTATTACATAATAGAAAGGACTTTATGTATTTTCCAAAATAAGATAAGCCATCCTACCTAACAAACAATAATATTCTTACCCAGTCAGTAAAATGATCCATCCCTGGGCATGTTCTTGCACTGCTGGGCTCTGGAGATCATTCCAACATGTGTGAGGCATAGTTCCTTCCTATCAGGAGCTCACAATCCAACACTGGAGTTAAGAGGACCCTCCCAGGTAGGGAGAATATGTTGGGTAATATTCATGAGAAAGGTGAATTTCTGTCTGCATGTGTACATGCTATGTTGCTTCAGTTGTGTCTGACTCTGTGAGACCCCATGGGTTGCAGCCTACCAAGCTCCTCTGTCCATGGGATTCTCTAGGCAAAAAAAAAAAAAAAAAAAAAACACTCTGGAGTGAGTTGCCATTTCCTACTCCAGGGGATCTTCTCAATCCCTCAGCATTATTATCAAGTTTCTAAGGTAATTCTTAAGTACACCAATGTTAGAGAATCTCTGTTAAAACTCTAGCTCTCCAAAATCACTTACGGTGAAGATCACTCAGTCATGTCCAACTCTTTGCTACCCCATAGACTGTAGCCTACCAGGCTTCTCTGTCCATGGGATTTTCCAGGCAATAGTACTAGAGTGGACTGCCATTTCCTTCTCCAGGGAACTTCCCGACAGAGGGATCAAACCCGGGTCTCCCACATTGTAGACAGACGCTTAACCGTCTGAGCCACCACTCCTTAAACCTGTCTCTGCCTTTGTACGTGTCAGCATTTCTGGCTCGAGTTCACTCTCAAACTGTCTCCTTCTTATTATTCAAGGTCCATGTTCTAACATCACTTTTGTGCATCAGTTTTAGACAGTTACTTCTCCTACCATATGGAAGTTTATAACACTTGATTCTCTATATAGAATTATTCTTTATACTGAAACTATTTATCTCTTTCCCTATATACACTGTGTTTCTCAAAGGCAAGGATTCTATGATTTATTCAACAGACATGTATATAGAGCCAGCTCTTGGCCATGCTGTGAACAAAGCATAGGGATTATAATAAAGACCTATTAGTATCTTCATAGGAAGCTCTGGAAAAGTGATAATAAAACAATGTGAAACACATGAGGAGCATGCTCCTTGAATATTAGAAGAGGACTAGGAAACGGTGATGTGGGTGGAAAGTATCTGAAAGGGTTTATTGGAGGAGATAATGACAACTAAGTCTTAAGGAAGAAATAGGATGTTTCAATGCCATTCTCCCAAATCATCCCACCCTCACCCTCTCCCACAGAGTCCAAAAGACTGTTCTAGACATCTGTGTCTCTTTTGCTGTCTCACATACAGGGTTATCGTTACCATCTTTCTAAATTCCATATATATGCATTAGTATACTGTATTGGTATTTTTCTTTCTGGCTTACTTCACTCTGTATAATAGGAAACAAATCGCCAGTCCAGGTTCAATGCATGATACAGGATGCTCGGGGCTGGTGCACTGGGATGACCCAGAGGGATGGTATGGGGAGGGAGGTGGGAGAGGGGTTCATGATGGGGAACACATGTGCATCTGTGGCGGATTCATGTTGATGTATGGCAAAACCAATACAATATTGTAAAGTAAAAAAAAAAAAGAAGAAGAAATAGGATGGTGGTTCATGCATAATGCCTAGAACAGAATAGGAGGCTCTCAACCACTGTTTGCTGAGTAGATGAGTGGCAATCTATAGCAATATGGGACTTCAGGCTTATAATTCTGTCAAATCCAATAGAGACATTTCAAGGAGCACATTTATAACCAAGATCTTGCAAACATGGGCCTGATGTTGTAATTCCAACTGTGAGTCACTTGGGGCTTTTTTAGGCCTCAACCTAATCCTTACATGACCGTGTGTACATTCTGAACACTGAAAACTGGGGTCAGTGACTCACTTTCACTCTCAGGAAAGTAATTCCTTACTAAGGGCTTTATACATTCCTGGGAATGTTTGCAATATGTCAATGTATGCAATATATGTCAATGCAATAATCCATCACTTGACTGACATAGTACCTGAATCATTAAGAAAGGATTAAGACAATGTCCGGAATGTCTCCAACATTCTTTAAGTCTCTTCCTTTGACATTCACACAATAAAATCTAGTTAATTTGGACACATCCCACTTTGGACATGTGTAGCTTATTTTTCCTGACCTGTGTTTCTATAAAATTTGGCTTCTTCCATAAAATGATTGTGTGTAAGGCAAATTAAAGTAAATATAATCACAAAAGATATATTTAACTCAATGTGGACCTACTTAGCACTAATTATAAATGAATCATATCATTCTCTACCCAAGCCTTGACTTATGACTTAGAAGCCTTCTTTAGCTATGAATCTCAATTATGCTTCAAATGTACTAGAAAGAAGGTAAAAGGTATTATTTTTTTAAGTTCTAGCTAATCAAATTAGACAAGTTTGCCTTTTTTAATATAAATTTATTTCTTTTAATTGGAGGCTAATTACTTTACAATATTGTATTGGTTTTGCCATACATCAACATGAATCCACCATGGGTGTACACGTGTTCCCCATCCTGAACCCCCCTCTCACCTCCCTCCCCATACCATCCCTCTGGGTCATCCCAGTGCACCAGCCCCAAGCATCCTGTATCATGCATTGAACCTGGACTGGCGATTCGTTTGCCTTTTTGAAAAATTGAAGCATAGTTGACTCACAACATTATATTAGTTTCAATGTACAACATAGTAATTTGATATTTCTGTAACTATACAATATACAAAGTTATAACATTACTGACTATATTCTCAATGCTATGCATTGCATCTCTGTGACATTTATTTTATAACTGACAGTTCGTACCTCTTAATTTTCTTCACCTATTTTGCTCTCCCCAAACCTCCTTTCTTTCTGGCAACCACTGGTTTGTTTTCTGTATCTATGAGTCTGTTTCTATTTTGTTACATTTGTTTGTTTTGTTTATTAGATTCCACATATATGTGAAAACATACAGTATTTGTCTTTCTCTGTCTGGCTTATTTCACTTAGATAATACTCTTCTGTGTCCATTCACGCTATTACACGTGTAAGATTTCCTCATTTTGTTATAATTGAGTAATATTCCACTTATACATTCTTTATCTATTTACATATCAATGGACACATAAATTATTTCCCATGTTATGACTACTGGAAATAATGCTGCAATGAACACTGACGTGTATATATCTCTTCGAGTTAGTGTTTTCCTTTTCTTGGGGGCAAATACCAGGAGTGGGATTCCTAAATTGCATGGTAGTCCTATTTTTAATTTTTTGAGGAAACTCCATACTGTTTTCCTTAATGTAAATGTTACCAATTTTCAATGTACCAACAGTGCACAACAGTTATCTTTTTTGTATATCTTTGCCAAGAATTATTATTTTGTGTCTTTTTAATGATAGCCGTTCTGACAGGTATCAGGTGATATCTCAATGTGGTTTTGATTGCATTAGTGATATTGAACATCTTTTCATGTGCCCACAGACCATATATATATATATTATGTGGAAAAATGTATATTTAGGACCTTTGCCTATTCTAAAATTATATTTTCTTGTTCTATTGATATTGAGCTGTATGAGTTCTTTGGCTTCCCTGGTGGTTCAGACAGTAAAGAATCTGTCTGCAATGTGGGAGACCCGGATTTGATCCCTGGGTCAGAAAGATCCCTGGAAAAGGGAATGACGACCACTCCAGCCTGGGAAAAACCATGGACAGAGGAGCCTGGTGGGCTACAATCCATGGGGTTGCAAAGAATTGAACACAACTGAGCGACTAACACTTTGACTTTCATTTGTATGAGTTTTTACATAGTTTGCATATTAATCCTTTATTGGCCATATCATTTGCAAATATTTTCTTTCATTCACTAGGTTACCTTCTCATTTTGTTAAGGTTTCCTTCACTATACAAAGACTTTTTAATTTTTTTTGCTTTTGTTACCCTTGCTTAAAGAGAAAGATCCAAAAAAAAAAAAAAATTGCTAAGACCTAAGTCAAGGAGAATACTGTCTATATTTCTTCTAGGAGTTTTATACTTTCTGGTCTTAAGTTTAAGTCTTTAATCTATTTTGAGTCTATTTTTGTATATGGTGTGAAAAAAAAAATCTAGTTTTATGTTCTTCCTTGTAGCTGTCCAGTTTTCCCATCACCAATTATTTGAGAGACTGTCTCTCCCCACTTTTCCTCACTGTAAAATTTTGCCCCCTTTGTCATAGTTTAATTGACCATATCAGTTCAGTTGAGTTCAGTCTCTCAGTCCTGTCCGACTCTTTGCGACCCCTTGAATTGCAGCACACGAGGCCTCCCTGTCCATCACCAACTCCCAGAGTTTACTCAAACTCATGTTCATCAAGTCGGTGATGCCATCCAGCCATCTCATCCTCTGGCGTCCCTTTCTCCTCCTGCCCCCAATCCCTCCCAGCATCAGAGTCTTTTCCAGTGAGTCAACTCTTCGCATGAGGTGGCCAAAGTACTGGAGTTTCAGCTTTAGCATCATTCCTTCCAAAGAACACCCAGGACTTATCTCCTTCAGAATGGACTGGTTGGATCTCCTTGCAGTCCAAGGGACTCTCAAGAGTCTTCTCCAACACCACAGTTCAAAAGCATCAATTCTTCAGTGCTCAGCTTTCTTCACAGTCCAACTCTTGCATCCATACATGACCACTGGAAAAACCATAGCCTTGACTAGATGGACCTTTGTTGGCAAAGTAATGTCTCTGCTTTTCAATATGCTATCTAGGCTGGCCATAACTTTCCTTCCAAGGAGTAAGCATGTTTTAATTTCATGACTGCAATTACCATCTGCAGTGATTTTGGAGCCCTAAAAATAAAGTCTGACACTTTCCACTGTTTCCCCATCTATTTCCCATGAAGTGATGGGACCAGATGCCATGATCTTCGTTTTCTGAATGTTAAGCTTTAAGCCAACTTTTTCACTCTCCTCTTTCACTTTCATCAAGAGGTTTTTTAGTTCCTCTTCACTTTCTGCCATAAGGGTGGTGTCATCTGCATATCTGAGGTTATTGCTATTTCTCCCGGCAATCTTGATTCCAGCTTGTGCTTCTTCCAGCCCAGCATTTCTCATGATGTACTCTGTATATAAGTTAAATAAGCAGAATGAGAATATACAGCCTTGAAGTACTTTTTCCCATTTGGAACCAGTCTGTTGTTCCATGTTCAGTTCTAACTGTTGCTTCCTGACCTGCATATAGGTTTCTCATGTGTATGGATTTATTTGGGGTCTCTCTATTCTGTTCCATTTATTTATGTATCTGTTTTTGTACCAGTATCATACTGATTTGATTACTATAGCTTTGTAGAATAGTTCAAAGTCATGGAGAGTGATAACTCCAACTTTGTTCTTCTTTCTCAAGATTGCTTTGGCTATTCAAAGTTTTTTGTGGTCCTATACAAATTTCAGGATTATATGAGGGGTTATATCCTGATAAACCAATTGTAACTTGAAATATCATAAGTTAAAAATGCATTTAATACACTATACCTACTGAATATGATGGGCCGTGGTAAAGAATCTGCTTGCCAATGCAGGAGACACAAGAGATGTGGGTTTCATCCTTGGGTTGGAAAGATCCCCTGGAGTAGGAAGTGACAGTCCACTCCACTTGCTTGGAAAATTCCATGGATAGAGGAGACTGGCAGGCTACAATCCACGGGATCACAAAGAGTCAGACAGAGTTGAGCGACTGAGCACACACTCACACTGAATATCATAGCTTACCCTAGAATACTTTAAACATGCTTGGAACACTTACTCTTGCCTACAGTTGGGCAAAATCATTCGACACAAAACCTATTTTTTTATAAAGTGCTGAATATCTCATGCAATTTATTGAATACTGTACTGAAATGAAAAACAGAATGAGTACGGGTACAACATGCATACAGAGTGGGTTGTAAGTGTATTGGTTGTTTACTCTTGTGACTAGGAGCTATGGCCCATTGCTTCTGCCTGGAGTATCATACAGTCTATCACTAACCTAAGAAAAGATCGAAATTCAAATTTTAATTCAAATATAATTTCTACTGAATGAATATCACTTATGCACCATTGTAGAGTCAAAAAATCTTAAGTTGAACCACTGTAAGACAAGGACCGTCTGTAGAGCCATTTACTGATATGAAGACTGAGAGAAAAATAAACCTGGAGGAAGAAATGGACCAAGAGTTTTGTTTTGACCATGTCAAATTGGAGAGTAATATTATCCACCCAAATGAAGCTATTAACTAGGGAGTCTTCAGCTCAGTGGAAAAGTCAGGGATTGCGTTAAAAATGTGGTGTTCTTGGTGTTCTATGGAGTTGGGTGAAATCGAACAAGGAAGATGTGTAGGCAAACAGAAGATAAATAAAAGAAGCTAAAATCAGAGCCATGGGGGTATCTCACCATTGCAAGTTTAAGACAAGAGAAACTGCAGCAAGGAAGACTTAAAAGGACAGCTTTTAGAATTTTAGTGTGGGATAATGGGGACACAAAATTGTCTTTATAATTTTTGTGTGTGTGTGGGGCTAGGACATTGGCTTTTATTTATTTTTTAAGTATAAATTTATTTATTTTAATTGGAGGTTAATTACTTTACAATATTGTATTAGTTTTGCCATACATCAACATGAATCCGCCACGGGTGTACATGTGTTCCCCATCCTGAGCCCCTCTCCCTCCTCCCTCCCCGTACCATCCCTCTGGGTCGTCTCAGTGCACCAGCCCTAAGCATCCAGTATCCTGCATTGAAACTGGACTGGTGATTCGTTTCATATATGATATTATACATGTTTCAATGCCATTCTCCCAAATCATCCCACCCTTGCCCTCTCCCACAGAGTCCAAAAGACTGTTCTATACATCTGTGTCTCTTTTGCTGTCTCGCATACAGGGTTATCATTACCATCTTTCTAAATTCCATATATATGCTTAATAATGATTGCCAACTCATCCTCCAAAGAGCATCATCAATTTATACTCTCACCTTACATTCTATAAGCCTTCCAGTTTCTATGCATTGCCACCAGCCCTGGTTATAATCAATCCAAAATAGAAATTGGTTTTTTAAGTTGTATTTCTTAATGACAAGTTAAATAGCTTTTCTTATGTCTATTAGCTACTTGCCTTTATTATCCTGAGGAGGAGCAGAGTGTGCCACCCCAAAATATTCCTCTTTGGCATAAATACTATTTTAGGCTGGTTATTCTCAAGAGACAGTATATATGGGAGACACTGAGTAGAATTATCCTTTTGTAAGAGGTATTTACATTTATAATGGTAGTCTACATTTGTAAGGGTGTCTCCCTCTCTATACTAGGAAGAAAAAGGTGATTCTAAATTTCTAGAAACTCTTATTACTGGACAAGGCAAATAACTTAAATCTGCGTAACAACCTTACCACTGCTTACTGTGTTTTTCCTGGTTAACTCCCATAACCAGCCTCTCCTGTCTCCAAAATCTTTTGCATTTAGCTAGAGATGATATTTAAGGTGGTGGCCCATTTTGAGGAGCTCCTTAGTTTTCCTGGGTATCTCTCATGTACATATAGAGGTATCAGATCAGATCAGATTAGTCGCTCAGTCATGTCCAACTCTTTGTGACCCCATGAATCGCAGCACGCCAGGCCTCCCTGTCCATCACCAGCTCCCGGAGTTCACTGAGACTCACGTCCATTGAGTCAGTGATGCCATCCAGCCATCTCATCCTCTGTCGTCCCCTTCTCCTCTTGCCCCCAATCTCTCCCAGCATCAGAGTCTTTTCCAATGAGTCAACTCTTCACATGAGGTGGCCAAAATACTGGAGTTTCAGCTTTAGCACCATTCCTTCCAAAGAAATCCCAGGGCTGATCTCCTTTAGAATGGACTGGTTGGATCTCCTTGCAGTCCAAGGGACTCTCAAGAGTCTTCTCCAACACCACAGTTCAAAAACATAGAGGTATACATGTAATTAAATTTATGTTTGGTTTTTGCCTATTAATCTATTTTATTACAGGTGGGTCTCAGCCAAGAACCTAGAAAAGTAGGTTCTCTCTAGAAAGATTTCCCTCGCGAATGGCAGAGGGAACATTATTTTTCTTCCTCTGCAATGCTCTCTTGATCTTATTCACAGCATGCTCCATTCTGATAGTTCCACATGTACCTCTGCTTCATTCTTTAAGTTGCCTAGTTGCTGCAGCTCCAGTTCCAAATCTGGCATTTCATTTTGGGTGTTTGAAGCTCTAGCATTGGAATTACCTCTTTAATGAATAGAGAGATGCTCCTCCCAGACCATGAGTTAAACTATATGGAGGTGGACTGAGAATCAAGCCTAGTGCTGTGCCTCCTACACTTCTTCCAGTTCATAACAAGCTGGTGGAGCTTTGGTTTCCTGCCTACTAAGCAGTTTAAAGGTATACTTTTTTGTTGAATGCACTCACATGAAATGTATCATTGTGCACTCTTGGGTTTGTGAATTGGCATTACAGGGCAAGAATGAGATTCAAATTATTTATAAACCAGTAGTTCAAAGTCACTAAATAATCAGAATAGACCTAAGGCTTAGCTCTAGAAGAGGAGCCCTTCTCATATTCTTGACTTTCTTTCTTACTGGATCACAAGGATGCATCATGGCAGGGGCACTCTGGGAGCTCAGGGCATTGTTTATTTACTAATAGAACATCATAGCAGCCAGTACAGCTGAACTGGTGCTACTCTCTGAGCACCATGCTGGCCTGGAACTCCCCCGATACCCAACCCCAGTGGTTCACAGTGGAGATCTCTAAGTAATGTAATGGCATGACATAGCTTTCTTAAAATTTTTTTCTGTTTACAAAAGAAAAACAAGTCATTAAAGAAAAAGTGAAAAAAAAGTATTAAGAAGAAAATTAAGTTTCCATAAGTCTATCAACCAGTGATAATTACTATGCACATTTCTGGTAATGATGTCAATGTTTATCTATCTATCTATATATATATGTTTTATTTTTCACACTTCAGGTTACACTGTATATTCTAATTTGATATCGTTGTTGTTCAGTTCCTCAGCTCAGTTGTGTCTGACTCTTTGTGACTCCATCGACTGAAGCGTGCCAGGCTACCTTGTCCTTCACCATTTCCTGGAGTTTGCTCAAACTCATGTCCATTGAGTCGGTGATGCCATCCATCCATCTCATCTTCTGTCTCCCCATTCTCCTCCTGCCTTCAGTCTTTCCCAGTATCAGGATCTTTTCCAGTGAGTCAGCTCTTCACAACAGGTAGCCAAAGTACTGGAGCTTCGGCTTCAGCATCAGTCCTTCCAATGAATACTCACAGTTGATGTCCTTTAGGATTGACTAGTTTGATCTCCTTGCAATCCAAGGGACCCTCAAGAGTCATCCTCAGCACCACAGTTCAAAGGCATCAATTCTTTGGTGCTCAGCCTTTTTTACTGTCTAGCTCTTACAGCCATACACGACTATTGGAAAAGCCATAGCTTTGAATATATAATGGCAAAGTAATATCTTTGCTTTTTAATACACTAGGTTTGTTATTGCTTTTCTTCCAAGGAGCAAGCATCTTTTAATTTTATGGCTGCAGTGACCATCTACAGTTATTTTGAAGTGAACTCACTCAGTCATGTCCGACTCTTTGCGACTCCGTGGACTGTAGCCCGCCAGGCTCCTCTGTCCATGGAATTCTCCAGGCAAGAATACTGGAGTGGGTTGCCATTTCCTTCTCCAGGGGATCTTCCCAACCCAGGGATCAAACCCAGGTCTCCCGCGTGGCAGGCAGATGCTTTATCCTCTGAGCCACCAGGGAACGCAGTGATTTTGGAGCCCCCCAAAACAAAGTCTGTCACTGTTTCCATTCTTTTCCCATCTATTTGCCATGAAATGATGGGACTGGATGCCATAATCTTTGTTTTTTGAATGTTGAGTTTTAAGGCAGCTTTTTCACACTCCTTTTTCACCCTCATCAAGAGGTTCTTTAATTCCTTTTCAATTTCTGCCATAAGGACGGTGTCATCTGCATATCTGAGGTTATTGATATTTCTCCCCACAATCTTGATTTCATCTTGTGCTTCATTCAGCCCAGCATTTCATATGATGTACTCTGCATATAAGTTAAATAAGCATGGTGACAGTGTACAGCCTTGACGTACTCCTTTCTCAATTTGAAACCAGTTTCAATTCTATTTTATATATAAATATAATTTTTAAATTAACACAAGCACTGGTTCCCACTCCAGTGGTGATTCCTGAAGGGCTATGTCCCATTGCAGACACATTGTTCTCTTTTTAAGTTTTTTATTAGAGTATAGTTTATTTACAATGTTATGTTAGTTTCAGATGTGCAGCAAAGTGAATCAGTTATACGTATACATATATCCACTCTTTTTAAGATTCTTTTCCCATATATATCATTACAGAATAATGAGCAGAGTTCCCTATGCTATATAGTACAGGGAACTGTACTGTTATTAGCTATCAATTTTATACATAGTAGTGTGCATATGTCAATCCCAATCTCCTAATCTATCCACCCCTATTCCCTGGTGACCCTAAGTTTATTTTCTACATCTGTGACTCTATGTTTTGAAGTAAGTTCATTTGTACTCTTTTTTAAGATTCCGTATATAAGCAATATCATATGATATTTGAATATGTTGTTCTTTAAAAACAAAAACAAAAAAATCTGCCAACATTTTAAGTCTTGGAAATGAGATGAGAACACAATTTGTGTATCCTGGGTTTCTCCTATCTATACACTAACCAATTTTGCTTAGAACTGACCACACTGATAAAAATTTTACCCTAACTTCTCATCTTACCTACAAGTTGCTCAGTCATGTCTGACTCTTTGTAACCCCATGAACTGTAGTTAGCCAGGCTCCTCTGTCCATGGAATTCTCCAGGCAAGAATACTGGAGTGAGTAACCTTTTCCTTCTCCAGGGGATTTTCCCAACCCACCTAGGGATTGAACCCAGTGATCAAACCGAGGTCTCCCGCATTGCAGGTGGGTTCTTTACTATCTGAGCCACCAGGGAAGCTCATCTTAAGATTCCATCTTCTGAGATTTCCTTTTGAACTGAATGTACAACTAAATCTTTTTTTTTTTTTTTTCCCATAAGGAATGCTACAAAAGTTGTGAGCATGTAAGATCCACAGATGTGGAAGGTGACACCTGGACTACTCCATGTCAAAGTTCATACGACAAAGCTTTGTGGAAGGATCTACAGTATCTGTAAACATAGATGATCCCTGCAAGGAAGGAATGACAGGAGATAACTCAGGAGCAAAAAGCAGATAGGTGAGGGCCAGCATATTCAGCTTAGAATGTTTAACCAGTACCTGTAGCAAAGGAAGACAACCAAATATGATGCAGGAAGAGTCACTGAGGTAAATGCTAATCCATCAAAAATAGGAAATTGTTTCCCATCCAATTTGGAAAATATAATTGTCTGATTTAATAATTCCTCACTTATTAGGATAAACAGTAACAAAAAAAAGAGCTCCTTCAGCAGAGTATAAAACAGGACCTGGAGCAAGAAGGCATTCAGATTCAAGAAATATACTCTTCTGAAAATTGTCCCAGAACCTCTACCCTCTGAGACCATGGTCAACTTTTGTTGGGGTTCCATCTGCTCTGACCAGAGCTGTGGCCAAGGTCTCTGCCAGTAAATCTGCTGACACCCCAGCTGCTGCCAGACCACCTGCTTCACAACCACTTGTTGCCATCCCAGCTGCAGTGTGTCCAGCTGTTGCCACCCAGTCTGCTGCCACCCCACCTGCTGCAGGACCACCTGCTGATGCCCCACCTGCTGCCACCCCCACTGCTGTATCTCCAGCTGCTGCAGGCCCACATGCTGTATCTCTAGCTGCTACCGCCCCAGATGCTGCAAGACCACCTGCTGCTACCCAGTCTACTTTAGGGTTTCTTGCTGCTGAATGCCCTGTCCTGCACCATCAACCAACCTGATCAATAGAGTCCAAGTGTTAGCTGAACCATGAGAGGCCAACTGTCAAACCTCAGTTCTAACAGATTCTTATACTAAATTTGGCCTCCAAATATATTGCCCCCTCTCCATCATGATACTATCTCTACTAAACAAGCACAAAGTACCAATTTTCTCTGAAATCTGTCAACCAATATATTCCAATTATATATTTGTTTCCCACCAAATTTTCTTATATGGAGCTTTTCCCAAATCTTGAAGTTAAATCAATGTTAACTGTCCATGCCAGCAAATAAAGAGAATTGTGTCTCAGTTTTCATTCTTGAATTGTCATCCTTACCTGTCAATCATTCCATGGTTCTTCTCTGCAGAAAGAATAGACTATAGCAGGTGATTTATGGATTTCCACCTCCAGTCCCTCAGCACTCCTTATTCTAATATGGGAAGATGATTGCTTGTGGGAAGCACTTGGATCTCTCTGCCTGAGGACTTTCTCTGGATGAAGGAGCAAGATCTGAGAGGGTCAGAGATAGGAAAGTTAAAGTTTCAGAGCAAGTAGTGCTTGATTAGTGGACAGAAGTAGGTGGATAAATGACTTAGCTTCTCTTCCCTTGAATGAGGGTATATCATACTAGTTCCTAGAATTCTTTACTGGGATTGAACCCCATATACCTTCAGGAGTAATTTGCTCTTTAGAGCTTTCTATATTGGCTTTTGTCCTTTCCCTGAATCACATTCCAAATTCCCTAAAGTGCTTCTTAGGGTCATCTCCCAAATAAATTAGTTGCTCTCAAATTCCTGGCTTTGGATCTACTTCTGAGGGCACCCTATCTAAGACACCAGTGTTCCAAATCTAAGTTTCAGTATACTTCAAAAATTTTAATACCATATGGATGGTTGCTATGTTGTTAGACAACTTTTGAATTTGCTGTCAATTGAACTTCTAAATGGCTTGAACATTTTGCTGTTACTTCTAACAACTTTTGCCTGATTATTTTTCACCTCAGTTCAGTTCAGTTGCTCAGTCATGTCTGACTCTTTGTGACCCCATGAATCACAGCACACCAGGCCACCCTGTCCATCATCAACTCCCAGAGTTTACCCAAACTCATGTCCATCGAGTCGGTGATGCCATCCAACCATCTCATCCTCTGTCGTCCCCTTCTCCTCCTGCCCCCAATCCCTCCCAGCATCAGGGGTTTTTCCAATGAGTCAACTCTTCCTATAAGGTGGCCAAAGTATTCTTTAAAATGGGTTTTTCATATCATTATATCTGAGGGATAAAATATACCCACCAAAAGTAACTTGGCTCACCATATTAGTAGCTCCCATTGTAAAGGAGACTGTATTTAAAGGGGTACCAACCATTTGTGGATCACAGCCTTGTTCTGGCAAAGGTGCTAGCATAATTCAAGGAAGGTATGAATCATGCTATGCAGGGCCACCCACAATGGATAGGTCATAGCGGGGAGTTCTGACAAAATATGGTCCACTGGAGGAGGAAATGGCAAACCATTTCAGTATTCTTGCCACAAGAACTCCATGATGTGTATGAAAAGGGAAACAGATATGACCCTGGAAGATGAGCCCCTCATGTCAGATGGTGTATAATAGGCTACTGGGGAAGAATGGAGGGCAATTACTAATAGCTCCAGAAAGAAGGAAGTGGCTGGGCCAAAGTGGAAACAATACTCAGTTGTGGATGTGTCTGGTGGTGAAAATAAAGTCCGATGCTGTAAAGAACAATATTGCATAGAAACTTGGAATGTTAGGTCCATAAATCAAGTTAGATTGGACTTGATTAAGCAGGAGATGGCGAGAGTGAACATCAACATCAGTGAACTAAAATGGATAGAATTGGACAAACTTACTTGAGATGACCATTATATCTACTACTGTGGGCAAAGAATCCCTTAGAAGGAATGGTGTAGCCCTCATAGTCACCAAAAGTCTGAAATGCAAAAAATGACAACATGATCTCCATTCATTTCCAAGGCAAACTATTCAATATGACAGTGATCCAAGTCTATGCCCCAACTACTAATGCCAAAGTAGCTGAAGGGGGAAAGCTACAAGACCTCCTAGAACTGATACCAAAACAAGGAGTCCTTTTCATCATAGGGTTTTGGAATACAAGGGTAGGAAGACAAGAGATATCTGGAGTAACAGACAAATTTGGCCTTGGAGTACAAAATGAAGCAGGGCAAAGGTTAACAGAGTTTTATCAAGAGCACATACTGGTCATAGCAACCCCCCTCTTCCAATAACACAAGAGAGGATTCTACATATGGACATCACCAGATGATCAATATTGAAATTAGATTGATTACATTCCTTGCAGCCAAAGATGGAGAAGTTCTACACAGTCAGCAAAAACAAGACTTGGGGCTGACTGTGACTCAGATCATCAGCTCCTTATTGCAAAATTCAGGCTCAAATTGAAGAAAGTAGAGGAAATTAGGCCAGTCAGTTATGACCTAAATCAAATCTGTTATGATTATACAGTGGAGGTGATGAATAGATTCAAGGGATTAGATCTAATAGACAGAGTGAAGCACTATGGACAGAAGTTTGTAACATTGTATAGGAGGCAATGACCAAAACCATCCCAAAGAAAAAGAAACGCAAGAAGGCAAATTGGTTGTCTGAGAAGGCTTTACAAATAGCTGAGGAAAGAAGAGAAGTGAGAGGCAAGGGAGAAAGGAAAAGATACACCCAACTGAATGCAGAGTTCCAGAGACTAGCAAGGAGAGACAAGAAGATCCTCTTAAGTGAACAATGCAAAGAAATAGGGAAAATAACAGAATGGGAAAAACCAGAGAAATTCAAAGAAATTCAAGAAAGTTGGAGATATTAAGGGAACATTTCATGCAAGGAGGCGCACAATAAAGGACAGAAATTGTAACGACCTAACAGAAGCAGAAGAGATTCAGGAGGAGGTGGCAAGAATACACAGGAAAACTATACAAAAAAGTCTTAATGATTCAAATAACCATGATGTTGTGATCACTCACCTAGAGCCAGACATACTGGAGTGTGAAGTCAAGTGGGCCTTAGGGAGCATTACTATGAACAAAGCTAGTGGAGGTGATAGAATTCCAGCTGAGCTATTTTGAATCCTAAAAGATGATTCTGTGAAAGTGCTGCACTCAATATGTCAGCAAATTTGGAAAACTCTGCAGTGGCCACAGGACTGGAAAAGTTCAGTTTCCATGGCAACCCCAAATAAGGGTGATGCCAAAGAATGTTCAAACTACTGCTCAAATTCAAGGCTTCAGGAGTATGTGAACCAAGAACTTCCAGATGTACAGGCTGGGTTTCGAAGAGGCAGAGGAACGAGAGACCAAATTGCCAAGATTTGCTGGATCATGGAGAAAGTAAGGGAAGACCATAAAAACATCCACTTGTGTTTCATTGAATATGCTAAAGCCCTTGATTGTGTGGATCACAACAAACTGGAAAATTGTTAGAGAGATTGGAATACCTGTCTTCTGAGAAACCTGTATGCCAGTCACGAAGCAACAATTAGAACCAGACATGGAACAAGGGACTGGTTCAAAATTGGGAAAAGAGTAAAACAAGGCTGTATATTGCCATCCTGCTTATTTAACTTCTATTCGAAATACATCATGTGAATGCCAGGCTGGATGAATCACAAGATGGAATCAAGACTGCCAGAAGAAATATCAACAGATTCAAATGTACAGATGATACCACTCTAATGGCAGAAAGTAAAGAGGAACTAAAGAGCCTCTTGATGAGGGTAAAAGAAGAAAGTGAAAAAGCTGGCTTAAAACTCAACACTCAAAAAACTAAGATCGTGGCATCTGGTCCCATTACTTCATGGCAAATAGAAGGGGAAAAATTGAAAACAGTGACACATTATATTTTCTCGGTCTCTAAAATCACTGCAGACAGTGACTGCAGCCATGAAATTAAAAGACGCTTGCTTCTTGGAAGGAAAGCTATGACAAATCTAGACAGCATATTAAAAAGCAGAGATATCACTTTACCAACAAAGATCTGTATAGTCAAAGCTATGGTTTTTCTAATAGTCAGGTATGGATGTGAAATTTGGACCATAAAGAAGACTGAGTGCTGAAGAAATGATGCTTTTGAAACGTGATACTGGAGAAGACTTAAGAGTCCCTTGGACTGCAAAGACATCAAACAAGTCAATCCTAAAGGAAATCAACCCTGAATATTCATTGGCGGGACTGATGCTGAAGCTGATGCTCCAATACTCTGGCCACCTGATGCAAAGAGCTGATTCACTGGAAAAGGCCCTGATGCTGGGAAGGATTGAGGGCAGGAGGAGAAGGGGGTGACAGAGGATGATGGTTAGATAACATCACTGACTCAATGGACTTGAATCTGAGCAAACTCTTGGGGATGGTGAAAGACAATAGAGCCTGGTATGCTACAGTCCATGGTGTCACAAAGAGTCAGACATGACGTAGAGTGACTGAACAACAACAACAATCCCAATTTGTGTATCTTATATTGGGTACGCGAAAAGCAGAGCCTAAAACAGGGATTCTTGCACAACAGATTTATAAGGAAGTACTCTCAGGAGAAATCATTAAGAAACTGATGGATACATGATAAGGTAGTAGAAAAAGATAAGCCAAAATGATGTTTCATTTGAATGCTATCCTCATCTGACCCCATGGATGAGTCATGTGAATGATCACAAATCTATCCTTCCAGAGGCAAGGTGGTTGGATATCAGTTATCACCAGTTTTGGACTGACTCTGAGGGCAGAAACCTCCAGGTGTGGTGGCTTTTTAAGGCTGAGAACAAATACTTGGAGAACAGTGTGTGAGAACTGTGTGAACCACTAGCAGTCATGTTCATCGCAGCACTGCTTATAATAGCCAGGACATGGAAGCAACCTAGATGTCCATCAGCAGATGAATGGATAAGAAAGCTGTGGTACATATACACAATGGAGTATTACTCAGCAATTAAAAAGAATACACTTGAATCAGTTCTAATAAGGTGGATGAAACTGGAGCCTATTATACAGAGTGAAGTAAGCCAGAAAGAAAAACACCAATATAGTATACTAATGCATATATATGGAATTTAGAAAGATGGTAACAACAACCCTGTATGCAAGACAGCAAAAGAGACACAGATGTATATAACAGTCTTTTGGACTCTTTGAGAGAGGGAGGGGGGATGATTTGGGAGAATGGCATTAAAACGTTTATAATATCATATAAGAAACGAATCGCCAGTCCAGGTTCGATGCAGGATACAGGATGCTTGGGGCTGGTGCACTGGGATGAACTGGAGGGATGGTATGGGGAGGGAAGTGGGAGGGGGGTTCAGGATAGGGAACACGTGTACACCCGTGGCAGAAGCATGTTGATGTATGGCAAAACCAATACAATATTGTAAAATAAAAAAATTAATTAATTAATTAAAAAAAAACCCAAAGATCCTGAAGGGAACTTTCTTCTCTTAGAGCTGGGACTTCTAGATGCACAGAGCCCACAGACATGGTGAAGGAGGCATAAATTCTGGACCACATGGATGACTGGGAGTGAAGATGAGTGGGGTGACCCTCTTCAAACTCTGTGCTGTATTAATGTATTCTAATGGGAGGCCTTGGGTACAGATGATAGGTAAAAATTTTAAGAAGGAGAACACAAATGATGTCTCTCCTCAGTGATGTTTTGATTTTCATTGAAAAAAATTCAATGTGCTATCTGTAGTAATTTCCCATTATGGTTCTTAACCGATGTTCTGTTTTTCATCCAAGTATAGCTTTTGGTTTTGATATTACAACCATCAGAAAGAGTAAAAAGAATTATCCATTTTTCCATTTAAAATTGCTCAAAGTTCAATGTTTCAAATTCAGGATCATTTTTCTCTACTATATGTAGGGTACCAATTATTTTTTAATATTTTAGCTGCTTCTCCTTCCAATGTAAAATAGCTTAAGGAGGTGGGTCTCAAACTTGTCTGCACAATAAGATTCCCTGAGAAGCTTTAAAAAATTCTGACACACACCATACACCAGACCAGTTAAATCAGAATTTTTCTGGACAGAAGCCAGGCAGCAATGGTTTTTTAAATCACTCTTCAATTGATTCCATTATGCAGCCTGCTTTGTGAACCACTGGTCTTTGGCTGTGATTCTCTTCACACTTCTTTATAATGATGACATACCCTGCTTTTGCAGCTGTTTCAAAAACAGGTTTCTTAATCTCCCGGAAATATATAGGAAACACTCCCCTAGTAATCAAAAACTCTCTTATGTTTCATTTCCCCCTAACATCTCACATATAACAAATCAAGTGAAAATCTCTGTCCCCCATACACCATGTTACCTGACAATATAATTATTCAAATGTCTCATATACTTTAGTTTTGCAAACACAAGTTTATAAAATAAAAACATAAGAATCAAGTGTTTACTAAGAAAATTTATTGTGATAAAAATATTCCAAGGGACCTCCCTACACCAATAGTGGGAATGTAATTTGGTACAACCACTATGCAGAACAGTATCGAAGTTCCTTTAAAAAGTAAAGATAGAGCTACCATGTGATCCAGCTATTCCACTTCTGGCAATATATCCAGTTCAGTTCAGTTCAGTTCAGTCACTCAGTCGTGTCCGACTCTTTGCGACCCCATGAATCGCAGCACGCCAGTCCTCCCTGTCCATCACCAACTCCTGGAGTTTACCCAGACTCACGTCCATTGAGTCAGTGATGCCATCCAGCCATCTCATCCTCTGTCGTCCCCTTCTCCTCCTGCCCCCAATCCCTCCCAGCATCAGAGTCTTTTCCAATGAGTCAACTCTTTGCATGAGGTGGCCAAAGTACTGGAGTTTCAGCTTTAGCATCATTCCCTCCAAAGAAATCCCAGGGTTGAACTCCTTCAGAATGGACTGGTTGGATCTCCTTGCAGTCCCTTGGACTCTCGAGTCTTCTCCAACACCACAGTTCAAAAGCATCAATTCTTTGGCGCTCAGCCTTCTTCATAGTCCAACTCTCACATCCATACATGACCACAGGAAAAACCATAGCCTTGACTAGACGAACCTTTGTTGGCAAAGTAATGTCTCTGCTTTTGAATATGCTATCTAGAGAAAATCATAATTCAAAAAGATGCATGTGCCCCACTGTTCATTGCAGCACTATTTACAGTAGTCCATACATGGAAGCAACCTAACTGTCCATTGATGGAAGAATGGATAAAGATAATGTGGCATATAATATTTAATATTATATATATTACCACAAAGAGTCTGTCTGCAATGCAGGAAACACCAGTTTGATTCCTGGGTCAGGAAGAGCTCCTGGAGAAGGGACAGGCTACCCACTCCAGTATTCTGGCCTGGAGAATTTCATGGACTATATAGTCTATGGGTCACAAAGAGTCAGACATGGCTGAGCAACTTTCGCCAAAAGGTATATATAGATATATAGATATATATAGATACATGTTGGAGAAGGCAATGGCATCGCACTCCAGTACTCTTGCCTGGAAAATCCCATGGACGGAGGAGCCTGGAAGGCTGCAGTCCATGGGGTCGCTGAAGGTCGGACACGACTGAGTGACTTCACTTTCACTTTTCACTTTCATGCACTGGAGAAGGAAATGGCAACCCACTCCAGTGTTCTTGCCTGGAGAATCCCAGGGACAGAGGGGCCTGGTGGGCTGCCGTCTATGGGGTCACACAGAGTTGGACACGACTGAAGTGACTTAGCAGCAGCATAGATACATGTATGTGTATGTATATATATATACACACGCACACATATATATGAATATATATAATGGAATATTACTTAGCCACATAAAAGAATACCATAATACCATTTGCATTGACATGGGTGGACCTGGAGATTGTCAACTGAGTGAAGTAAATCAGAGGAAGGCAAATATCACATGAAATTGCTTTTATGTGGAATCTGGGGGAAAAAGGTACAAATGAGCCTGTTTACAAAACAGAAATAGAGTCACGGATGTAAGAAACAAACTTATGGTTACCAAGGGGGAAGTGGGGAAGGATAAATTGAGAAATTGGGATTGACATACACACTATATTGACCTAGCCTGTTGCTCAGTCGTGTCTGACTTTTTGGGACCCCATGAACTGTAGCCCACCAGGCTCCTCTGTCCATGGGGATTCTCCAGGTTATAATACTGGAGTGGGTTGCCATGCCCTCCTTCAGGGGATCTTCCCAACTCCGGGATCGAACCTAGGTCTCCCACTTGACAGGCAGATTCTTTGCCATCTGAACCACCAGGGAAACCCAAGAATACTGGATTCCCCTATCCCTTCTCTGCGGGGAAATTCCTGACTCATGAATTGAACTGGGATCTCCTGCATTTCAGGCAGATTCTTTACCAGCTGAGCTACCAAGGAAGCCCATACACACACTACTACATATAAAATAGATAACTAATAAGACCCTATTGTATAGCACAGAGAACTGTACTCAATACTCTATAATGACATACATGGGAACAGAATCTAAAAAAAGAGTGGGTATATGAGTATGGATTCACTTTATTGTACAGCAGAAACTAAAACAACATTGTAAATAAACTATGCTCCAATAAAAGTTAATGAAAAACCATGGCAAGGTATTTCAGTTCAGTTCAGTCATTCAGTCGTGTCTGACTCTTTGTAACCCCATGAACTCACCAGGCTTCCCTGTCCATCACCAACTCCTGAAGCTTGCTCAAATTCATGTACATCGAGTCAGTGATGCCATCCAACCATCTCATCCTCTGTTGTCTCCTTCTCCTCCTGCCTTCAATCTTGCCTAGCATCAGAGTCTTTTCCAATGAGTCAGTTCTTCACATCTGGCCACAAGGTGGCCAAATTATTGGCCAGCTTCAGCATCAGTCCTTCCAATGAATATTCAGGACTGATTTCCTTTAGGATGGACTGGTTTGATCTCCTTGCAGTCTAAGTTACTCTCAAGAGTCTTCTCCAACACCACAGTTCAAAGTCATCAATTCTCCCATGCTCAGCTTTCTTTATAGTCCAACTGTCTCATCCATACATGACTACTGGAAAAACCATAGCTTTGATTAGACAGACCTTTGTTGGCAAAGTAATGTCTCTTCAGTGACAAACAAGGTCAAACAACCAACAGGGAGGGTCAAACAACCAACAGGGAGGGAACACAGTCCTACAGATCAGACAAACAGATTAAATTTTTAATGAGCATGGCCCTGTCCACCAGAGGGATAAGACCTGGCTCTACCCACCACCATCCTCTCTTGCACAAGCCTCTTAGACAGCCTCATCCACCAAAGGGCAGACAGCAGAAACAAAACCTACAACCCTGCAGCCTGCATAATGAAAACCATAGTCACAGAAAGTTAGACAAAATGAAATGGCAGAGGATTATGTCCCAGATGAAGTAACAAGATAAAACCCCAGAAAAACAACTAAGTGAAGTGGAGACAGGCAATCTTCCTGAAAAGAATTCAGGATTATAATGGTGAAGATCATCCAGGATAGCAGAAAAAGAATGGAGGCAACAATTGAGAAAATGTAAGAAATGTTTAATAAGATCTAGTACTCTTGCTTGGAAAATCCCATGGGCAGAGGAGCCTGGTAGGCTGCAGTCCATGGGGTCTCAAAGAGCCGGACACGACTGAACGACTTCACTTTCACTTTTCACTTTCATGCATTGGAGAAGGAAATGGCAACACACTCCAGCGTTCTTGCCTGGAGAATCCCAGGGACGGAGGAGCCTGGTGGGCTGCCATTGATGGGGTCACATACAGTCAGACATGACTGAAGCGACTTAGCAGCAGCAGCAGAAGAACTAAAGGACAAACAAACAGAGATGAGCAATATAACAACAAATGAAAAATCAATAGCAGAATAACAGAGGCAGAAGAATGGATAAGTGACCTGAAAGACAGAATGGTATAAATCACTGCCACAGAACAGAATGAAGACAGTTAAGAATGTCATCAGAAGATGACCAACTTGTCTGTGTTTGCCTGAGACTTTCCTGGTTTAAGCATTGTAAGTCCTAAGGCTTGGAAGCCCCCAAGCCCTGGGCAAATAGGAATGATTGGTCATCCCGCCATGAAATTAATTGGTAATAGCTAAAATGCAACATTGGTACTTCATCAGTACAGCTCCTAATGCATCAATGTTAATAATTCTCACAGATTATATGCCAAGCTAAAGATGCTAGACAGAAAAGAGACTACAGTATATATCTTTTGCTTGAGTTTCTAGATCAAAACTAATCTGTGGTGAAAAATATTAAAACAATGATTGTCTCTATAGATGTGGGAAGTTTAATGAAGTGACTTGTGGGAACTTTCTGATGTAATAGAAATGTGCTCTATCTTGGTAGGTGTGGAGGTTACATGGATGTATCCATTTATCAAAACTCATCAAATAACACGTTAAGATTTGTACATTTTGATGTTTTACCTAAAATGTAATAAATTGTAAAATAAAGTTAAAAATATTGACTAGATATATTTATTCATGAATAAACTTCTGTCATTACCAAACTGCCATGTTGGCTAATTTGCCTTCAGCACAATTTTTTTAGTTAAATTACACTACTATGAACTCCTTTGTTGTTGCTTTACTATACTAAATTATTACAATTGTGTGTGTGTGTGTGTGTGTGTGTGTATGGTCTTCCAAGTAAACCATAAATTTCCTGGGAGGTGACTCTGAAGTATATTTGCAACATCATTACATTTGTAATAACAACTGGCAACATGTGTCTCTCAGATAATCCACTCAACAAGTCTGCTTGGTACATAAGGCAGGAACTTGATATAGGCAATTCCTCAAAGCTTAAATGAACAGAACAAATCAGTAGATCCCAGAGTGTGATCCTTGAATCCCACATCAAAATCATCTGGGTGGCTGTTGGAAATGCAGAACCTCAAATTTAACCCTGCAATTAGAAATTCTGGGAGTAGTCTCATGCATACTTAGTCACTCAGTCATGTCCTACCCTTTGCAACTCCATGGACTGTAGCCTGCCAGGCTCCTCTGTCCATTGGGATTCCTCAGGCAAAAATACTGGAATGGGTTACCATACCCTTCTCCAGGGGATCTTCCCAACCCAGGGATTGAACCCAGGTCTCCCACATTGCAGGAGGATTTTTTTTTTTTTTCACCACCTGAGCCACCAGGGAAGCCCTGGTAGTCTCAGCCATCTTTAATAAGATATCCAGAGGATTCTAATGCATTCTCAAGTTGGGCTATCACCAATGGAGGATATGTAGAAATAAAGTTGAATTTACTAAAGTTTACTCACATTTCAAATTTATACAAAAAAACTTGTTCTATAGATTTCCCAGCTTTGGAAGTAAGCTCTGAAGACAGCCACACTCTGATTAGTCAACATTTTTTTTTTTTTTTTTTTTGCTCCACTGAAGAAATATTCTTAATTAGGAATGAGGTAAAAAATAAAAATGAGGCTATGTCTTACAGAATCTAAGAGACGAGCTGGAGAGATATGACACAAACACTTAAGATAGCAAAGTAACCATTTAATCAACAATGTGACCTAGTAGCAGGAACCATAAATTATCTGCCGGGGTTTTAGAATATCAAACATGATCCAAAGTTTGAAACACCCAAGGAAATCCATTCCAGTGGCGTAGAGGTCATCAGTGTCATACACATAGAACTGTTCCATCATCACTGCTCAAAAATGACCCACAGAACAGGGCCTTTTTCTCATGTTCCATGCAAGGTGCCATGCTGTGCAGATGGGATTTCTGCATTGGTCATGGGAAGAAATATACAACAAGAAATATGACTTCCAAAATCCCATCCTGGTGAAAACATAGGAGGGGAGAGGAGAGAAGAAATGTAATTCCAGATGCCAAATATCACGTGATAGCCCTCTGTGGAGGACAATGACACGAGTGTGGGCTAGAAGATGCCAGTGGGTGTGAATCAGAGGAAAAGCAGATTGGATAGAATTTATTGTATCTAGAAAAGAAATTTTGTTTCGAGTAAGATTAAGTCATTAAATAGACAGCCATAATTGTAAATTCTGATAATTACTTAAATGTATGTAAACAAAAAAAGAAAAAGGAAAACATTTTGACAATTAACTGGAGAAATTCACTCTCCTGGAAACCCATCTAGAATCTCCACCCTCTGACACCATGGTCAGCTCCTGCTGTGGCTCTGTCTGCTCTGACCAGAGCTGTGGCCGAAGTCTCTGCCAGGAGACCTGCTGCCCGCCCAGCTGCTGCCAGACCATCTGCTGCAGGACCACCTGCTACCATCCCAGCTGCACTGTGTCCAGCTGCTGCCGCCCTGTCTGCTGCCAGACAAACTGCCGCCCCAGCTGTGGTGTGTCCAGCTGCTGCAGGCCCCAGTGTTGCCAGCCTATCTGCTGTTGCCCCCGCTCCCCCCCCCCGCCCCCCGCTGCATCTCTAGCTGCTGCCGCCCCTCCTGCTGTGGGTCCAGCTATGGTTCCAGCTGCTGCAGGCCTACTTGCTGCATCTCCAGCTGCTGCAGGCCCCGGTGCTGCCAGTCTGTGTGCTGCCAGCCCACCTGCTCCCGCATCTCCAGCTGCTGCCGCCCCTCTTGCTGTGGCTCCAGCTGCTGCCTGCGCCTAGTGTGTGGCCGGGTCTCCTGCCACACCACTTGCTATCGCCCCACCTGTGTCATCTCCACCTGCCCCCGCCCCGTGTGCTGTACTTCTTCCTGTTGCCGAATCTCTGCCCATGATTTTTGTCATACCAAGTATGTCCTCAGAAATCATATAAAATGTGTTGGAGCCAGCCAGTAACTGGGGAATGGGCACAGTGGCCAACTCCTTCTGATTTGGCCTTCAGAGTTGGTGTTCAGTTGTAGGAAGTGACAGATGAAAACATATTTGTCATATGATTTTAACTCAGGCTCAAATACATCTATTCTTAGACCAGTAATGTCTTCATCTGAAGTATACAGATTGTGATGATCTCATATGACATTGTTTTTATATGTTCTTAATAAACACCCATTTCCCTAATACTGAAATCTCTTGATTTGATAAAGATACAACGTGTGTGTGCATGTGTGTATGTGTACATATCTTTCTCACTTTACATTAAGGATCATCTTGCTTCAAATGAAGGAGAGTATGTTCAGGAACAGTTACTTACATTAGGAGTCCTCCTCAACCTACCTCAAGTCCTTTTTTCTCCCTCTTCTTTCCTTTCCTTTCTTCCTTTCCTCCCTCTGTCCTTTGCTCCTTCCTTCCTTCTTTCTCTCCTGTCTTCCTCTCGAAACACAAGACTTTTTCAGAATACTAAGTATACCTTCTAAATCCAGATTTCTGGAAATTAATAAAGATCATGGCAATTTTTCCATAAAAATTCAAAACTTTCTAGTAAATAGATGCTCAAAACTTAAGTACTTCCAGACTAAAACCCCTTCATAATTTTAGTTTCTCATACTTCTGAGATTTCTCCACCTTCTTGTTGGTTTTATTCTTCCATTTTAGACTTTCATCACCTTCCTTGGTCTTACTTAAGAGTGCATGGGCCCTTAAGACTGCATGAGTCTTTGAGACTTAACTTTCTCATCACCAAAACTCAAGTAAACACGATCCTTCTTAGCTGTGAAAATGTGTCAGAATATATGCAATAGTACTATTTCTACACAACTCTAAGAGTCTGTAAGTTTTGTTTCATAATCAGGAGTATATTAAAAACATTTTAAACTCAAAATTTGTTTATATTACCTGTGCTATATTTCTAAATAGTGAACATAACAAAGAGTTTATTATTAGTTCTAGAAAACATTTAGATGTTAACAGACAAAATGGATAGAAGCTGACAGACATCATGTGCGTTTCACCCCAGTGCAGACTGGGAGCTATGTTCTTAGTTTACCATAGAAATGTCTTATACACATTTTCAGATTCACCTTTTTCAACTTACACTGAAATGTTTTGCAGACAGCCCTCTCATTTCATACACTGCTGCTGCTGCTGCTGCTGCGTCGCTTTAGTCGTGTCCGACTCTAGCGACCCCATGGACTGCAGCCTACCAGGCTCCTCCGTCCATGGGATTTTCTAGGCAAAAGTACTGGAGTGGGGTGCCGTTGCCTTCTCTGCATTTCATACGCTAGAATTGACAAATGTTTTATCGTCCTATGTGTTTTTCTTTGATAACTGCTAATTAAAGGATACAGACTATAGCTTTAACATTATGCTTTATTAGTTAGTGCTAAATCAAAGAATGGAGGTGTACACTGTCTTTTTCAGTATTAAAATATCTAAGGCTTATAATTTCCTGTTTTTACAACAAGAACTGGGTCACAATGGGAATGAGATGGCCCCTGTATCTGGATAATAAAAGGACTATTTAAAAAGGCACAGATAGAGTTTAGGGAAAGCAGCACAGAATAGCTCAGCACCCAGGACTCATAATAGCAAGGAACAGCTACCCCTCATCCTATGCAATGACTTGGATGAAGTAGCCCAAGAGTGTGAGACTTCTTAGGGTTGCTCTATACAGGCACTTAATGTACAACAATTGCCACCAGGGAGAGTTATAGTGTTTTAAAAGATCCAAAAGTGACACAGAAGATATTGTAAAAGTAAAAACCATGAGATAAAATTATGAATCAGAAAGTGTGGCTGGAGTGATTATTCTGTGGTCCAGTCAACTTTATCTTAGGATGGATTTCAAGTGAATAGAGCATCCACTAAATGTACCCTTCACTCAGTCTCATTTGGCCATGCTAATCTTCTGTTTGGCACTGTTCAAGCCCTTCTAGATGGAAAATAGTAAGCAATAAATCATTTCAGGAAAGTAACACAATTCTTGCAACAAGCTCTGCTTCAGGAATAGCTAAAGCAAAATCATAATTCCCACAAGCTCCTTTAATAGTCCTGTCTGGTTAGTATGTGGGAAGACAGTTCTCAGAAATTAACAGTAGACTTTCAAGGATAAAACAAGATGGTTCCTCTGAACTGTTCAGATGTAATTTATATACAAGAATTTACAGGAAGCACAAGTCTAACAAGACTAATATGTCACCACAGACTTGGATAGTGTCTTCTTTAAAATGCCAGCCTGAGAGTCCACCCAGGTTCAATTTATTTTCTCATGGCAGGGAACCCAGTGTACGTTTACTGTTTTGCCACATACAGATATTTGAGTTAACTAGCATATTACCCAGAGAAGGCAATGGCACCCCACTCCACTACTCTTGCCTGGAAAATCCCATGGACGGAGGAGCCTGGAAGGCTGCAGTCCATGGGGTCGCTGAGGGTCAGACACAACTGAGCGACTTCACTTTCCCTTTTCACTTTCATGCATTGGAGAAGGAAATGGCAACCCACTCCAGTGTTCTTGCCTGGAGAATCCCAGGGATGGGGGAGCCTGGTGGGCTGCCATCTGTGGGGTCGCACAGAGTCGGACACAACTGAAGCGACTTAGCAGCAGCAGCAGCAGCAGCATATTACCACAATTTTAGACTTGAACTTGTAGCCATTAAGATCAAATTAATATTATATATTAATATTCTAATGCATGAAAAATCATTAATGAATTTTAAAAAAGAAGTCTAAAACTAGACACAAATACACAAGAGAATTTAATATATAAAACCAATACAATATTGTAAAGTAATTAACCTCCAATTAAAGTAAATAAATTTATATTAAAAAAAAACTCATTACCAAACCCTCCCCCCCAAAAAATGATATTAATATTTTCAATACATGGGGGAAAATATATTACTTAATGGTGTTGGGCTATGTTCATATCAGATTCAAAAATGCTTAAACTGCATATTCTATATCTGTATAATACCTAATAGACTAGTTGAGGTATTTCAAATTCTAAAAGATGATGCTGTGAAAGTACTATACTCAATATGTCAGCAAATTTGGAAAACTCAGCAGTGGCCACAGGACTGGAAAAGGTCAGTTTTCATTCCAATCCCAAAGAAAGGCCATGCCAAAGAATGTTCAAACTACTGCACAATTCCACTCACCTCACACACTAGCAAAGTCATGCTCAAAATTCTGCAAGCCAGGCTTCAACAGAACGTGAACCAAGAATGTCCAGATGTTCAAGATGGATTTAGAGAAGGCAGAGGAACCAGAGATCAAATTGCCAACATCTGTTGGATCAGAGGAAAAGCAACAGAGTTCCAGAAAAACACCTACTTCTGCTTTATTGACTATGCCAAAGCCTTTGACTATGTGGATCACAACAAACTGTGGAAAATTCTTAAAGAGATGGGAATACAAGACAACCTGAACTTCCTCCTGAGAAATCTGTATGCAGGTCAAGAAGCAACAGTTAGAACCGGACATGAAACAATGGACTGGCTCCAAATTGGGAAAGGAGTACATCAAGGCTGTATACTGTCACCTTGTTTATTTAACTTATAAGCAGAATACATCATATAAGCTGAGATCTTAAGCAATCTTAAGCATCATATAAGCACAAGCTAGAATCAAGATTTCTGGGAGAAATATCAATAACCTCAGATATGCAGATGAAACCATCCTTATGGCAGAAAGCAAAGAGGAACTAAACAGCCTCTTGATGAAAGTAAAAGAGGAGAGTGTAAAAGCTGGCTTAAGATTCAACATTCAAAAAACAAATATCATGGCATCTGGTCCCATCACTTCATGACAAATAGACTGGGAAACAATGGAAACCATGAAAGACTTCATTTTCTTGGGCTCCAAAATTACTGCAAATGGTGATTGCAGCCATGAAATTAAAAGACACTTGCTCCTTGAATGAAAAGCTATGACCAACTCAGATAGCATATTAAAAAGCAGAGACATTACTTTGCCAACAAAGGTCCATCTAGTCAAAGCTATGGTTTTTCCAGTAGTCATATATGGATGTGAGAATTGGAGATGTATGGCAAAACCAATACAATATTGTAAAGTAAAAAAAAAAAAAGTAAATAAATAAAAGAAAAGAAAGCTGAGCACCGAAGAATTGATGTTTTTTGAATTGTAGTGCTGGATAAGACTCTTGAGAGTACCTTGGACTGCAAGGAGATCAAATCAGTCAATCCTAAAGGAAATCAGTCCTGAATGTTCATTGGAAAGACTGATGCTGAAGCTGAAACTCCAATAATTTGGCCACCTGATGT